>NC_133328.1:246698328-247053017 GCF_042186555.1 Aquarana catesbeiana | reverse complement strand
CTTAACATGGAGCAGTGCCTTGCCAGGGGAAAAGCACCTTGTACCCATTTTGATGACAACAATGGCCTCTTCCACACAACTCTTGCCTGGTGGTTGTAGGGGTCTGCAGGTTGGCAGCCTCCTTAATAACCAGTAGACGTGTGCAATTTGTTTAGTTCCAAATTCGTTTTCTAACAAATTTAGACAAATTTGTTAATTCGGAAATATACGAGTTTCCGAATTTCCAAATTTTTTCGAAAATTCCGAAATTCGAAAACCTGAAAATTCTAAATTCGGAAATTCGAAAATCCGGAAATCTGGAAATTTGGAAATCCAAAAATAAGAATTAAAATCTGAAAATTCAAAAGAACGAAAATCTGAAAATAAGAACATATTCTCAAAAATCTGAAATAGTAACTAACTAATAATAACTTAACTATAACTAACTATTAAATTCTAGGTATTGGAATTTCCTTTCAAATTTGCTGTTAGTGAACATAATGAATACAAATTTATCCAAAGCTACGAATTATCCATAATAACGAATGCCATATCTAAACGAATGGAACATAACGAATTAATAATAATAAATAACAATAATAATAACAATAAAAACGTATTTCTATTATTATTTAGTTCCATTTGTTTAGATGTGGCATTCTTTATTTCGGATAATGTGTAACTTCAGATAAATTTGTATTCATTACGTTCACTAACAGCCAAATTTGAAAGGAAATTCCAATACCTAGAATTTAATAGTTAGTTATTATTAGTTGGTTAGTCAGTTTTTTGGGGGTTTTTTTTTTTGGATTTTCGTTCTTTCTAATTTTCGGATTTTCCTCTCTTATTTTCGAATTTTCGAATTTCCAAATTGTCGAATTTTCAAATTCCAAATTTTCAAATTTTCGAATTTTCAAATTTATGAATTTTGATCTTTCGAATTTCCAAATTTTCACATTTATGAATTCCGAATTTTCGAATATTTAAATGTACGAATTTTCGAATTTCCGCATTTTAGACATTTCAAATTTACAAACTTTTGATATTACAAATTTTCGAATTTACTAATTTTTGAATTTACGAAGAAAACAAAAAACAAATGAAAAGGAAAACAAACAAATTTTTCGGCAGTGCGCATATCTAATAACCAGTGACAGCGGAAAACTGGCATATATTGAAACCACAGAAATACTGCTTCTATATATGATGCATCGCTCCCACCAAAAAGGGGACTGAATGGGCTAAAGTTTGGGCATTTGGACTGATCTGTCTGAATCTAGGTTTGGACTGACCTGTTGGCATATTTCTAATGATCAGCTTTGCTATATTATTTACCATACAAAACACAATATAAATTACACATTTCCTAATCAATATAAACAGTGCAGTTCTGCAGAATTAATTAGCAATTGTTACATCTAGACTTTTAACTGCACTTTCTTGGAAAACTAAATGTCTGATCCCTCTATTTGCATCTACATACTGTATATGTTATGTGTGCATACACAGAATAAGGGCACTTTCACACTGGCAGCGCCCGAGCGTCGGCAGTACCGTCGTTTCTGCAGCGCTTTTCAGCCACTGGCGGGGCACTTTTAACCCCCGCTAACGGCCGATAAAGGGTTAAAAGCTCCGGCAAAGCAGCGCTAGGGCGGCGCTGCCCATTGATTTCAATGGGCAAGGGAGCTTTAGGAGCAGTGTATACACCGCTCCTATAGCGCCTCAAAGATGCTGCTTGCAGGAATTTTTATGATGTCCTGCGAGCGCACCGCTCCAGTGTGAAAGCCCTCGGAAGTATTGGTGTACTTGTTGCACTATAAATCATAAGAGGCTGCAATAGATTAAATAACTAAAATGTTTGGTGTATCCATTGTACAAGATTCAACAGAAAATGATGATTGCAATAAATATATAGATATATACACATTAATTACTCTGTCTTTGTAAACTGTAGGTCATCAACATTATATACAAGAAGCAGACACTATTCTTCAATCTAGTTTGGCATGGCATCATTTCCAGTACTGGGCATATGATACCTGGAAGAAGAAATATCAGGTATTGGCAAGTGAGAGTCATGATAATTCAAATATTAATCATCTTTACAAAATGTTAATATAATAAAACATACTTTAAAATTCTGCTAGTAACAATAGCCACCCCACAGTCACAATAAAATGTAATGACTATCTTACCACTGCACCTAACCAATAAATGAGAAGCGTATACTCATCAAACTTAGTTTATGATTGATACATACATAATAGCAAGTAAGACAAAACATGTGGATCCTTCATGAGCATTTTTACAGTGGTGTTAACGGTCTGTGCTATATCATTAAGCGGGGGCTATGATTGGCAAAAACTACAAAGGTTCTTAGCCACAGGCCATTTATGGCACATTATTATTATCATTATTATTATTATTAACCGTTTCAATACAGGGCATTTTCACCCCCTTCCTTCCCAGGCCAATTTTTAGTTTTCAGCGCTGTCGCACTTTAAATGACAATTGCGCGGTCGTGCGACGTTGTACCCAAAAAAAATTGACGTCCCTTTTTCCCCACAAATAGAGCTTTCTTTTGGTGGTATTTGATCACCTCGGCGTTTTTTATTTTTTGCGCTATAAACAAAAGAAGAGCGGCAATTTTGAAAAAAACACAATATTTACTTTTTGCTATAATAAATATATAGTTACATAGTTACATAGTTACATAGTAGGTGAGGTTGAAAAAAATACACAAGTCCATCAAGTCCAACCTATGTGTGTGATTATGTCCCAATTTTTTAAAAAAAAAAACAAATTTTTTCCTCAGTTTCAGCCAATACGTATTCTTCTACATATTTTTGGTAAAAAAAAATCGCAATAAGCGTATATTGATTGGTTTGCGCAAAAGTTATAGCGTCTACAAAATATGGGATAGATTTATGGCATTTTTAAAAAAAAATTAAATTATTTATTTATTTTTTAGCGGCGATCGTGATTTTTTTTCATGACTGCGACATTATGGCGGACACATCGGACACTTTTGACACATTTTTGGGACCATTCACATTTATACAGCGATCAATGCTATAAAATTGCATTGATTACTGTGTAAATGTGACAGGCAGTGAAGGGGTTAACCACTAGGGGGACACAAGGGGTTAAATATGTTTCCTAGGGGAGTGATTCTAACTGTAGGGGGCGGGGACGTACAAGGGGAGGAGACCGATCAGTGTTCCGCTGTACTCGAAACACAGATCGCTCTCCTCACAACTGACAGGACGTTGATCTGTGTGTTTACACACACAGATCCACGGTCCGGCCCGGTTAACGGGCAATCGTGGGTGCCCGGCGGACATCGCGGCCGCCGGGCACACGCACCGGGTCCCGAGCAACGCGGCGGGCGCGCCCCCTAGACGGCTGGGAATCCCAGGCCGTCATATGACGTCCACCCAGGATGGTAGATCCCATCTGTGGACGTCATTTGTCTATGGCTGGGTAGGGAAGTGGTTAAACAGGATTTATATATCGCCAACAGTTTACGCTTTACAACATGAGGGCAGACAGTACACTATCAATACAGGAGGAATCAGAGGGCCCTGCTCGTTAGAGCTTACAATCTAGAAGGGAGGGTCAAGTGGAAACAAAAGGTAATAACTGTAAGAGGTGAGCTGATGAAGAAAATTAAGAAACAGTTGTTAGGTGTAGGTAGGGTAGGCTTCTCTGAAGAGAAGGGTTTTCAGGGATCGTCTAAAAGCTAATAGAGTAGGAGATAAGCGGATAGATTGGGGTAAGGCATTCCATAGGATTGGAGAGGCTTTGGAGAAGTCCTGAAGGTGAGCATGGTAGGAGGTCATGAGGGAGCTAGAGAGCAGAAGGTCTTGAGAGGAATGAAGAGAACGAGTAGGTTGGTATTTAGAGACTAGGCTAGTGATGTAGCTGGGGGCTAAATTGTGGATGGCTTTGTACGTAGTTGTTAGTATTTTGAATCTAATTCTTTGGCCGACCGTAAGCCAGTGGAGGGATTGACAGAGAAGGGTAGCAGAGGCAGAGCGATTGGTAAGGTGGATGAGTCTGGCAGCAGCATTCATGATGGATTGAAGAGGTGATAGACTATGTAGAGGTAAGCCAATGAGAAGGGAGTTGCAGTAGTCAAGGAGAGAGATGACCAGGGAGTGAATTAAGAGCTTTGTTGTGTCATTGGTTAGAAAGGGGCATATTTTGGAGATGTTGCGGAGGTTGAGGCGGCAGGATTTGGACAGTGATTGGACGTAGTGCTTGAAGGAAAGTTGAGAGTCCAGGACGACACCTAGAACCTTGGCATGTGGGGATGGGGTTATAGTTGTGCCATCGATTTTGACCGAGAGATCAGGGAAAGGGGCATATGGGGGAGGAAAAATTATAAGTTCGGTTTTGGATAGATTGAGTTTGAGGAAGTGGTGTGACATCCAGACTGATATATCTGATAGTAAATTAGAGATACGTTAGGAGACAGAGGGAGTGGGCTGAGGGGTAGAGAAATAGATTTGGGTGTCGGCACATGATGTTCTTTATGCTGCAGTGCCTATGTAAGGACCCTTGCATGCATGTTGTCAAAGAAAAAAGATAATTTTTGGGCAGCCACCTTCTTGGATCCATACCTTCAGGAGAAAGTAGCAGATCTTCCCTCACCATCCAAGGGGAAATCCAAAACGTGTTACTTTGGGGATGTCCTTTGAAAATGCCTAGCTGAGGCATTTGCAGATGGTGGCGGAGATTCTGCTACTGCCAGTCACATCTCCTTCAGTTGCTGCCTAATAAGCAGCAATGGCTGTCTTACCAAGGTATTTCACAGCTTTTATAAGGCTGCAGCAACCAGCTTGACAGGCACCAGTCACACAAAGTGATTTTACTTGTTGGTCAGTGAGTGTGCTGGATCCAAGGTTGAAATAGTAACGCAAAGAAGGGAAGACCCCATGGACTACTGGATGTATAGTATGGACCATTGGCTCTTTTCCTCCTTCTTGAACATTGCACACATATATGTTGGTGCAGACTATTGTTTCATGTGTTAGTTTGCTTGATGTACATATTTTGTTTTTTACATGTTGTAGCAGAGCGTCCCAGAGAGAGCCGGGAAAAGTCCTGTTCAGGGTTTATACGTCTCCCAGGCTCCTCTCATACACTTCCAGGGATCCCTGATCTGCGGTCCAGTTCAGATCTTAACAATCAAAAGTATGTGGCGCTAATCTAGGTGTACCACTCATAATAAATCGAAATTTCAAATAACATAAATCTCAATACTTCCTTAATAGACAATACTCAATACTTCCTTAATAAGCAATACTATCTACTCCCAATAGGGGGCAGCCAAACCAACTAAAATGTTAAATGCTGGTGGTCATTTCAAATAGAAATATATAAAATAAATCATCCAATGGATATAATATTCCTCAACCAAACTATGTGGAAACTGTGACCAAAGGTGATTTTGAACTCAGTGATAATGATGAAATAAAATATTATAGAATAAAATACCAATACCTCAAAAAGTGTCATATAATGTGCATAATTTTCCTCAACATAATAAGTAAAAGCAAAAAAAAAATTATTTAAATAATACCCAAAATAAATAATTGCTGGTAAGTGGATAATCCCAAACAACTATAATGCAATATTAAATATAAAATAGCGACTCTATTTCACATATGTAGGCAAAAGTGATCAAGTGCAAAACAAAAAAAAAAAAAAGTGACATTTGTGCATAGCATATATATAAATGCGACTCTGGAATGAACTCCCGAAATCCAACACCTCTCCCACTTCAAAGTATTTCTAAATATAATTGAAAAATTGTGACATAAAATGTGATCAAAGTCCAAGAAAATATTGCTTCATGCAGTGTGATTCGTAATGTCCGTACAAAAGGTTAGTAATACCATGCCAATAAGGTGACTAAGTGCTGGATTCATTCACTTGAAAACTGGTGCAGCACACAGGTGTTTCCCCCAGCCTCTCACCTCAATCAGCGGCCCCCAATAGGCCAAGTAAAGCAGAAGGTTGATGTTTCTCTGTAAGGGGTGATGATCCAACAGCTGTCCCCCTCTTCCACAAGGTGTGCGTGGGTCAGATTTTTCTCTACTAATCACCAGCGCTCACATAGACCCCAGAATGATAATAGGGAAGAAGGAGATGCTTCCATAGTGAAGTACTTTCAATACAGATTTATTGTAAAAAATAGTAACTTACATTTAAAACCAAAACTGTCAGCAGAAAATAGCAGCAGAGACGATAAAAGCTTCCGGGTACGGCCGTTCCCGAGAAGCGTCACATGCTGTGACGCAACGCGTCAGGGTAGGAGGAGCCAGGTGCCGACGCTTCTCAGGGACGGCCGTACCCGGAAGCTTTTATCGTCTCTGCTGCTATTTTCTGCTGACAGTTTTGGTTTTAAATGTAAGTTACTATTTTTTACAATAAATCTGTATTGAAAGTACTTCACTATGGAAGCATCTCCTTCTTCCCTATTATCATTCTGGGGTCTATGTGAGCGCTGGTGATTAGTAGAGAAAAATCTGACCCACGCACACCTTGTGGAAGAGGGGGACAGCTGTTGGATCATCACCCCTTACAGAGAAACATCAACCTTCTGCTTTACTTGGCCTATTGGGGGCCGCTGATTGAGGTGAGAGGCTGGGGGGAAACACCTGTGTGCTGCACCAGTTTTCAAGTGAATGAATCCAGCACTTAGTCACCTTATTGGCATGGTATTATCAACCTTTTGTACGGACATTACGAATCACACTGCATGAAGCAATATTTTCTTGGACTTTGATCACATTTTATGTCACAATTTTTCAATTATATTTAGAAATACTTTGAAGTGGGAGAGGTGTTGGATTTCGGGAGTTCATTCCAGAGTCGCATTTATATATATGCTATGCACAAATGTCACTTTTTTTTTTTTTTTGTTTTGCACTTGATCACTTTTGCCTACATATGTGAAATAGAGTCGCTATTTTATATTTAATATTGCATTATAGTTGTTTGGTATTATCCACTTACCAGCAATTATTTATTTTGGGTATTATTTAAATAATTTTTTTTTGCTTTTACTTATTATGTTGAGGAAAATTATGCACATTATATGACACTTTTTGAGGTATTGATATTTTATTCTATAGTATTTTATTTCGTCATTATCACTGAGTTCAAAATCACCTTTGGTCACAGTTTCCACATAGTTTGGTTGAGGAATATTATATCCATTGGATGATTTATTTTATATATTTCTATTTGAAATGACCACCAGCATTTAACATTTTAGTTGGTTTGGCTGCCCCCTATTGGGAGTAGATAGTATTGCTTATTAAGGAAGTATTGAGTATTGTCTATTAAGGAAGTATTGAGATTTATGTTATTTGAAATTTAGATTTATTATGAGTGGTACACCTAGATTAGCGCCACATACTTTTGATTGTTATTACGTTACTTACTAGGGTGGGTGAGGCCACCCCTTATGTTGGCAGCTTCTCTAATTTTTGTTCCATCACCCATGATCCTTTGAGAGCGTGGTTGTGCGCATTAGTTCTTTATTACCTTAGCCAGTTCAGATCTTGGTCTTCTCCCCAGGCTAATTTAAACTCACCTGAGACAGACAGCCAGTGCTCTTGGCCTGGGAACCTTAGACAACTTCTGTCTAAGGCCTATTTCACATGGACGATGCGTATGTCCGTTTTTCATCCTTCCGTTTTCGGATGAAAAACGGACATACATTCATCCCTATGGAGCGTCGGATGTCAGCGGTGACATGTCCGCTGACATCCGACCCCGCTCCGATCCGAAAAGTGTAACGGAGGAAAAACCTACTTTTCCATCCGTTTTCGGATCGGATCGGGTGACGACGGACACTACGGTCCGTCGTCATCCGATCCCTCCATAGGGGAGAGCGGTGCTCTGACAGGTGCATCGCTGCACAGTGTGCAGCGATGCACCTGTCATCTTCCTGCTCAGCGGGGATCGGCGGAGCGATCCCCGCTGAGCCAGCGGATGTTCACGGGGCGGATCATCACTGATCCGCCCTGTGAGAAAGAGGCCTAAGAGAGCAAAAGGTTGGTAAAAGCTATTAAGCTGTGTATGTGACAAGCTGTAGGCTTGCTCAGCCTGGTAGTTAGGATCTGTAAATATTGTATAGTTAGTGCCGAGGCATGGCTAGGTTTTTGTTGGCTAGTTTTGTTCCTATTTAGACTTGTATGTATCACAAATAAACACTGCACTGTTTGTCACTTCTTCACTGGATTTGGTATCTGTGCCTGAAAGACTGCTCATCCCAGGGAGCTTTGTACCTGCTACCTCTCCCCGAGGTTACATATGGTGGATGCTGCCACCAGCAGTAGTAAGCTACTACTTAAAGGGCAAGTACCTAAAGTGACTAAAAATGGAGGAAATCCTCAAATGGTAGGGTGATGGGTGTTCTTCGCGCTATCAATAATGTGTAGCAAATAAATAGGATAATTGCAGCAAAATCTAAAGTGTTCACAGCAACACAAATATAAAGAAAACTACAAAGAAAAATGATTTTGCGCAATAGCCTAATTACCTGAGGAGAACTCTTCTAGGTATATTGTTGTGAAAACAATCATAACAGGAATACTAAAGTGGAATAAGTGCATAAAGGTAATGTAACAAGAGGAATAATCATAAACTCATGACTGGTAGAGCTAAATAAATAATCACAAATAGCATACAGTGTCTAGTGAATAATACCAAAATAATAGTGATGAATAATGCACTAATAACAGTGAAAAAATGCAATCCAAGGTTAATAGTCCAAAACAAGATAGATGGAATAGCTAGGTCCACACGGTAAGCTGGACTGTGCTGAAAAGTCACAGATGTGGAGTGTATAGTAAATCCAATAGGTGGCTTCTTAATAATAAAATGCAGTGATGTTGCCCATATATAACTCCATACAATTTACTAGATGTAGTCTCCCAGAACTCTCACCTTAAAGCTGATTAATAACTGCATCTGTGAGTTCGGGTTTGTAGGTGTTGCCACTGTTGGATGTAGTCAGTGAGGCTGGTTGTAGATTTCTCCTTTAAAAATCCTCTGCCGAAGTTCCTAAAAGGCTCCGGTATTGGCACCGCAGTGGTAGGGGGAAGAAAAAGGAGGAAAAAAGGGGGCTCCACTGGTGTAGTATATTTAAACAGTTAAGTGATATTTATTGAGTGTCTGCAATGGACTCTTACATTGTAACAAAAGATTAAAAGCAAATGGAATAAGGCAGTGACAGTGTGGCGTTCTCAGCGCCCTCTCACTTTTCCTCCTGGTGTACGTCTCGCTCTGGCGAGACACTGTATGCTATTTGTGATTATTTATTTAGCTCTACCAGTCATGAGTTTATGATTATTCCTCTTGTTACATTACCTTTATGCACTTATTGCACTTTAGTATTCCTGCTATGATTGTTTTCACAACAATATACCTAGAGGAGTTCTCCTCAGGTAATTAGGCTATTGCGCGAAATCATTTTTCTTTGTAATCCTCAAATGGTGTTATCCAACGCTGCACAACAGAAAACTAATGCTATTATACAGGAGCAATCGCAGAGGCTGTTTGAACAGCTAGCCACTGAGGCAAAAGCGGATAGGAAAACCCTGACTAAGATTGTGGAGACGCTAGCACAGTGGTCATCTGCTAAAATGAATGATGTTGGAGACAAGCCCTCAATCATCCATGTGGGTCGATTTCTTTCCAAGATGACTGCAGATGATGATTCAGAGGCCTTTTCTGCTAACGTTTGAACTGAGAAGGATGGTTGGCCTAAAACCCAGTGGGCAGGACTGGTCGCCCCCTTGCTTTCTGGAGAATCGCTGAGGGCCTACTATGATCTGGAGTCGGCAGAAGCAGGAGACTATGAAAAGGTCAAGCAGGAAATTTTGGCACGACTCCTATCACCTTGGCAGTTCAAGCACAGTGGGTCCACAGCTGGTTCTTCCAAGACAAGAGGCCCCCAAGATCGCAGATGTTTGACCTAATCCACCTGGTGCGGAAATGGCTACAGCCAGAGTCCCTGTCCAGGCCACAAATAGTGGAGCATGTCATCGATTCCTGAGTTCACTACCAATTCCACTGCAGAAGTGGGTGAGTCAATGAGACCCCAAGTCGGCACACAACCTGGTGGAGTTCGTGGAGAGATACTTTGCTGCAGAGAGGTCACCACCCCTACAGCCGCACAGACTTTCCACCCAAAGCCACGTTCTCCCCAGGCAACCGGTAAGACTGTTCCAGGGGAAGTGGTTGGTAAGCATGGCAAGGAGATAGAGGGGAGAATTTTTGTTGCCAGGACTGAAGTTTGGCATCCCAAACAAGGGAAGCCATTGCCTGTCAGCAAACCAAACTGGGGCAACATCAGGTGTTTCCGTTGCTACGAACTGGGACATGTGGCAGCAAACTGTCCATTGACAGATGAACCTATGCAGTGTGATGTATCTCATAGAAGGCAGTCTATGTTTGCTGCTGTTTCATGCGCTGCAGCGCCAAGTGTAGGAAAACACGTGGCAAATGACTGTGAATGATAAGCCTATTTGGCATTGCTGGACTCTGGAAGTCTAGTGACTTTGGTTAAAGCTGAGATGGCTGAAACTGTGAAATTTTATGCTAAAAAAGTTGCTGTGATCTGTGTACATGGGGAAACCCGGGAGTATCCTATAGCCACTGTTAACTTTAAAACTCACTTAGGTACAGTGACCCATCCAGTCGGACTTGTGCCCCACTTGGTACACGAGGCCACGATTGGTAGGGAGCTGTGGGATTGATCTAACCCGGTCGCAGTAACTGACTCAGTGGCAGAGCCAGAACTCCTGGCCAGCACCGACAATGTGGGTTCAGGGGACTTATCTCGGAGTTCTCCGTGTTTTCCCTTCTCGATTACGGCGGGGGAACTGGAGGAGCCTGGGGAACTCCCCACAACCAGTGAAGGTGGACAGCCGTCTGCTGACTCTGAGGCTACACTGGAGTTTTCTGACCTTAATGTGCACAAGGAAAACTTTGGTACCGAGCAGAGAAAACCCTACCCTTGCCAGGGCCTGGGAAAATGTAGTAGTGATTAATGATGTACCTATCGAACCAGGGGACAGGCCCTGTTTTCCTTATTTCAGCAGCAATGCGGATTTACTGTATCGTGTATGTAAAAAGAATGATGAAATTGGTGAACAGTTGGTGGTGGTGTTGGAACCTGCCCATGGGCAATTGCTAGGAGGTCATTTGGGGGTTGAGAAAACCACAGAAAGGGTGTTATGCAGGTTTTACTGGCCCGGGATACAGAAAGATATTGAAAATTATTGTCAATCCTGTCCTGTGTGTCAAATGTCACCACCACTACCCCACTTCCGAAGTCCTTTAGTGCCCTTACCCATTATTGAAGTGCCCTTTGAGAGAATTACCATGGACCTGGTGGGCCCATTCCCTAAGTCTGCCCGGGGTCATCAGCATATTCTTGTAATCATGGATTACGCTACCCATTACCCCGAGGCAGTTCCCTTACGGACTGCATCTGCTAAGAACATTGCCAATGAGCTGTTCATGGTGTTCAGTCATGTTGGGATCCCTAAGGAAGTCCTTACAGACCAGGGCACCCCATTTATGTCACGAGTAACTAGGGAGTTGTGCAAGTTATTTAAGGTGACGCAGTTGCGAACTTCTGTGTACCACCCTCAAACTGATGGCTTGGTGGGACGCTTTAATAAAACATCAAAGAACATATTAAAAAAGGTTGTTGACAAGGATGGGAAAAACTGGGACTTTTTGATTCCATACTTCATGTTTGCCATCAGGGAGGTTCCCCAGTCCTCTATGGGGTACTCTCCATTTGAGTTGCTTTATGGGAGACACCCTCGGGGACTCTTAGACATAGCCAAAGAAACCAGGGAGGGGGAGCAGACACCCCACAAAAGTGTCATTGAGCATATCGCTCAAATGCAGGACAGGATTGCAGCAATCATGCCGATGCTAAAAGAACACTTACTGCAGGCCCATACAGCCCAACAGAGAATATAGAACAGGGGGGCCCAACTCTGTGATTTCTCACCTGGTGACAGGGTCCTGGTGTTAGTTCCCACCGTTGAGAGCAAGTTCCTGGCTAAGTGGCAGGGTTCCTTCAAAGTAATTGAAAGAGTTGTGGAGGTCAATTACAAAATATATCAACCAGGTAAAAGGAAGCCCGAACAGATTTACCACATAAATCAGTTAAAGCCCTGGAAGGAAAGATTTGCATTAACTGCAAGGTCCCTTCCAGTAAAGCCTAAGGGTACCGAGTCCCGTCTGATCCCTGAGGTCACAATTCCAGACGCATCGTATTCCCAACAACAGGAAACTAGAGAGTTCCTGATAAGGAAGAGGGGTCTGTGTCAAGCTCAAACCGTACTGAATTCCCAAAGCTAGAAGAAAGGACATCAGTGAAGTAAAAGGATGTTGGAGATAGATGTCATTGAGGAGTCCAATAGTGACTGGTCTAGCTCCATTGTGTTAGTTCCAAAACCGGATGGCACTTGGAGGTTCTGTAACGACTTCAGGAAGCTTAATGCAGTGACAAAGTTTGACACGTACCCAATGCCCAGGGTAGAGGAACCTGGCAAGGCCCACTATCTGACCACTTTGGACTTGACAAAAGGTTATTGGAAAATACCCCTGACTGGTAGCGCCAAAGAGAAGACTGCATTTGTGCCGCCGGAGGGTTCCCTTCAATATAAAAAAATGCCTTTTGGTTGCAAAATTCCCCTCACATTAAGACCCCACTGACGGTATACAGCAGCAGCCTATCTGGATGATATAGTGGTACATAGCACTGACTGGGAGTCTCACTTACCCCGTGTCCAGGCTGTCCTTGATTCCCTCTTCAAAGAAGGTTTTACGGCAAATCCAAAAAAGTGCCATTGGTTTGGAGGAAGCCAGGTATTTGGGCTACACTGTTGTCCGTGGAGTCATTAAACCACAAGTGAATAAAATAGAAGCCATCCAGGGGTGGCAACATCCTGCAAACAAGAAGTCCAAGTCCTGAAAAAGCCTCTTTGTGCACAGCCAGTAATGTACTCCCCTGATTTCTCCAAAGACCTTTTGGTTCAGACGGATGCGTCTGATGTAGGTATCGGGGCAGTTTTGTCACAGGTACACAATGGGGAAGAACACCCTGTGGTGTACCTAATAAGAAAGCTCAATGACCATGAGAAAAAGTATGCAGTCATTGAAAAGGAATGTTTAGCCCAGGGATCTCAAACTGGTGGCCCTCCAGCTGTTGCAAAACTACAAGTCCCATGACGCATTGTAAGGCTGACAGTTACAAGCATGACTCCCACAGGCAGAGGTATGATGGGTAGTTTTGCAACAGCTGGAGGACCACCAGTTTGAGACCCCTGGTTTAGCCATAAAGTGGGCCGTAAACGCGATAAGGTACTATTTGTTAGGGTGCCAGTTTAATTTAATAACTGACCATGCTCCCCTGAAATGGATGGCCCAAAAGAAGGAGAAGACTAATAGACGGGTGAACCGGTGGTTTCTGGCTCTACAGGATTATTCCTTCACTGTAAAACACAGGCCAGGTGTTGAGATGGGGGATGTAGATGCCATGTCCCGTGTTCACTCCTGTTGGGCCACAGGTGTTCCAACCCTGGGGTTGAAACAAGGGGAGGGGATATGTAGCAGAGCGTCCCAGAGAGAGCCAGGAAAAGTCCTGTTCGGGGTTTATATGTCTCCCAGGCTCCTCTCATCCACATTCAGGAATCTCTGATCCATGGTCCAGTTCGGGTCTTGGTCCTCTCCCCAGGCTAATTTAAACTTATCTGAGACAGACAGCCAGTGCTCTTGGCCTGGGAACCTCAGACTTCTGTCTAAGAGAGCAAAAGGTTGGTAAAAGCTATTAAGATGTGTATGTGGAATCTGGCAAGCTGTAGGCTTGCTCAGCCTGGTAGATAGGATCTGTAAATACTATATAGTTAGCGCCAAAACACTGCTAGGTTTTTGTTTGAATATTTTTGTTCCTATTTGTTTTTGGAACACTGAACAGCACTTGTATACATCACAAATAAACACTGCACTGTTTGTCACTACTTCACTGGATTTGGTATCTGTGCCTGAAAGACTGCTCATCCCAGGGAGCTTTGTACCTGCTACCTGTCCCCCAGGTTACAATGTTTAATATGTTCACTGCCTATTAATATTTGTTTGGTTGTTGAGTATCTTTTGTTATAGTTTGCAGGACTTATTTAAGGTATTTACTGTATATACACTGAATAGTTACATGTTAAAAAGGTGTTGCTATATACTGTATCTCACAAAAGTGAGTACACCCCTCACATTTTTGTAAATATTTTATCATATTTATATTATATTCACTAGAGCAGTGGTTCTCAACCTGGGGGTCGGGACCCCCTCGGGAGGCAAATGATAATTTGCCAGGGGTCACCAAATCCTGGGCTGTTCCTGAAGCCTGCACCACTCTCCCAGCCGTTTCAAAGCCACCCAGCAGCCTGGCCATGGAGCCTGTGGAAGCCCAGCTGGGCTGTTCCTGGAGCCCGCGGCCGTCTGGCCGCCCACTCAGCCTTTTTACCAGCCACTCATTCAGTGCATGGCTTGGGGAGCAGAGACAGGAGGTCAGCTGACTGGTGAGGAATGTGAAGTGGGAGGGGCTGGAGGAGACCCTATCTCCTGATTTCTGCATAGGTGTCACTGCTGCAAGACACCACAGAGCTGGAGACACAGTGAGTCACACTACCTGTGATTAGAGTTGCCATTAAAAGTCCCCACTACAGTTCTCAGATCAGCAGATGACCTTGATCAAGAGCACCTAAGTTGGCTGATCAGAACTCCCCACCAGCACTGCCACTCATCCCAATTTCCATCACCCCCCAAGGTGTAAGAGAAGGAATAAAAATAGAGAATACATGAAAAGGAGAGAAAAGAGGGGGAGGAACAAAGAAAAAGGGAGAGAAAGAATAAGAAAAAGACAGCTAGAGAGAGGAATGGGGGGAAAAAACAAGAAATTAGGATAGAGAGAGATAAAAAGGAAAGAAAGGAGAACACAGAGTGGTACATCCTAAAATGTACCATAAGGGGTTTTAATACTGTACAAGTGGAAAGGACTCAGGAAGCGCTAAATGTCCGTGGGTTAGGGTCGCAAATTCGTTGTCTTGCCTTGGGTGCTGACAACCCACGCTACGAAAATAATTTTACTGTTAGGGGTCCCCACAACTTGGGAAATTTTATCAAGGGCTCACGGCACTAGAGAGGTTGAGAACCACTGCACTAGAGCTTCACAGGTTGCCACTGGAGTCCTCTTCCACTCCTCCATGATGACATTGCGGAGCTGGTGGATGTTAGAGACCTTGCACTCCTCCATCTTCCGTTTGAGGATGTCCCACAGATGCTCAATAGGGTTTAGGTCTGGAGACATGCTTGGCTAGTCCATCACCTTTACCCTCAGCTTCTTTAGCAAGGCAGTCGTCATCCTGAAAGTGTGTTTGGGGTCGTTATCATGTTGGAATACTGCCCTGTGGACCAGTCTCCGAAGGGAGGGGATCATGCTCTGCTTGAGTCTGTCACAGTACATGTTGGCATTTGTGGTTCCCTCAATGAACTGTAGCTTCCTAGTGCCAGCAGTACTTATGCACCCCCAGACCATGACACTCCCACTACCATGCTTAACTGTATGCAAAACACACTTGTCTTTGTACTCCTCACCTGGTTGCCACCACACATGCTTGCATCATCTTTAGAAGAGCCATGCATACCAATTTGATGCAGTGTGCGGCATATGGTCTGAGCACTGACAGGCTGACCCCCCCACCCCTTCAACCCCTGCAGCAATGCTGGCAGCACTCATACGTCTATTTCCCAAAGACAAACTCTGGATATGATGCTGAGCATGTGCATTCAACTTCTTTGTTCGACCATGGCGAGGCCTGTTCTGAGTGGAACCTCTCCTGTTAAACCGCTGTATGGTCTTGGCCAATGTGCTACAGTTCATTTTCAGGGTCTTGGCAATCTTCTTATAGCCTAGGCCATCTTTATGTAGAGCAACAATTCTTTTTTTTAGATCCTCAGATCTGCCATGAGGTGCCATGTTGAACTTCCAGTGACCAGTATGAGAGAGTGAGAGCAATAACACAAAATTTAAAACAAACAAATAACAAACAAACCAAATTTAACACACCTGCTCCCCATTCACACCTGAGACCTTGCAAAACTAACGAGTCGTATGACATCAGGGAGGGGCAATGGCTAATTGGGCCTAATGTGGACATTTTCACTTAGGGGTGTACTCACTTTTGTTGCCAGCGGTTTAGACATTAATGGCTGTGTGATGAAAAACAGAAAGATGGGATAAGTGGCGCTGCCTACTGGTAATTGATAACAAGACATAGGTGGAGGGGAGAAGAGGGAACAGAAAAACTGCACCACAGATAAGTGTACCCCAACAATGCTCACTACATATAATCCCAACCTCGAATAAATGGACAGTGCTTCAAGTATAGATGTGTCTATAACGTGTAAGTGAGTAATATACTAGCATCATATGCACCATAAGAGTGTGTGCCTGAGTGACCATACAGGATCCCCCCGGGTAGCCACAGGGCACAACTTATGGGTATATGATGAAAACGTAAAACCGTGGCATGTACGTCCCAATAACTAAAAGGCCAAAGGAGTATGGGACACAATTGCACAGTATAGCATATAGTGATTCCCTGATGATTTCCTGGTAGTAATTACTCCAACTACCAGAGTGTAAAAGTGGGTGACAGTAATGAAAGATACAAATAAAACTAAAAATAAAGAAGGAAGATAAAAATATTACATAATAATCATATCCCAGTGAAGATCAACTACAATCATAAATATCCCATGTACATATCCAAAATGGAAAGAATATAATTAAATAATTAAAGTAAAGCCTTTCACGTCATTTTGATGCAGTGCACAATCGTGACCCCACTGGTCTGATTTTCTATGGGATTGACTGTATAAGAGACAACTGGAGAGGTGGAAATAAAACCACACTCATCTCACAAAATGAAACTGCTTGGATATATTGGTTGGGGTCCCTTGCTCCAAGAGGCCTCAACCTAGATATTGACTTGAACTGTTTCATAGCTAACCCATAAGGGGTTCTTTATCATATGGCAATTTAAATATGAGTTCCATTTTTGGTGAAATTAGGTGCACTATAGCAGTGTTTCTCAACTCCAGTCCTCAAGGCGCACCAACAGGTCATGTTTTCAGGATTTCCACTATTTTGCACAGGTGATTTGATCAGTTTCTTTGCCTTAGTAATTACCACAGCCATTTCATCTGAGGGAAATCCTGAAAACATGACCTGTTGGTGCGCCTTGAGGACTGGAGTTGAGAAACACTGCACTATAGACACTACTTTATGGTTGAGAATAGTGGTCTACCATGGTGCATTATCTCCCCTTTCCTACACCCTTTCCACAGTTGGTGTTTTCCATTAGGGCTCTTATGGCCCGTAGTCTCTTTCTTTATTTAATTTTTAAAATAATTTCTCTATATATATTTTTTTATCTTAGTTTTATTATTATTTTTTTCCCGTTTACATTTAGAATTCCCCTAGGGGAGCCCTATTAGGGGAGGCAGCAGACCTATCTTCTATCCTAAGCGCGGTTATTCATATATTCTTGTACGTTATATTAATGGCTGTGTATTGAGTTATTTTGAGGGGACAGCAAATTTACACTGTTATACAAGCTGTACACTCACTACTTTTCATTGTAGCAAAGTGTCATTTCTTCAGTGTTGTTACATGAAAAGGTATAATAAAATATTTATAAAAATGTGAGAGGTGTACTCGCTTTTGTGAGATACTGTATATATGTTTGGGGTAAAGAGCCTTGTGATGGCTTTCAGTGTAGCAGTAGCTGTAACTGACAAGGCATCTGCTTATTCCCAGAGAGCTTAAATCAGCTCACTTTTATTAAAAGTAATCAAGTTTGGATCACAAAGAACTTTTACAAACCTACTGTGGATTCCACTAATTAGACAAGGTATGTTCCCTACTCTCATAGTTGCCAAAATCCTAATTTGTTTAATAATGCTGCTTTTACCTGTGTATGGGTTAATAATGCTCCCAAGAGCAAACATTGCCTTATCATGGGACATCTCATTTTCGTCTTTTTCTTTGCACATAAATAAAAAATAAATCTAAAAGATCTTAACCTCTAGTTATGTAGAAAAACATCTACCCGTGACTTCTGTCTCCAAATTAGGCTTTTTAAAACTGCAATTAAAGGGGCTGAGGCTCCAAGTTCTAGAAGAAAAGAGGTGGTGGTGCCTTCTGTCTCTAAATTTAGGTCTGGTTACACTGTTAGCAAACTGTACATTTTTGATTGATGAAAATGCATGTATTGCTGTGAAAACTACCTTAACCACTAGGCGCCCGCGCTATAGCCGAAAGACGGCTACAGCGCGCTGCTCAATTGCCGGGAGGGCATCCCTGGACGTCCTCCTGTTTACTCCTTTGCATCAGGGAAATTCTGTGTTGACCGTGTCCCTTGGACACAGCCAATCACAGATCGTGCTAAATGGCCAATCACAGCGGCCATTTAGCACTCGATGGGCGGGTCCAATGAGAGATGATCATTAATCTCATTGCTGGCTCTCCCTCCTCACACAGAGACTGCGTGTGAGGAGGGAGAGCAACCTGTGCTGCAGCGTGAGTTCAACAGTATGAAAAAAACAGTAAATATAGTGCCCACCGTACACATCAGTGCCATCTGTCATCAGTGCCACCTGACAGTGCCATCTATCATCATTGCCACCTGTCAGTGTCACGTGTCATCAGTGCCAGGTATCAGTGTCATCTGCCATCAGTGTCACGTGTCATCAGTGCCATGTATCATCAGTACCATCTGCCATCGGTGTCACGTGTCATCAGTGCCATCTGTCACCAGTGCCGTATCAGTGCCATCTGTCATCAGTGTCACGTAATCAGTGCCATCTGTCATCAGTGTCACGTAATCAGTGCCATTTGTCATCAGTGTCACGTGTCATCAGTGACACGTGACAGCAACGGGGAGCTCTCTGCTTCGGATTCCTCCTCATATTCAGATTCTGACGTTGACTACGAGCCTGTCCTAAGCAGTGGAACACTGACAGCCTCAGAGGAGGATGAGAGTCCGCCCGCCAGAGGTGGACACAGAAAATTTTTCCCCGATTGATTTTTCCATTTAGTTTTTACTGAGGAAATGCTAGCATCAATTGTGGCCCAGTGCAACCTGTATGCACAACAATTCATAGCAAGTAACCCAACGTCCTATTATGCCAGTCCTTATGAGTGGAGAGCACTAACAGTGGAGGAGTTTAAAATTTTTTTGGGCCTCACATTCTGTATGGGACTAACCAAAAATAATTAATTACATTCATATTGGTCAACCCTCCCCATCCACCACATGCCCATCTTTTCCTCAGTAATGCCCAGAACCAGATATCTCAGGATTATGAGATTCCTACACTATAATGATAATACCCAGTTCCCTCCTCGAAATGACCCAAATTTTGACAAGCTTTATAAAATTCGGCCACTACTAAATTATTTTTCTAAAATCTTCCCCCATTTGTTTACCCCAGACCAACACATATGTGTGGATGAGTCGCTTATAAAATTTTCTGGCAGGCTGGGCATAAAACAATTTATTCCCACCAAAAGGGCCCGCTATGGGGTGAAGCTGTATAGATTGTGCGACCGAGCCAAAGGCTATATATATGCCTTCATGGTATACGAAGGGAAGGACACCCAGCTGCATCCCCCTAGACTACATGGCATCAAGCGGGAAAGTCGTTTGGGAACTCATAAATCCACTCCTGGAGAAAGGCTACCATTTGTACGTAGATACATTTTATACAAGTTTGCCCCTGTTTTGCAACCTCCACAGAAAGAACACTCCAGCATGTGGCACCGTAAGGACGAACCGGAAGGGCTTTCCTGAAAGCCTCGTCAACAAGAAGCTAAGAAGAGGGGAGACTGCGAGTTCACGGAATTAGGAAATTCTGGCTGTGAAGTAGAGGGACAGAAGGGATGTCAAAGTGCTTTCTTAAATCCACAACAATACATTCATTGAGATCACCAGGAGGAATGGCCCAATCCAAAAACCAACATGTATCCACGAATACAATATGTTCATGGGGGGTGTCGACTTCAGTGATCAAAAGCTCGAACCCTACCTTGCCACAAGATGAACATACCAGTGGTATGTTTCAAAAAGTTTCAATTTATTTGTTTAATTTGGCCATATTCAACAGCTACGTTATCTATCGCAACTCCCCTGAAAGCCCCAAATCCTTCCTTGGCTACCAGGAGGAAATAACCACTGCCCTTATATTCCCGAACAGCCCACCAGAAAACATTCGATCCGATGTGATTAGCAGACTCCCCGAGCGCCACTTTCCCGATAAAATCCCTCCCAGACCAACAGGCCAAAAACGTCAGGAAAATGCCGGGTGTGCACCAGAGGAGGGGTTAGAAGAGATGCCACTTATCATTGTCCCCAATGTCCTTCCCAACCAGGCCTCTGCATAGTTGACTGTTTCTGCCATTACCATACTTCACTAAACTATTAGTGAAGTATGGTAAAAATAACCCTCACCTCCTGCCATTTACCTTTACACCCCTTATGCCTCTACTTGTTCTGTAACTGACCCTGGCTTGTTATTCGACCATGCTTCTGCCTACCGATTCTGTTCATACCTCTGCCTGATCTGAAACTGACCCTGGCTTGTTATTCGACCACGCTTCTGCCTACCGATTCTGTACATACCTCTGCCTGATCTGGAACTGACCCTGGACTGTTTGACCACGCTTTTTACCTGCCTCTTGTACTGATCTTGTACCCTGCCACTGGACTAGTGGGATTCATAACACAGGGGTCTCACATATGTGAGGGGCTCCAGAATTGTTTTTCTGGATGAGGAAAACAATTTTTTTTCGATTTCTCATTCCTAGATTAGGGTCTGGAGACTCGGAGGCTTCAAAGAGATTTGGGTGGGAGAAGCCCCTACCCCTGTCCCCATTCTGTCCTGAACGAGGCCCTACTTCTGCCTGCTGCCTGTAGGACCTATGCCATCATGCCTCTGCCTGTCGCATGAACTGACCACACCACATGCCTACTATCAGGACCAATATTTTGGCACTGCTGACAATCTCTGCCTGCACTGACCCTGGACTGTATATAGACAGTATCCCTGCCTGCACCCTGTACTGACTATGGACAGTATTCCTGCCTTTTGCCTGGACAATTGCATTCGCTTTTGCTGACCAAGTCCTTGCCTGCTGCCTGGACCAGTGCTATCCTCCTGTGGACAACTGCACTACAAAAACCATAGGTAATCTTTTGTTTACCCTTTGCTCAGCAGAATGTATTTTGGGGTGTAATTCTTGGTATGTGCATGCTATGTGTCCCTAGAACACCTGACGGTTCAGGAGGCATAGCAGAATGTATTTTGGGGTGTAATTTTTGCTATATACATGCTATGTGTTGGAAATATCTTATAAATGGACAACTTTGTGTAAAAAAAATGTGTTTTCATTTTTTTCGCACATTTTCCAAAAACTTCTGGAAAAAGATGAACCTTTGAAAAGACTCATTATGCCTCATAGATTATACGTTGGGGTGTTAGCTTTCCAAAATGGGGTCACTTTGTGGGCGTTTCCATTGTCCTGGTGCCCCAGGGCCTTCAAAAGTGTAATATGTAGTCAACAAGTTAGATGTGTCATTTATGCTCCTAGAACACCTGATGGTGCTCCCTGCATGTTGGGCCTTTCTATGTGGCTAGGCTGTGAAAAAGTCCCACACATGTGGTATCGCCATACTTAGGAGAAGTAGCAGAATGTATTTTGGGGCGTCATTTGTGGTATACACATGCCATGTGAGAGAAATAACCTATTACAATGACAATTTTGTGGAAAAAAAAATCTTCATTTTGCAAAGAATTGTGGGAAAAAATGACAACATAAAAAACCTTTACTATGCATCTTACTAATTACCTTGGAATGTCTACTTTCAAAAAAGGGGTCATTTGGGGGGTATTTGTACTTTCCTGGCTTGTTCGGGTCACAAGAATTGAGATAGGTCACCAGTACATCAGGTGTGATCTATTTTTTATGATTTGCACCACAGCTTGTAGACTCTCTAACTTTCACACAGACCAAATAATATCCACTAATTTGGGTTATTTTTACCAAAGATATGTAGCAGCATAAATTGTGGCCAAAATTTATGAAGCAAAATTAATAATTTGCAAAATTTTATCACAGAAACTAAGAGAAATGCGTCTTTTTCACAATTTTCGGTCTTTTTTTCATTTATAGCGCAAAAAATGAAAAACCCAGAGGTGATCAAATACCACCAAAAGAAAGTTCTATTTCTATGAAAAAAAAGGACAAAAAATTTATTTGGGTACAGTATTACATGACTGAGTAATTGTCATTCAAAGTGTGAGAGCACCGAAAGCTGAAAATTGGTCTGGGCAGGAGGGGGGTTTAAGTGCCCAGTAGGCATTTAAAAACAATCTTTAATTCAAATAATTCATTCTGCTGCTGTGTGTAAAGCAAAGTATTTTTTAAAAGGGAAAAACTATCAATGAAGTATCCTGTTGCTGAGGCTGCCTCTGAAAACTGCACTGTTCCATAACTCCACATATAGCTTTACATCCTCCAAATCCTTCAGCTTTGTAATTTAAGACTTGGGTATTTATGTGTCACCCTTAAAGCTGTATGAAAAGGCTTCACTCCACTATGCTTAACTTTTAATATATATATATTTTTTTTTTTTCTAGCACCTCTGCAAAAAATATTCTGTTATCCTTTTTTGTTTCTTTTAGAGAGATTTTTCCACTTCAAGTATTCACTCTACAGATGGCAGAAGAAAACACAAAAGTAGCTGCCCCTCACCCACTCATAACTCTACTGGAATTGATGATTGCAGTTGTAATATTAGTCATTGTCATACACCTGGGTTGAAAAACATCAAGGATTGCTCAAATGGCACTTGTTTGCAACAATCATCAGGTAAAATATAAAACAATTTCAGGTTTGAACATTAATCAAGACAGCAATATTCAATATAAATATGTAGTCAGTTAAATTCAGACGTAAAAAAAACACAGTCAGTTAAATTCAGAAGTAATAAACACAGGATCAATTAGCTAGGAATGTCTCAAAATAAAAATCTGAAATGTCATCAAAATAATTTATACAACAATACATATGGGCATCTGAGGTTTTATATGGATATAAACAAAACGTGATGCTTTTCTGTATAATTCTCTTAGGGTCCAACAATAAATCATTTTCGTTTACGCGCATTTTGTACTAGTGTGTTTTTCTTTGTATCTGTTTTGTAGATCTTGGACTGTTTGACATTTCCTTTCTACATGAGAACAAGGTTCTGCCTCCATGGTGTGTTTATGTGGCCTGGTCACTTTGTGCTGTGTTTAGCGTGGGATTTGGAGTAGTAACGGTGATGATTGGAATCAGGTATCTTGCTAAACCGTATAGCAAAACATACATTTAACAGCAAGTTTTGTTGTCCCAGTGATTTTGTCAGTTTTTAAAAATGACAGTGGATACTAATTCCTGAAAATAAAAAATAAATATTCAGTGTTAACTATTTTTTTTCAGAAACGTCATTCAGCTGCAGCACTGATTCA
The DNA here is from genome assembly GCF_042186555.1 of Aquarana catesbeiana. Classification (NCBI taxonomy): domain Eukaryota; kingdom Metazoa; phylum Chordata; class Amphibia; order Anura; family Ranidae; genus Aquarana; species Aquarana catesbeiana. The sequence goes on along the minus strand of NC_133328.1, from coordinate 247,029,362 downwards.
TTTATCTTGACAGTAACAGCGTTTTCTCTCACGATACGTAAATCAGCGACTCCAGCGCTGTAGAAGGTGATTTCACCACCACAGTTTAAAAAAAAAAAAAAAGAGCATATATGCCGAAGCATGGGGGCAGGGGTAAAAGGGCGATTTGCCCCTAACATTAGGGGCAGATTTCCCCCATGCTTCGACATATATTTTTTACTTTTTTTTGGCACAGATTGTTGTTTTTTTGAGTTAATGTTTTATTGTTACCATTGTTTGCTTTTTAGGTACACCATTCAGCTGCAGCACTGATTTATTTATCTTGACAGCAACAGCATTTGCTCTCACGATACGTAAATCAGCAACTCCAGCGCTGTAGGAGGTGATTTCACCACCACAGTTAAAAAAAAAAAAAAAACGGTGCATGTATGCCCATCATTAGAAGTGGGTGGATGCAGGGGGCGTGGCTTAGCGATGGCCGAGTAAAGACGTGAGCAGAAGGAGCTCCGGGCCTGATCCGCACTTCGCCTGCCAAACAACCCTCTTCTTCTGCAGGTGAACACGGCATGTCCACCTCTAAACATTACAAGACAAGAGCGACAACTAGACGAACTGGAACCCCGATCCCACAGCACGGGATAAGACGATTCCTCAGAGACAGGCAGGAGACATCCCCAGGCGCCATTGTAGCCGCGCCACGTGCACACTATACGGAGAGGATCCCCCCTGTGACACGGACACTCTCCCCAGCTAACGCTATGGAAGCAGATCCACACATGGGGACCCCAGCTGCATTCAGATCCGAGCCGGCAACCTCCACACACAGCCAGATACGTATAGAAGATGACCTCCGCGCCATGCTGCAGGCTCTTCCTACCAGGGCTGATATCGAGGCCCTGATCCAACGTGTGGAGGAAGCACATAACAAGGACATACAGGAGATCAGGTCAGAGCTGCACACAATTAACCATCGAGTGTCCGCTGGGGAAACTCAGACCACTACATTGGAATCCAGAGTTCTATCCCTGGAACAAGCCCAAGAATCCCACAATATGGAATTACAAGAGATGCAGCTGCATATCGAAGAAATGGAGGACCGTAGCCACCGCAACAACCTCAGGTTGTGGGGGATCCCGGAGGCAACGGGACCAGAGGACCTGGCGGAGACAGTAACAGCCATATTCCAGAGACTCCTAGAAAACCCCGCACCCTCTTTGGAAATTGACAGGGTCCATCGTACCCTAGGACCAAAGTCTACAGACCCGGCTAGACCCCGAGACGTCTTATGCCGCTTGCACCGGTATGCTCAAAAAGAAACCATCTTGCGCAACGCCTGGGGGAGCGGAGACATAGAATTCGACGGGGCACAAATTCAAATTTTACCGGATATATCCAGAGCTACCCTCCAACGCAGAGCGATGCTAAAACCACTGTTGGAAGCTGCAAGGCAACATGGATACACTTATAGATGGGGGTATCCTCTAGCAGTGATATTTCGATCCAACCAGTCCTCATTCACATTGCGATCACCGGCGGATCTCCCTGCCTGCTTCACCTTTATGGGGTTTGACCCGATCCCAATACCCAACTGGCTGCTGAAAATTCCGAGACCGATGGGCCGCTCAGGGCCTCTGCCGCCCAGATCCCAGAGGAATCGGGGCCGTTCTAGAGCCTCCAACAACAACGGTTCACGTGAGTCTTGACTTTTGTACATGACCAGTTAAAAAGACATGGGAAGTAGGCATAGTTACTGTTGCACCTTTGTCTGTTTAACCATGGGGGTTCTCCCCCGGTCTCAAGTTCCCCGGAATACTTACTCGGCACCCACCTTGCTTACCACACAGACCTGGACGGGGCGGGAGGCCTGCACATTATGAACAGCGGGGAGCGGAGGGTTTGGGAGCTACCCCCCCTCATTGTCAGCTCCAATATGTACACTGTAGGCCAAAGTACTGAGTAAAACCAACAGCCTTCTATGCCACTGCCAGGTCACCCTGAATTTCGAGAAGACCACGTGTCTGTTGCTACACTAGGGCCAAGCTACAGTTTAAGGTTAGCCTGTGCAACTCCACACGGTCAGAAAGGGGTGAGCAAGAGAGGTCCCTCCCTAATCCCCCCCGGCATAAGGAACATCTAAAGAATATCTCATGAGACACTGCATCTAGAGCAAGTACTCGTAGCCAACCTGTCAGGGGACTTTTCCCACCCCAACACTAACTACGTGTCAAGATAGGAATTTCAAATGATAACATGCTCAAAGTGATCACGCCAACACATGATGTATAACGGAGGAGCACAGGCGGAAGATCTGACTCCTTTCACCCGGCAACTAGCCCCACATCCCACAACTTGATTGCAGACCGTTCAAGAAGTCTTACGACTATTGCCAATGAGTTCCGTCGGTGTTTGGTTCCTGCTCCAATCAAGAACGTATATGTTGGGAGGTTGGCACGGTTACAAACGGGAGGGTAGGGCTTTACTGGGGTGGTCGTGTGTCAGAGGCTGATGTGGGAGGGGGTTGCCGGGGGCTTTTCCAGGACGCGGACCCTTCACCCCGCCATTGGCCACTGACGTGCGGATTGCCCGCTGCCAAGAGAGGGAGGGAGATGTCAGCGGGCGGTTGGTTGGACCCCGGGGGGTGGGGGTGATGGGATTCCCCACCGGAGATTTGTTTTAGTTACTGTTTTAACTACATGCCTGGCCTGCTTTCCTATATTACCATACAGGTATTGCAGTCTGTATTAAGACACGTTAGAAATGTTATGTAGGAATGTTGTTCTATGAGGTTATAATACCTGTTCATTTCTTGTCAAAGACACGATTGTCATTGTTACACCTGCCTGCACTTATATATACACCAAGGTAGGGGGAGTATGGGCGGTGCCCGGACACCTCCCAGGTCCCTCACTGATCACACTCCCACTTAGGCCACGCTCAATACGCAGGCTTCCCTGCAGAGCGTATAAGCAAGTTTTTGCTACCCTAAATAGGAATTGGAGACTCTGATCGAGAGTCTCTTACTCTCATTTCTATTTCTTTTCTGATTTCTCACACTTATCTGTTTCTTCTCTACTCCCTTCCTGTTCACACCTCCCCCTTCTACTATCTCTTTCCCCCCCCCCAATCCCCAGGATCATGGACGAACTCCACATTGTGACCTTAAACGCAAAAGGACTTAATGTCCCAGAAAAAAGAAGAATGCTACAAAATGATATGAGACGCATGAAAGCAGACATAGTTCTGCTACAAGAAACTCACTTCCGGGAAAATGCTTTTCCCATCCTGAAAAACAGACATTACCCGAAGGTATACCACTCAACGTATTCGGAGGCTAAATCAAGAGGGGTCTCCATTCAGATATCGGCTAAAATACCCTGGTCCTTGGCTGCCATAAAGACAGACCCGGAGGGAAGATACCTCTTCCTCAAGGGCATGATAGGCGAGGTGAAGGTGACTATAGCCAATTTATACGCCCCCAACTGTCACCAAGACGCTTTTATCAGGAAACATTTGAAACTTCTTCAAAAATTCACAGAAGGCCAACTCATTGTGGGAGGAGATTTAAATGTCCCCCTCCTCCCTTCAGAGGACACCTCAACGGGAACATCTTCCACACACAAAAACACACGCAGAGCTATTTACTCGGCCCTACACGAGACTCAATTAATAGATACTTGGCGTCTTCTACATCCCGGAGAACGGGACTATACTTTTTTCTCCCGCCCACACCAAACATACTCACGTATAGACTACCTTTTGATCCCCCATAGACAATTTCAAGCAGTCAAAAACACCACTATAGGCTCCATTACATGGTCAGACCATGCCCCAGTCATGATGCGTTACGCTTTGACAGACTTCTACAAAGGACAAAGAAGTCCTTGGAGACTGAACGAGAGCCTACTGCAAGACCAGGAGACGCTCACAGCTGTCACCAGAGAGATAACACACTACTTCCAAGACAACCACACCACAGACAATAACAAGGGCCTCGTATGGGAAGCCCACAAGGCAGTGATAAGGGGTATCCTTATACAACATGGTTCACGACTTAAAAAGCAGAGGACTGAACAAATGACCCTACTGATAAAGAAATTACAGACACTAGAGACTGCACATAAACAGACCCAGACCAGACAATTGGGGACAGAATTGGATACGGTTCGTGCGCAGATCAATGATCTACTTCATTATAAAGCTAAAGCTGCGATGCAAATTACCAGGAAAAGAGTATACGAATCGGGCAACAAATGTGGCAGAATGCTGGCACAATCTCTACAGACTCAAAGGACGGCTTCCTATATACCACATATCTATTCACACCTAGGCCACAAAACGACACTTCCTCAACAAATTACAAATGAATTCAAATCTTTCTACGAAAAACTATACAACATCCCCACGACAAGCCCACCGACAGAGCGAATGAGAGAATATTTAACTAACTCCCTAATGCCCACATTGTCCAACGAAACACGCGACTTACTAGAGGACCCTATAACATTATCTGAACTACAAGCAGCAATAGGCAGCACCAAACCGGGGAAGGCCCCGGGCCCAGACGGTCTAACAGTGCAGTACTATAAAACCCTTCTACCATCCCTGGGGATCCACATGGTGGAGCTCTTTAATAGTCACACAGAGGGGGGCGGGTTCCATGACTCCTCCTTGCAGGCTCAGATCTAGGTCATCCCTAAAGAAGGGAAGGATCTGACCCAGTGCGGAAGCTACCGGCCAATTTCCCTGCTCAATACGGATATCAAATTATTCACTAAAATAATAGCATCCAGACTACAGCTACACCTCCCACACCTAATACATCTAGATCAGGTGGGCTTTGTGCCCACTAGGGAGGCGAGGGACAACACCACTAAGGTATTGAACCTAATTCATACAGCCAACCGCACAAAAACACTGAGTGTCTTCGTCAGCACAGATGCGGAAAAGGCATTCGACCGTGTAAACTGGGCCTTTATGTTCGAAACACTCAGACACGTAGGGGTTGGGAGAAAGATGTTAAGATGGATTATGGCAGTTTACACGACACCGTCCGCCAGAGTCAGAGCTAACGGGATGTTGTCAGACCTGTTCCCAATTACCAATGGAACGAGACAGGGCTGCCCACTTTCCCCCCTCCTCTTTGCCCTATCTCTCGAGCCCTTCCTATGCCATGTAAGATTAAACCCCAACATTAAAGACATACAGAAATTCCAGAATAGGCTGTTGGACTACGTTTGGGGACATAAGAGACCTAGGGTGAACAGGCGTACACTATATACCCCAAAATTGAATGGGGGCCTGGGAATGCCTGATTTAATTAAATACTTTCAGGCGGCACAAATGTCCCAATTAATCAGATTTCACACACAACAAACTAAACCTCTCTGGATGTCGATAGAATCCTCTCCATATCCAGACAAAGAGATCAGTCACTTTATGTGGATGAAGGCGAAAGACAGGCCGATAATCTTGTGCCCAAGTTTGTCGTTCTCATTGGAGTTATGGGATCGACTGGCGGTTACCTACAAGTTTAAATCCCAGCATACCCCCCTAGCTCCGATATTTGGAAACGCTAGATTCACCCCGGGTCTCCACCCCAAAAATTTCTCGTGGTGGACTAACAAGGGCTTGATGCGTATAGCAGACTTTTGTGACCATAGAGGTGCTTTGTCGAGAATTTCCTTACGAGAAAAATATGACCTACCAAATTCGGAGCTTTTCCGTTATACACAGATATCACACTTTTTGGCGACACTGAATCGCACCTCAGATCTCACCACCTTTTCCTCAATGGAAAATCTTTGCAGGACTTTCGATAAGCACACGGGTCACATATCAATGATATACAACATCTTGGCCTCGACCTCCCAAAAACTATTTTACATGCAAAAATGGGAACAGGATATGGACATAGTCCTGCCTGAAGAATGGAGCAAAATAATACAAAACGCATCTAAATCGATTATTAATACCTCCTTGATAGAGGCGAACTATAAAGTTTTGATGAGGTGGTATATGGTCCCGGAAAGGATAGCGACCTTCGTCAAAGGGGCGTCCCCCCGGTGTTTTAGGGGATGTAAAACAGATGGCACCATGTTCCACACCTGGTGGACATGCCCCAAAGTGAGGAGATTTTGGATACGAACATATAACCTTATTTACTCCCTCACGCAAGTGAATCTAATTAAATCGCCTCTGCACGCACTGTTGGGACGCCCAGTGGAGGGGGCATCAAAATCAATGCGCAGACTTATAGCATTTATATTTATGGCGGCCAGAATCTCGATAGCGAAATCTTGGAAGTCCTGCTCGGTTCCCTTTTACTTACTTAAAGCAAAACTCTCGTGGATAATGAACGCCTTTCGGCAATTTTGAAGGATCAATTAACTGGGTTCAATAAAATATGGGAACCCTGGATCGGATATCTTACAACCTCATAAGACACCTGGAAGGTGAAACATTTCACACTTAGTAGGAGTGCATCCACCCCATACACTACTCTCTACCCCCCCTCTCTACTCCCTTCCCTTATTCTTCTTCCTCTCTCTTTTATTAACAGTTCTTGGATTACTGCATTTTCTGTCCTTTTCTCATGCCTCTCTTTCATCTTATTATGTTAGGAAAATGGGCATCGCGGGCTCCTGACGCCTCGAGGAGGTGGGGGGCAAGCGCAAGGGCCCAATTATTGGATTAAAGAGCTGGTCTAGGTATTGACCTGACCAGACGGAAATTATAACAAGTAAGCTGGACAGTACATGTGAACCAACCGCTATGCGGTTGAACTATGGAGCATTAACCATGTATCAATACTCTTCTTACTTGTACAGTTAAAAGCACTTCCTTCCTCTCCTAGGTTATGTTTGGAGGTTTGATGGACAATACGCAAAGACGGAATGGGGGGAGGGGGAAATAAAAACAAAACGGATTTGTGCAAGGATTTACGGGGATGACTCCACCACCAAGTCACAGTGAGTTCCCAAGGGGGTGACTGGTGATAGGAGACAACAATTATCATTCCACATGATAGCCCTTATGGGCCATGCATGGGTGTTACAATTGTAGGGTTAATGCATGATTTTCCGGGCTGTAATTAGCTTTATCACAATTTATGTTGCCTGTTGAGGTATGATATATGATGTACAACCCCCTTTTTCTTTGTTTATTTTTCCCTCTTTGTATTCAGAAAACTAAATAAAAATTATTGTTTAAAAAAAAAAAAAAAAAAAAAAAAAAAACCCCAACATTAAGGGGGTGGAGATAAATCAAACCCAATACAAGGTATCCGCTTATGCGGACGACCTCATGTTCTCACTTACAAACCCAACAATTTCCCTACCTAATCTGCTGAAAGAGTTCGAACTATACGGCAGTCTCACCAACCTAAAGATAAACTTCGCCAAATCGGAAGCTGTGGGAATTGGAATACCAAATTCACAGCTGTTGCACCTCCAATCCAGTATTCATTTGAAATGGAATAACAAGACCCTAAAATATTTAGGTACACAAATTCCCCATAATCTATCACAGCTTTATGAACTAAATTTTCCGCCACTGCTTAAAACGACAAGGGAGCTTCTAAACAAATGGGGCGCGGGCTTACACTCCTGGGTAGGAAGGTGCAACATACTGAAAATGTCCATCCTTCCTAAATTCCTCTACCTTATGCAAGCACTACCTGTGAACATACCTACGCCTTATTTCAAGAAAGTACAATCGATGTTTTCGGAATTTGTTTGGGCTAAACAAAAACCGAGACTAGCTCACAAAATTTTAGTCCTCCCCAAGCAGTACGGTGGTCTAGCACTACCAGACGTTCGTGCCTACTACCAGGCGGTCCATCTGGGCAGATTGATCGACTGGTGTCGACACCAAGAGACCAAGCTCTGGACTAGCTTGGAACAAAACCAAAGCCAAGTCCCGCTCCGAAGAGCTCCTTGGTGTCATCCGGCCATCCTGGCGGAGATCAAGAGACACCCACTAATAGGGAACACCATACTCGTCTGTGCTAGACTGCTTACAAGGACTAACCTGTCATCACTGAATTCCCCTTTATACCCAATACTAGGGAACCCGCTGTTCGCACCGGGACTGCAAGATCAGGTATTTGGAAACCTAGCTAGGTTGGACCTTTATCAAGCCTCCCACTTTAGTGCGGGCGGGCGCTGGAAAACAACCGCAGAACTCACTGACCCAGCAGGCACATACAAACTGGACTTCCTGAGGGCACTTCAACTGAGTCATTTCCTCCAAACCATTCAACCCCCAACGAACGGACAGATACTCACCACGTTCGAAGACATATGCTCAACCCCGGGGGCTCTACCACACACACTCTCCCTGACCTACAACATCCTCAATACTCCCCCAACAGATTTTGTCCCACCGGGACTGACCAAATGGGAAAAAGAACTGAACTTAACATTCAGCCTAGCCAAGAAACAACAGATTCTGAAATTCACACACAAATCCTCTATATGTGCCAAAACTCAAGAGACGAACTATAAAATCCTATCACACTGGTACAGAACCCCAACACAGTTAAGCAGATTCTTCCCAGCAACATCTGACCTTTGCTGGCGATGCCAAACGGAAAAAGGAACACTATTACATGTCTTTTGGTCATGCCCTGGTCTGACAATTTTCTGGCAAACTGTAAAGCAGACCATACAGAAATTTACAGAATATACTATAACTGATGATCCGGCCTTCTTCCTCCTGCATGCGGCAAACATTCCCATGAAAGCATATAAAAAGTCAGTGCTGCGTCATCTTTTAGACGCAGCTAAGGCCTGTATCCCATTATATTGGAAATCCACAACTCCACCACCCATAGCATTATGGATTAAAAAGGTAGAAGAGATTAAACATATGGAAGATCTCATCCATACAGCGCAAAACAGACAAGAAACATTTTCCAAAACGTGGCAGTTGTGGAACATGTTTATATACTCCAGTGAAGGACAGGCTTTACAAACAACTATACCGATTTAACTCGGTTTGCCGCATGCCGGACACAGGGAATTCAGTGATGCTGCTGCACTACATCACATTCGATCCATGATTCTGGGGACTCTCTCCCCACCACCCACCCCCCCCCACCCCTGTCTTCCCCTTATACTTCCCCCACTCTATATCTCTTTTCTTCTCCTTCACTTTGCTACCCCTTTCTTTTCCTGCTTGCAGGACCCCTCCATAACTTCTTGGAAAAAAGAAGGAGAGGGGGAACACATGGGACTGTACTAATTAATTCACCATGATTCCGTAAACATAATTGCCTTGAATGTACTGTATTATGTAAAAAATCAGTGGTGGAGATATACTGCTGGATGTATTGTTTGGTCCATGTGGACCCACTCTGTCTGTTAAAAATAAAAAATTAAAAAAAAAAAAAAAAAAAGAAGTGGGTGGATGCAGGGCGGTATTCTAATGGTGGGCATATCCACCGATCAATCTTTCTTCGTATAGCCCACAGGCTGCATGAAAAAAAGAACATTACAATAGATGCCCAACCAGGACCAGCAACGTACTGGTATGTTGCTGGACTTTCAGTGGTTATACCAGAATGATGCCTGCAGGTTTAGGTATCATCATCCTTTTAAGCCAGCGGTCAGCTTTCTTGTAAAAGCAATCCTAGCAGCTAATTATCCGCTAGACTGCTTTTACAAGCAGTGGGAAGGAGCGTCCGTCCCCCGTCCTGCCGTCTTTTATGGTTTTCTCAGCCTCTCCTGTCCCACCGGGGAACCTGAGAATGCAGCCGGTGGTTCCGCCAGCTGACTGTAGAGCTGATCAAAGGCCAGAATGGCTCCAATCATCTATATGGCCTAAGAAACCGGAAGCTACAAGGATTTCATGACTTCGGTTTCAACAGATATAATTGGAATTTGGGAAAGCATCTTGTCACACTGATCTTGGTGTGGTCAGATGCTTTGAGGGTAGAGGAGAGATCTAGAGTCTAATAGAACCCAATTAAAAAAAAAAAAAAGTACCTGTCACTACTACCTATTACCATCATAGGGGATATTTACATTCCCTGTGATAACAATAAAAATGCTAAAAATAAAAATAAAAAAATGAACAGTGTAAAAATAAAATAAAAAAGCAAAATAAATAATAATAAAAAAAAAACAAAAAAAAACACCCCTGCAAAGGTGAATGCAAGCATCGGTCTCATGTCATATTTAAACAGCAGGGAAAATATATATAATCTAAATATATAAACTTGCACTGATGGTGTGAAAAAAATGGGTGGTAAAAAAAATGGTTGAATGAAGCTGCTATACACAAAGTGCTAGACACTTGAACATAGTGGTAAAATATATAAATACAGCGCTCACAAACAAAAACCCATAATAAGTGATAACAAAAAACATAAAGTCCATATAAAACTATGAAGCTGCTTCACAAATAGTGTGTAAAAATGTAGGGAATGCTTCATTTGGTGTGCAGAAATTGCAGAGAAAATGTTGCAGAAAAATTTTCAGGTGTACCAAGACACCCCCCACATGTGTCCCCACTCACCAAATCACAATGACACCCAGCTTTTCAGTCTGGGAGTCAGTAAAGGCTTGTAACGATATCCAAAGAATGTTGCAGGATGGCAGGTTCACTGATGAGATGATAAACAATCCTTCAACGTTAATACTCAGCCAAACAAAAAACAGGTACCCAAAAAGGAAGAAAAAGGGGGGACCAATAGTGAAGTATGCTAAGATTGAAAATGTATTGCGCATAAAAGATTATACTTACAAAAGTAAATTAAAATCAGGCATTGAAACAATCAGAGGATGCAGCAAACACCATTAACAGCGTTCCCACGGGATCGGAAATGACGTCAGAACCGGAAGTGTGTCACGTCATTACGTTTCGCCCTCCCACAGGGTGTCATCAAAGGACATTTAAAGGATATTTAAACATCAATTGCACCATGCATGTAAGGTATCACCGCAAACGTCATATCTTGAGCAGTAATTTTAGCAGTAGACCTCTTCTGTAAATCTAAAGTGGTAACCTGTAAAGGCTTTTAAAAAAAAATTGTGTTTGAAAAATCGCTGCGCAAATACTGAAATGTTTTTTATGTAAAAAAAAGTGTCAGAAAGGGCTTTGTCTTCAAGTGTTTAGAAGAGTGGGATGCATGACATAAGCTTCTAATGTTGTGCATAAAATACCTGGACATTTCAAACCCCTCCCCCCAATGACCCCATTTTGGAAAGTAGACACCCCAAGCTATTTGCTGAGAGGCATGTTGAGTCCATAGAATATTTCATATTTTGCCACAAGTTTCAGGAAAATGACAATACGTTTTGTTTTTGTTTTTCTTATCACTAAATTCTATATTACTCAAACATGACATAGGCATATGTGAAATTACACCCCAAAATACATTCTTCTGCTTCTGAGTACAGGGATACCAAATGTGTGGGACTTTTTGGCAGTCTGGCTGCATACAGGACCCCCAAAACCAAGCACCGCCTTCAGGCTTTCTAGGGACGTAAATTTTTGATTCTACTCCTCACTACCTATCACAGTTTCGGAGACCATGAAATGCCCAGATAGCATAACCCCCCCCCCCCCTCCCCATGACCCCATTTTTAATATAGACACCCCAAGGTATTTGCTAAGAGGCATGGCGAGTATTTTGCGGCTCTCATTTGGTTTTGAAAATGAAGAAAGAAAAGGAAAATGTATTTTTTTTTCTTTTTTACATTTTTAAAACTTTGTGACAATGTGAGATCTGCAAAATACTCAACATGCCTCTTAGCACATACCTTGGTGTCTACTTTCCAAAATGGGGTCATGGGGGGGGGGGTGCTATGTTGACATTTCAGGGCCTCAGAAACTTGCAGAATGTATTTTGGGGTGTCATTTTACATATGCCCTTGGCATGTTTGAGCAATATATCATTTCAGTGACAACTTTGTGTACTTTTTTTTTTTTTTAATTTTTCAATCACTTATGACAAACAAATAAAATATTCAATGTGCTCAACATGCCTCTCAGCAAATTATTTGGGATGTTTACTTTCCAAAATGGGGTCATTTGGATGGGGTTTGTACTGCCCTGCCATTTTAGCACCTAAAGAAATGAGACAGTCATAAACTAAAAGCTGTGTAAATTCCAGAAAATGTACCCTAGTTTGTAGACGCTATAACTTTTGCGCAAACCAATAAATATACGCTTATTGAATTTTTTTTATCCAAGACATGTGGCTGAATGCTTTTTGGCCTAAATGTATGCCTAAAATTGAGTTTATTGTATTTTATATAACAAAAAGTAGAACATTTTTTGTTTATATCGCAAAAAATAAAAACCACAGAGGTGATCAAATACCACCAAAAGAAAGCTCTGTGGGGAAAAAAAGGAGGCAAATTTTGTTTGGGTACAGCATTGCATGACTGCGCAATTGTTAGTTAAAGTGACGCAGTGCCAAATTGTAAAAAGTGCTCTGGTCAGGAAGGGGATAAAATCTTCCGAGGCTGAAGTGGTTAAAGGCACACAATCTTTTTTGTGACATTAGAATGTTCTGAGAATTTTGTACAAATTATCCTATTAACCACTTCAGCTTTGGAAGGATTTGCCCCCTTAATGACCAGGCCATTTTTTTGCAGTACGGCACTATGCCGCTTTAACTGACAATTGTGCGGCCGTGCGATGCTGTACCCAAACAAAATTGATGTCCTTTTTTTACCCACAAATAGAGCTTTCTTTTGGTGTTATTTGATCACCTCAGCGGTTTTTATTTTTTGCACTATAAACAAAAAAAAAGACCAACAATTTAAAAAAAAATTTTTTTTTACTTTGCGTTATAATATATGTCCCCCAAAAAATATAAAAAAAAAATTATTTATCAGTTTAGGCCGATATACATTCATCTACATATTTTTGTTTAAAAAACTTGCTAGAGGCGTATATTAATTGGTTTGCGCAAAAGTTATCGCATCTACAAACTATGGGATAGATTTAGGGACTTTTATTTATTTTTATTGTTTTTACTGTGTGTAAGATGATCCTCTCCTCCACCGATGATTTCAAATGCTGCAATGCACTCCGCGGGACCCATACCAAGGTAAGTACACTTGTGGAATATATTATAAAAGGAATAGAAGGGGCTTCATAGTGCAGTAGGTTTAAAATCAGAGGTTCCTTTAATCCATATGATGGACAACTGACATCTTAAGAAGCAACAGCAAAAAATTCAGATGAAAAACACAGCCGCGGCTCAAGCCAGCCAGCTGGTATGTGGTGACGTCAGGTCCTATAGCTCCACCCGACGCTGCGTTTCTCCGTACTAGGCATCAACAGGGAAAGGAGGCATCATATGGAATAAAGTAACCTCTGATTTTAAACCTACTGCACTATGAAGCCCCTTCTCTTCCTTTTATAATATATTCCACGAGTGTATTTACCTTGGTACGGGTCCCATGGAGTGCATTGCAGCATTTGAAATAATCGGTGGAGGAGAGGATCCGGATGGATGTGTGAGACTACAGCCCCTGCCTGAATCCTTCCTGTATGTGCCCATAAGATCTCTGTAATAGAGATCCTACAGATCTGGTAAGCGGCTCTCTGGCATTTCATTTTTCTTTGGTTGTCTTGTGGGAGTATATGATGGACAGAACCATCAGCCTTTCATTGAATGGAATGTTATTGAATATCATCTTCTATGGACGTTTCCAACCTTCTCTGTTCATTAATTGATATATGTCAAACCATGCATGTTGAGGATATATCGTTTTTGTACATATTTGTTTGTTGATTTTGCACATATTTGTTTGTTGATTTTGCACTTATGTGTTAGTATATTTTCGGTCATGCATTTAATTTCATCTTAAACACATTTTTGAGCTGAATATTCCAGTTTTTTAGTTGCAGCATCGTTACATGTTTTTCATTATATAATATGAGATTTTAAGCGGGACTGCGACATTACGGCAGACAAATCTGATCCCAAATGACATTTTTTGGGGGCCAGTGACATTATTACATTGATCAGTGCATTTTTATAGCACTGATCAATGTAAAAATGTCACTGGCAGGGAAGGGGTTAAGTGTGTTTCCTCAGCGTGTTCTAACTGTAGGGGGGGTGGGCTGGAACATAACAGAAATCACTGTTCCCGATCACTGGGAACAGTAGATCTGTCATGTCATCTGGCAAAATGGGGAATAGCCTTGTTTACACAGTTCCCCATTCTGCCTCTCCTCACCACGATCACGGGTCACTGGCAGGAATTTAGTCCATTGGACCCGCGGCGCAGGTGTGCCCGCTATCCTTCTTGCATGGACTGACATACAGGTAAGTCAGTTTGCGCAGGAGAGCCAACCTGCCGCAGCATATCTACGCAAGCTGGTTGGCTAGTGGTTAATTTTCATTCAAAATTCTAGTAGTGTATACCCAGCTTTTCTATATCACTAGGTTTAACATTCTAGTTTTTTTTTTTTTTTTTGCTGTTCTTTGTTTAATATTTCTAACCATTTACAAATAAAGCAAGTTCTGCCTCAAGAAAGTATGTATAAAATTATCAACAAAATTTAAAACTCTATAATTATAAATGTATTTTTTCCTTTCAGATTCAGCATTTCTAAGTGTATTCTCTGGCTACATGCAGTTTTTCTTTCCATGATCTACTGCATTTTTATTTTGCAACCCTTTTTGGTAAGATGTTTAGTATGCCTTTTTATATTGTTTATAGAAATGTAGAAAAAGAGTAAGAATATTTCTAACTTTATTATATATGATGGAAACATATCTAAGGGTAACCTAACTCTAAGTAGGTGAGAAGAGCAGTATCTCACAAGGACACTTTTCTGTATTAAGTTAGGACCTTCATTTTCCCATGTCTCCATCATTGCCACATACATGTTGATATGTATCATATTGTACCTAAATCTAATAACAGATGGAGCATGTTTTTAATTTGGATAGCATGAGGAAAGATGAAAAGCTCCTATGATTTTATTACTGTGTGTGTCCACGTTTGAAAGATGTGACCTCATTTCTTGTTCCGATGGCCACTTTCCAGGTACAGGTTTAAACATATGATTCTATAGCCCACTTTTATTTTATTTAGAAAAAAAAAAGGACAGACTGAGGGACAGCTTTTTCACAAAGTGCATAATCAAACGATGTACTGTGGTTTGTACCACCCAAAACTTGAGATCTTTAGCCCTTTGTTAGACATTGTGCAGATCTAGTTTGCAACTGATAATGAGATGTGCCAACACAGTGCAGACAGGGTAATTATGGTGAATATAACTTCACAGACCCCCTCTTAACATTACGCAGAGGTGGAAAGCTATGTATACTTATTATACAAAACTGTAAGTAAAAAGGTAAGCTGCAATTTTTAAGTTATGCTATGTAACATGGAACATGTAACAAATCTAAAGTAGGTGTTATTCCTTGTTGGGTCCAAAATTGGAAATACACTTTAGTACTACAAGCTGTGAGATGTATGCTTTATATGCATGCTTTATATACTGTATAGAAAGTATAGAATTTGAGTAAAATCAGCAATTTTCACAATTGTTGCTGCTTTAACAGGTAGGTTAAAAACTATTGGAGCATACAATATACAAGTATTCACTTTATATTTCTTTACTTTATATTTCTGCTCACATGTATATAAAGGCTGGGTGACTTTTATTACAGTATATGGTTGCACGCATCTTCAGCTTGACTTAACTAGGCAGAAACTAAGATGCACACTCTACAACCATAAACAGTCTATTTGCTATAAAAAAAGTAATGGTAAAAGTTTTGGTAAAATATAAAAGATGATGTTATGCCGAGTAAATAGATACCTAATCTGTCATGCTTAAAATTGTGCACACCCCCTGGAATGATGACAAAAGCTTTGCAGTGATACCTCACTACGTATGCAATCACATTTGCGTGTAAGCACAGGGTGGGGGGGGGTGCTTTAAAAAAATTTTATTATTTATTTTATTTACTTTTTTCCACTGTCCCTTTAAATCTTTGATTTGGATCAACTTTATTGCTATCACAAGGGGTGAACATCCCTTGTGATAGCATGGGCAGCGATAGGTATTCTTTACTGAGAGATCTGGGATCTATTAGACCCCAGATCTCTCCTCTGTCCTTTAAAAGCTTCTGTTTAAACTGAGATTAATGATCAGGTGCTGTATAAGCTGGGAAACATCAAACTGAAACTGGAAGTGACTGAATCTTCATTGTTTCCAGTTTTTTACATCACAGAGGGGAGGCTGTTACTAAAGTACCTTCCTACCCACTCGTGTTCTACAGGCCACACAGACAGCAGTGGTCTTGGGTTCCCTGATCTCTCCAGAGAGCCCAGGAATTGATTGGGTGGCTATAGAGCTTTTCGGATCACTTCTATAGGAAAATCCACCACCAACTGAAATTTTAATACCCGGATCATGGCATCCATGATCGTGGTATAACCACTTCAACCTGACGATGCACAGGTATGTCCTAAGGGCATGAAGTGGTTAAAACTCAAAATAAAAATGTAATATATTGCAGCTTGCCAATCCTTAAATGTGGGGGCTGCATTGTCAGTCCAGGGACAGGGTAATGTTGGACTAGCTGATTTAGATGGATTTGACAAACAAATTGAAGTTGAACTCCAGATAACACTTTATAAGTAGTTACAGCAAACGTTTTTTTCCTTTTGAGATAACGGTTTTGCACAAATACAGTAATTCGTTGACGGTATTAAGCACCCCAGTCAGTGGTAAATGGTTTGTCTCAACCCTCTAATTGCTACTTTGTCTGGACACCTTGGTCTGTTAAAGGGGATGTGTGGTGTGACAGACCTAACCGACACAGGGGCTTTTGGAGGGGACTGCAGGGTAGAATCTTGCCTACTGATTATGGGCCGTGGATTTTGATGGGACTCTATTCTTTGGAGGTGTGTGCCTAGGGGACCTTTTTTGTGTTTTCCCTTTGGATTTGGGTCCATGTCTCCCTGCAACACACAGACTCTGGGAACCTAGGACCTGGATACGCATTTAGGGCCTTTATGCCCAAACCAGCATTGACTGCTTCAACCCCCCCTAGGGTTAGAGACTCAGAACAGATGTTTTCATAATCAGCTCAAACAGCCTGATGCTGGGGTCTCCTGCTGTGATCTGTTTACTAAGGTGTCTTTCTCTCATGGTATAATTTCCCTATTGTCTGCCTCCTATGCGTGAATTCCCATTGTTAATTGAGTCACCTATTCTTTCTGTCTGTCTGCTATTCCTCTTAGAGATGTGACTAGCAATGTGTCAATTTTACCTTGTTACCAAACCATTGTGGGATGTTTATAAATATATGGTAATTAGATTACTGTTTATGTTTATTGTAGCTGTTCATTAGATGTACTGATAATACTGTTTACATTGTTATTCAGTTCCAGTTTGCACCTAAGCTAGTGTCGTCTAGTTCTTGGGTGCAAAAATCAGCTATACCTTGTTCCTGGTTCCAGAGTGAGGAAGCTGTATCTTAGCAGAAGCACTCAAGCTGAGTGCCAAGTGGTCTGTCATAAATATGATGTGGTATAAAAAAAGTGGGATATCAAAAAATAAAACATACATACTCACCTATATAGCTGCAGCATTTGTATGATGCTGCAGCTGTCTTCTGCTGGCTCTAAGACCTAGAGCTGGGAGGTCACATGACTACTGATCACTCATTTCTTGGTCTTCACTGGGTAGAGAGTGGTGACCATCAATAACAGCTCTTTTCTCTGCCCATTCAGTGCTCACTGGAGCGCCAGGCTGTGGAGAGGGTATGAGCAGATGGCTCAGGCTCTCATCAGTGCACTAAAAGGCTGAGTCAGCTGCCGGTCAGGCATCTGGGTGGACCCCGACCTTAAAGTCAGAATTGTTCTGGAGCCTGGATTGGCTCTGCGATGTCAGCCAACAGCAAACATTAGCCTGCTATTGGCTGAATCTGGGTCCCAGGAGTGCAGAAATGTGTGCACTCCTGTGACCCAGAAGAGAAGATATATTAGATTGTATGTTTGCTTAAAGAGTGTTTGCATCAAAAAAGTATATCTAAACGTGACATTTGGGCTTCCAATGTAACTTGATAAACTACCTTGGGAGTTTCTTTAAGTGGAGAGATGCTCAGGATCAAAACAAGCTTGAAATGCTATATTACCCAAGTGACCAGGGAATACCCTGGAATTCTCTGGGAATACTTAGGTTTCAGTGACTGGCAAAAGACCCATTCAGCCTTCTTTTGCAGTAACTAGGATTGCAGGGCTAAAAAGTTAATATGTGAATGCAAATATTTTTCTTGAGTTCCTAAATACTGAAAAAATGTCTTTTTTTTCAGATTTTACTCATAGCAGTCTTCGTAGCATGGAGAAAGAAAGAAAGACCTGACTTTTTTGTGGAAGCATTAAGTGAAGATGTAAAGTACATTGCTGGGGAACAGTATTTGCAGTTATCACACTTAACAACTCCATCTTCTCAAAGTAGTCATGATACATCAAACTTTGAAAAGGTATGACAACAACTAATGAGAATCTATCATTAAGTGATGATAAGAAAAGTAAATAATGTTACCTCTGTGAAAGGCATATTCAATCTAAATTCAAAATGACACCTTGACAAGTAGATCAGCTTATGTGCCCAGGAATTTTGTTTTGTTTTTTTTTTCTTGTGATTTATGTATGGACTTTATATTAAACACTTTCCAATGCATTTTCTTTATGGGTCTCCAGTAGTACTATTCTTTCCTTATAATTAAGGTTTTCCCTGCCCATTATTGAGGACCAACACTGAAGAGTCTGCACTAATACTTTTTGTAATCACATAATCGTAAGATATGGCACACATATTTAAGTCATACGTACTTAAGTAATTAATGCAAAAGAGTGGTAGATAGACATCTATAAACTGCATCAAAAATATAATTCACCTGTAGCAAGGGAAGTATAGGGCTTTTTCACCCCAGCAGACTGATGGGGTCTATCTGTCCTTTTTTCAGGACCACCCATTCTTCTCTATACAGCAGCGGATTTCAGCGGACATGTGTCCGCTGCCACTCGCCACTATCTGATCTGGTCCGCCAAAAACAGGTAGATGGGGATCAGTGCAGCGGATCGGATGACAGTCGGATGGAAACGGACAAGCAGTCCGTTTCCATCCAACTGCCCCATAGAGAACAACAGGCTGTGTTCGTGTCCACTCTGCATAGTGGAGCGGACACAGACCTGTCATCTGCCTGCTCAGTGGGGATCAGCAGAGAGATTTCCCGCTGAGCAGGCGGATCTGCTTGACGGAGTCCACCCCATCTGGTAGGGATATAAAATCTAAAAACAGCTTGTAAAAATATAGAATAAACTGTTAATCTAAACAAATTTAAGGAAGTGATGAATCAAGTCAATTGCTCCACATCAATTCAAATTTATCCAATTATATTGAAATTATCAACATTTTTCCTCCCCTTCTGGACTTAAAAGTTTGGATGGAATAATCCATAATTGTCTACTGAATCCTGAATTAATTATCTGCTATTGCTTAAATGTATACACTGGTGTTTTCTCTGTAATACGTACAGTAAGTGTAAAAAATAGGGAAAGGGTCTGCTATTGTGTAATCTGTTTTTGTCATATCAGTTATACAAACTACAGATGTTGCCACCATATTGTCAAATTGGGGTTAGAGATGATTTTATAAAATTAATTTATATTCATTCAATATATAAAAGATATTAATGGAGGGGCTTTATGTAATAAAAAAAAGTATAAATGCTCGATAGCCTGAAATTTTGAACAGTTATTTAAATGTAATTGTATACTTTAAACAGATCCTTGCTGCACGGAAGAGAGCTCGGTACCTAAGGTTGGCGCGACCACCCACAAGACCTCAACTAAGAATAGTCAGAGACAAGATCAGAAGGAAGACTGTTATAAAGAAAATATTTAGGTAAAGAATACTGTGTTAAAATCGCTCCATATATGCAACAAATTTAAAAAAAATTGAAGCAAGAATTCTAGAAAGAAAATACAAATTTCCTCTTTTCCATACATTATTATGATTGCAGAAGGATGTTTGGCACATTAGTCCTTTAAGGGCTCACAAAAGATTTCCAGTTTTTTTATTATCTATCTTTATAGATAATTGATGAATTTTTGGGGTTTCCCATAACAAAATACACAAATTATGAAGCTGGAAAACAGCATTGTGCAGCATTTTCAATACGAAAACCTTTCATTTTAGACATCCCAGCAGAAAAAAAAACAGTTAAAAAATTTAAACAGTCAGATACTTATTTAAAGCAGTTTTCAAAGTACTGTTACTGTTGCATTCAAGATGGAGAACGTCATATAAAGTGTGGTTATATGCTGCTGTTCAACAGGATACTATTAAAGTTCAACAACAGGATCTAGAAGTCCTACAGAAAAACTGGTTGCCAAAAGTACCGAGCCCCTGCACCAGCTTGCACTACACGTAGGGGGTTATTTACAAAAGACAAATACACTTTTCACTTGGAAGTGCAGTCGCTGTAAATCCGAGGGGGACATGCAAGGTAAATAAAAAACAGCATTTTAGCTTGCACATGATTGGATGATAAAATCAGCAGAGCTTCCCCTCATTTCAGATCTACCCTTCAGATGTACAGCGAGTGCACTTTCAAGTGCACTTGCAGTGCAAAGTGGATTTGCCTTTAGTAAATAACCCCCGTAGTGTTATTGATGTAAGCCAATCTGCCCACCTTTTAAATCATTGCAGAATGAATGGGCTGTCCCAAGGAGCAGTGGGATTGTCTAGTGGCTCTATTTCTTTATGGAGAGCCTCAAACAGCATATAGTGAACTCTTTGGATGCTCAGTTTTTGATAAACTTTCAAGTGAGATCTAACAGCTACCTCAACAGTTCTTCCTGAGCCTGTTTACTGGTGATAGCAAATTGACCAGCTTCCTTGTTCCTTGATGTATTGCCTCATTACCTTAGCTAAATTGTGCAGCAGCAAAAGGCCCTGATAGGACCACAAATTGTTGAAAGTGTTAATATGGAACAAAATCTGAAATTGGCTGAGAAAGCAGACAGAACTAAGTAGACCCTGTTCTCTATAAAAATTGAAGCCCTCTTTGTTCAGGTTCCTTATTTCAGTTGTTTTCCAGGTAGAGAGAATGGGGTTGATTTACTAAAGGCAAATCCACTTTGCGCTACAAGTGCACTTGGAAGTGCAGTCGCTTTAGATCTGGGGGGAAGATCTGAAATGAAGGGAAGCTCTGCTGATTTTATCATCCAATCATGTACAAGCAAAAATGCTGTTTTTTATTTTCCTTGCATGTCCCCCTCAGATCTACAGCGACTGCACTTCCAAGTGCACTTGCAGTGCACTTGTAGTGCAAAGTGGATTTGCCTTTAGTAAATAAACCCCAATGTCTCCTATATACAAATGCATGTAGTTTTCATTTTTTTAATTTTAAAATTTTATTCATCACTTTGGTAGATGCATTTTTGTAACTGCTGCTTGCAGGATAAATGTACAAATGTAAACAGAGCTATTGACTACAAAAGCATAGATCTCATCTTCCCTTTTATGTGCAGTTTTACTTGCATTTAATTGCAACAGACATGCATTTTTGCGAAGCAGGATTTGGCATTCAATATAGGGAAGAAGCTTTATAACTGAAGCGCTTACCCCCGAAGGAGCGGCTAAATAATTGTTATATCCATAATTGACGTTTACCACTCAACCCTCGCAACCCATAGATTTAAAAGTCACAGTCCTAATGCTTTTTCTGAATGCTTTATTCATCAACATAAACTGGGATGGGAGAAGGACTTTCTTTGAGATGCTCTTTGGTTAATTTCTGATCTTTTCCTTTTCTTCACTTGCAAAAACTCACAGCATTGCGGTTGACAGCGATTCAAAACTGGATGATTACTTTATCAGGGAAAATGGGAGTAGATTTCTGACAGAGAATAAACGATAAGAGTCACTCTGAATGACCTCTCCCGCTTGACTGATTGGAATCCCGGGGCAATGCTGAACCCAAAGTCACAGGCCACAACCACCTGTCTTGCTGACTTGCGTACCAACATCCCTCAGCCTCTCCCTTGGGTCTTTCACTCACTTGATCAATAGCCCGTGTCGCTCCTATGCAATCGATCACCCAGTTTCCTTCCGCTTGACTCAACTTCTCCCGCAATGATTCCTAGTTCCTCTTCTCCTTTGTGGCCCGCTCCCCTCCCCACAGGGGCGGCCAACGACATGCTGTAAGATGCAGCACTACATGCTGTAAGATGTCGTCTGTTCCTCCATGAGGACCAGCTCTTCACCCTATTCGCAAAGGTGAAGCTCCATTGGCTCCCCGGAGGGGAAAAACCTCCACCTCCCCCCTCCGGGAACCAGACTGGCTCTCTCGCTCCTCAGAGCAGGACTGGATTTGAACTCCCCTAGACACCACGTGACCCCCTTTTTATATGAGAGTCCCAGGCATTACCAAGCAAATCAATGATTGGTCGAGACTATCACATAAACTACCTGCCACTCAAATAGTAATTGACAACAACAGGCCTGCTGTAATAGCATAAGCCTGTCTAAATTTACTGACATAGAAAGCTAGCAAAAAGGGTCACCTACCTAAAAGTAGGTGCCCGCTACATACACCCCCCACTTGAATCACAACTGTCCCCAGTTGTAGGGAATACATTTTAGAGTAACTCCCTAAAATTTAAGAAAGAAAGAGCATCTCATTACATCAATTGGAATGGGGAAAAGGAAATGAACTTTAAACAGGGTTAACATCAATTGTCACTGTACACAGTATCAGCACAATAGTATTTACATGGCCTGACTGTAGATCCCTACATCTAACATTCAATACAAGCGGAACCAAAGCATTGCTCCCGCGGGAGCAATACTCTGGTTACCACAGGCCTTCATCTGTAGAATGGACAGCCGTCACATCTTCAATATACCTAAAGGAAGACACAAAATATTTATAACTTATACTGACTATTACAGAACGTTACCATAGAGAGGGGGTTATCATCCTCTACTGGGTAATTAAACAAATACACAATTCTTTATGGCATGTGTGTTCCCATTGGGATAGTCGCTCCCTCAAAAGGAGTCCAGCAGTACTCCTGCAAAACGCATCCCAACAGACATGCTCGGCAAATAAATCCTTTTGCCCGTTGGCAAAATAAACTTTCTGTTTGGCTCTTAAACAAGAGTCCTTGAAGAAGTACTTGTGCTACAAAGGGACTTTTAAGCAGAAACAGCACACCCTAGTGTCCATAACTTTGTCCTTGTTAGGCACCATGAATGCGAGTCTCCTGCTTAACAGTTTGATTGGGGAAAACCCACCCTAACCCATCTGCCATCCTGCAGTAAATCTGAGTAGAAAACATACACTTGTAAATGCAATCCTGCTCACAAATAATATCTCGGGTCAGGCAACCTCCTTCGACTATCTCCTGGTCCTCTCACCGAGATAGAGTAGCTGCGGGTATTTTGTCCAGCCTTTACCACTAATACTCTGTCTTTGTGGATTGCTCTTCCAAGCTTTCATTCCCGATGAATATCCTTGAACCGGACACAAACCTCACTGTCAGGTGACCTTTTTGGCTTGGGAACATGAAGATAGCCCCTCTACAACGTCCATAATTTGTTCCGGGACATAGGGGTAATCAAATCCCCATTCTTGAGCTACCTTTCGCTGAACCTTTCTCTGGAATCTAGAGAGTCTAGGCAAATCTTTAGAATTTCCTCTACCAGGCAAAACACAAGCATCAGTAGCTCTACTGACCCATTGCTGGAACGTAGCTGGCCTGCTAGGAAAGGTAGTATTTGACACATTAAACGGGGGTACTGGAACTTTAACTGTACCAGACACTCATGTGGAAGCTTCCACTGAAGTTGAGCTTTCAACAAAACATTCCTCCTCACTACTCGAATTAAACTTTTCGGGGGATGACCATTCGAATAGATTGTCCATCAATCCATATTTCTGCAAGATCTGTGGTGATCCCCAATCTATAACCCGATCTTCGTTTACCCAGTCCGGCTCACCCGAGGGATCCCCCTCCTGTAACTTAGGCTCCTTCCGGACGGGCAAATCAAAGGGCTCACTGTTAACCGGCTCCTCAGGGGTTTCCTTCAAAGACTGGACAATACCTTCTACAGTCCCTGGGTCCCCAGCCAGATTACAGGCTTTCTCAGTAGATCCTACCTGATCTCCTGATGGCTCAGATTCAGCCAAATCAGACGTGAGCTCCTCCACTGTTACTGTAGGCGATACACGACCCTCTCCGGCCTTCCAAATCACCTGTTCCGTTGTAACATTAACAGAATAATATTTGACCTCCTGTTGGACGGGTCCCAATCGCGTTAACTGGATACTGCAATGTCCACACTGAGCCCAGGCGGTGACTCCGACTGTAGGCCTCCGACATCCAGGACACAGCATACGGAGCCTCTCCACTCCGTCAATCACTCCCAACGCCAGTCCTCCAGTTAGCTCCAACTGAACACCGGTGTCAATCAAAACCCGGTCCTGCAAATCAGATAGCTGCTGCATGGCAAGTGTACTCCCAACACCTTCCGCCATCTTCCTCCGCCTGTCTCGCTCTGGCGCATGGCACGCTGAACATCAAGAAACTTTTCCTCTGGGGTGTGGCTCAACCCCCACTTGTTGGTTCAGCGCGCAAGGAACTGTAGCTGTACATTTTCAAAGTCCTCCCAAGCGACCCCTGGTGGTAGGTACCGTTGTACTGCAGGCAACAGTCACTGAAATGCAGGTTTTTGTTGCTATGGGAGATAGTTAGCGGCAAACATGAAACAGATATCCTGGACGACGCCCCCACATGAAGTGCTTACCCCCGAAGGAGCGGTGAAATAATTGTTGTATCCGTAATTCACGTTTACCACTCAACCCTCGCAACCCATAGATTTAAAGGTCACAGTCCTTAATGCTTTTTCTGAATGCTTTATTCATCAACATAAACTGGGATGGGAGAAGGACATTCTTTGAGATGCTCTTTGGTTAATTTCTGACCTTTTCCTTTGCTTCATTTGCAAAGACTCACAGCATTGCGGGTGACAGTGATTCAAAACTGGATGATTACTTTATCAGGGAAGATGGGAGTAGATTTCTGACGGAGAATAAACGATAAGAGTCACTCTGAATGACCTTTCCTGCTTGACTGATTGGAATCCCAGGGCAATGCTGAACCCAAAGTCACAGGCCACAACCACCTGTCTTGCTGACTTGCGTACCAACATCCCTCAGCCTCTGGACAGTACCTCTCCCTTGGGCCTTTCACTCACTTGATAAATAGCCCGTGTGTCGCTCCTATGCAATCAATCACCCAGTTTCCTTCTGCTTGACTCTACTTCTCCCGCAATGATTCCTAGTTCCTCTTTTCCTCTTCTCCTTTGTGGCCCGCTCCCCTTCCCGCAGGGGCGGCGAACGACATCAGCGACTACATGCTGTACGATGTCGTCTGTTCCTTCATGAGGACCGGCTCTTCACCCTTCTCGCAAAAGTGAAGCTCCGTTGGCTCCCCGGAGGGGAAAAACCTCCACCTCCCCCTCCGGGAACCAGACCGGCTCTCTCGCTCCTCAGAGCAGGACTGGACTTGAACTCCCCTAGACACCACGTGACCCCCTTTTTATATGAGAGTCCCGGGCATTACCAAGCAAATCAATGATTGGTCGAGACTATCACATAAACTACCTGCCACTCAAATGGTAATTGACAACAACAGACCTGCTGTAATAGCATAAGCCTGTCTAAATTTACCTGACATAGAAGGCTAGTAAAAAGGGTCACCTACCTAAAAGTAGGTGCCCGCTACATAACTATAGATAAGAGAATTTCTGACAAAAATGTAAGCAGTTGTGGTTTTGGTAAAAAAAAAATGAGCTCTCATAATTAGCAATTTTTAACCTGTTGATCTCATTAAAAGGGAAGCCAAACATGCCTCTTAAAAAGTGTTTACTATAGAGCAGGAAATTGTGCAGAATACTTTGGGAAACTCCTGGCAGCCCTGCCTGTCTAGATGATGGAGCAAAAATAAGCAAACAAAATGTATTACCATGGGTGTGGGAGATGGCAGCTTAAAGTGGTATTAAACCTAAAACCAAAAATATATTATATTACAGCTTACCAATCATTAGATGTGGTAGCTGCATCAGTTTTTTTCTTTGGCTTTTTTCTCCTCTGCTTTTACCTGGTGATCTGGCCAGTAACACACCTACTGTATTAGAGTGCCCTCACTCTGGATGAAGGAGCACAGGAGGCACCTTTGTACAGCAGCATTCTGAGTCTGGGGGGAGGGGAGTGTTAGATTGACTAGCATTTAGATGCACTAAGAAATGTAAGCAAGTGTTAAGTGGTTTGTCTCATCCAAGTAAACAGATTCTGCTGGAGAGTTTGCGTTGTGAAAAACAACAGACTTGCTGGCTGGATCACCAGATGAAATTAGAAGAATTGAAAACCTAAAAAAGGAAATGAATGCAGTCAAAACATTTAAGAATTGTCAAGCTGCAGTATAATAAATGCTTGCTTTTGGGAATAATACTGCTTTAAGCATGCTCAGACAGCAGCAGCAGAAATTCGACCAGAAGCAGTGCAGAGTGTAGCATGAGCAACGTACAAAAATAGGAGATACTAAGATGTTGCTCAGACTTTAGACCTGGCAGATGGCAGGTAACATGTGATGGTAAGGTAGCAAAAGCAATATGCACAAGTAGTGTGAGCCCTTCATTCCAAAAAGTGTACAAAGGGTAGCAGGATCATACTCAGATTTTGGACCTGGCAGGCTGTGGAAGCCTTTAAGTAGCAGCACCAACACCTTATGGCACAGGTGCACAAGAAGCCTGAACTCCTCTTTCCAAAAACTCCATCAGGCATAACAAGGTGGCAGGAGCCTTGGGTTGGCAAAATGACAAGCAGGGTGAGCCACCCATTCCAAAAATTGTACAAGGGATAATACAACAGTTTTCATCTCTTGTAACATGCTGATACTCTTAGATCCTCAAAAGCATTATTGCAGTCTCTGACAGGTTTCTGTAGCATTACATTGAATATTATGTGTGGCCCTTTTCTGAAGTAAGGGGTCACCTATATCAATAAAGTGGATCACAACTGGCCTTTACTAATCTTCTTACACATATGATCTCCCTTACCTAGATTGAAAAGGTTGTGGGAAAATTATACATTACAGATAACCTATTGAGTCCTGCATTTAAAATCTGACAGCATAAAAATACCTACTGTATACATTGATTAAAATGTTTTAATTGTGTATGTTACATTTGAAAAAAAAAGTATACTTTCATTTTCTTTATGGTTTGTATCTTTTAGGGAGCTTACAGCATACATTGTTATGACCTCTGTATTTGTGTTCATAACATTTGGGAAGTATTCAAACAATGAATATTTTTCAAACCAAGCAGTAAGAAATGAATATATAAGGTAAGCAAATGTAAATTTCACACCTATAAAATATTGAACAATTACATAACAGGGCATAACATGCATAGCCCCAATTTATTCAAGCATGCATTAAATAGTTACATAGAAAGAGAAAACATTATTCTTGTAAATATTCGCTTCAACCTCCTGGAGACCTGAGAGACAACGCTCAAAACTGGGTGTTACCCAAGTTTCCTGGCTGAATTGACAGCTAAGCACTTGGTAACTATGCTGCTATGGTTGGGTAGTCAACTCTCTGTCCTCTAGGGATGCTGTGCATAGAGAAAGAGGGAAGCCAAACACTGAGATGATATAAATCCACCCACTGCTTTCATTACAATGGAACCCAAGTGGCAGCCATCTTTAGGAAGTCCAACATCCAAATGCATTTTTTATTACTGTAACTTTCATCGTAAGCATTTTATTTGGAATACAACACAACCTGTTTATTAATCCTCCTTTCTAAAATGTGACACACTCTTTATTCGTAATTTGAACAAGCAATCTCTTTATCTGGCTGGAACTAAGGGGTAAAATAAAACTTTATTTTATTTCCTGTATTCTTCTTTTACAATAATATATGTAGGATAGGGTAGGATATGTAGGAAAGACATCTAGATATGTAAAAATAACACATTTAAATTTTGGTACTGTATTTTTACAAGCCAGTCCTAAAACTAGGAATGGGGATCAGTGTAGGGACAAATATCAAAGGTGTCTTATGTGAAACTGTAATAGAATCCCAATTCCTGGTAATTATTGTAATCAACAGAGAAGAGTTTATAATGTGCACCCAAACAGTGGCATTGTGTCTGTTTGGGTGCCCTCCAGTGGACGACAATTTTTGTACTGCCAGGAGTTAAGCTGCCCATATACTAGTAGAACTTGCTTTAAAAGTTTAATTTTATAATCATTAGTAGGGCCACATCAATGGTCGTTTTCACACCCAGTGACAAGAAAATTCAAAGGAACAGGATGGGAAATGTTTCCTTATGAGCAAATTTCAAAGAGTGAATGTATTTTTGATTAGGGAAAGTCCATTCACTCTGCAATCAAATGTAAAAAGGATACTTTTTAAAGTACTTTTAAATGACATTTGTTATGTCATTGAATGTACTGATGGGAATTTTCGCATAAATGTTTATACGAATGTTTGTTCAAAAATGTCCAGCTTTACTCTTTACTTAAACTAGTAACGCTATAGGATACTAGATTAAAAAGCTGATAAGGGAATCAAATGTAAAAAAAATTTGAAATGTGTATGATTTTCCTAAATTAAAAAAAAAAAACAAGCTTGTTTCAGATTTGGATAACACTCAACAAAAATCTCCCTTGTAGAATAAGAATTGCAATATAAATTGGCTGTGTATGCAAAATATTTAACAATTTAAAAGGTACTTACTTTTAAGATCTATAGAGATTACAAGACTGGTCATTCTCCTTTATTTTTATGTCTTCTGGCTCACTTGACTACCGTGAATTATTTATAGTTTATTTGATTCAAAAAAGTAATAAAGATAGTCTTGGTGGTCCTTTACAAAAAGGCCAGGCTAAAGCTAAAAGCAACCCTGACATTTTAATATAACTAACTTTTTATGTGTTTGACTATAACAATAAAAAAGACATTATGCTATCCCAGTCTACTTTGATATTTCATATACACCATCTTGTGTAAGGCAGTTGACAAATGAAAATTGAATTCGAATTGGCTGAAATAAGTTTTGTTAAATTTTATTTTTTTTTACAAAAAGGAATTAGGATTTCATGTATTTTATTTGTTGATTTACTAATTGATATTTTTTTTTAACTCTGTACAACAACAGAAATCCTGTACAACTTTTTAATGAAATCAAAACAGAGGATCAGTGGTGGGACTGGAGCTTTAATGTGTTACTTGACCGTCTATATTGGAATCATTCATACGATGAGATATATTCAAACAGAGAGGTAAATTAGTCATTAGCCTTCAAAACGTTTTGTGAAAGGTATATACAGTATACCATCTGCTTTGTTTAAACATATTTATGATAAAGGGATGTTAGTTAAAGTGTCTTTAAGGCAGAATGGATTACAGGGGTTTCCCTCAGGCAAGATAGTTTGTTTACCACTTCTGCAATTTCTTGTGTTAGAAAGCTGAGTTTTTATGTTAAAGTGTATTTCCAATATTAACTTTGTTACTTGGATTTAGAAAGGGTTAGAACCCCTGTTAGTTTTTTTTTCCGCTATCCAGGGCTCTGTTAGAGAAATTTAACCCTACTTCTCTTGCTGACAGTGTTTTACCAGACAGGAAGTGAAGGGAAGTCCCTAACAGTAGCACAAACAGAAAAAAAAATGCTTTCTAGAAGTAGAGTAGGGAATACTTGAAATCCTGTCATTTTTTCTTTTCTGTCTGTTTTACTATAACAGATTTTACTCCACTTCCTCTCTGCTGAAACTAGCAGCAATACAGGACGTGAATGCAAATCTCAATAATGGTGACCTGGATAGC
Source organism: Aquarana catesbeiana (assembly GCF_042186555.1). Classification (NCBI taxonomy): domain Eukaryota; kingdom Metazoa; phylum Chordata; class Amphibia; order Anura; family Ranidae; genus Aquarana; species Aquarana catesbeiana. The sequence continues at coordinate 246,999,483 of NC_133328.1, read as the reverse complement.
AGTAAAAACCCAGCAGTAGTTCTATTTCTTCTCTGGGAAAAAAAAAAGTTCTTGGCTTGACACGAAATGTAATTGTTGCTAGAAACCCTAACAGGAATCTGTCAAGATGGAAATATAAGATTTATTTTTGAAGGTATATGCTCCAGGGCTATCATCAATATACATTCTTCACTACTTGTAGCACCTGATATACACATGCTGTACTTAGTCAATGATTCACTAAATAGAGATAAAAGAAATAGTATGAGGGACCTGGATCATGCATATTCAAAAACAAGTTTACAATGGTGGATGGGAGCTTGTCAAAGTGTTATGCAATTAAGAAGCATGTAGGAGAAGCAAACCTCCTGCAAGCAGTTGGAGTTAAAGTATATCTTTACCCAATTTTTTAGCTTTGAATACCATAGGAAATGGTTACAGCCCCGTCAAGGTTCTCTATTCCAAAACATAATTACTAAAATCTACATTTGTAAAAACGTCAAAATGTTTTTTGCTATTTTAATCATTCTACAATTTGCCCAATGAACAAGTTCACTACCCTTTTAATAAACCCATTACTTTACCATAGATATACCATATTTTATCCTTGCAACAATTATTCAGCTTTTTCAGCATGCTGCTATTCAAGAAATATTGTAATTCTGTCAAATAAGAGGAAGTTTGCTGAATTTATTAATTTTATGCTTCAGCCATAAGATTCACCAAGAAATCAGAGGCCTTTGGGAGGTATTGTGGCCTATTGCTAGTAACATTGTGTTGTGCAACTTTTCTCACACCAAACTGCACTGGGGAGCAGTATTATTATCCAGTTCCTTTAGCTCGGGCATTTATAAATGAAATGCAACAGGGGTCTGCAAATTTTAGCCCAAACAAACATTCTAATACAGAAAATACAGCCTGCTAAGATATAGTATAGCAGATGAGGGATGCCAGACAGGGCTAAGTTTTATTGTTATGCTCCCCAAGTCGTATGTTATTGAGATGCCCTTTTGTTCAAGCTTTGCATTTGTGCCGAAAAGAAGAGATGCAGCTCACAAACACTCTTTGTTCTGGGATGACACCGCCCTAGTGAGAACTGATTCCAGGTGCTGGCTTTGCTGAGTTGCAATGAAGTAAGAAGAAATCCTGGATAGCTGCACTCTGGGATAAGGACATCTTTATTGAAGTAAAATCCAACAATACAGGCAAATACAGAGGAGTACAGGGTAGTAGACTGCTAATGCGTTTCACATCATTTGGATGCTTATTCGTAGCTCCGAATAAGCATCCAAATGATGTGAAACGCGTTAGCAGTCTACTACCCTACTACCCTGTACTCCTCTGTATTTGCCTGTATTGTTGGATTTTACTTCAATAAAGATGTCCTTATCCCAGAGTGCGGCTATCCAGGATTTCTTCTTACTTCTCTGCATTTGTGCCGTGTGACTTTATACTTTATATTAAAAACATTAAATAGAGCGTGCTATTGGAGGGGACATGCTGTCTGCTTTCCATGGTAGGCTTGTAGGCAGGTGCAGTTTACCCTGCCCTTTGTACATGGTGCTGTGTTGCTGACCCCTGTGTAAGGGGGGTGGAGGATGAGAGTCTGCAGCCTCCATAGGATTTACCAGGGGAGCAGCAATCCGACTGGACACTGCAACACTGGGTAACCTTGGTGGCCATCTTTGTAGTGGATAGTGCTGCTAATAAACAGCAGTGCCCCGCTGTGGTTGGAGTGCAGTTGTGAAGTGGTTAGAGTAGGGACAGGATCCACGCTGGATAGGGATAGCCTATGTAGCCTTAGGGAGTGGTTCCTGGCAAGAAAGGACAGACTAGGGACACTGCTCTGCTATTTCTCAGACTCCACAGCTGCAGCATAGGATTAAAGTAAAGCCTAGTACACACAATGAGATTATCGGGCGAATGATCATCCTTTTTTTTTTTTTTTGCATGCTAGTCTCCATATCGAAAATAATTAGGTTACTGAAGTACGAAAATATTCGTACAACAGAATAAAAATCTGGAAGCGATGTAGTGTACAAGTAAAACCTTGGTTTGAGAGTAACTTGGTTTGAGAGCTTTTGCAAGACAAGCAAAATTGTTTAATAAATTCATGTCACAACTTTATAAGTATAAAAGAAAAGAGAGGTGCCTCTAAGTGTAGCAATATGGTTACATTTAATGAAAATAAAACATTTTAGCAACTCACATAGTTGATGATTAAAACAGGCACATTTAAGTATGCAGGCATCCGGGGTAAAAAGCTGTCCACATAGACCATCCTCCGCACCGCCATCGGCGTGATCCCTTCCATGCTGCCCTCCACGAGCACTTCGAGCCTCGCTTTCAGGGTAGTCTTCCCGGTCACGATTACAGACTGACATCGGTGAGTGCCGGCAGTGCAGAGGATGGTCTATGTCACAGCTTTACCCCAGATGCCTGCATACTTAGATGTGCCTGTTTTAAATCATCAACCATGTGAGTTGCTAAATGTTGCATAAATAGTAAGGGGGACTGGACGGCGCATGAGGCAGCTGGTCTGTCTTATGGAGTAGGAGCACACGATCTCATCCACAGCTTGGCGCTATTAAGGCATACTATAGAGCGGTGCACTAACGCACCAGACCCATGTGAGTACCCTATAATAGGGCTTTGTTTGCAATAAAATCTTTTAAAGCGTATCGCACTATGGAAGTTTCCTTTTGATATTTATATATGAGGAGGCTACATCTTTAAGCAGTGTTTGGACCTTGGAACCTGACCTGGAATCCATTTTGATGATTCAAAAGCGTGTATTGACCAAACTTAATTGTGAGATCACGCGCTCTGAGGTGAGCAGCCATTACCTTGGGGTGGGGAGCACCTGAGTGTAATCACTGAGGCCGATCGCTATATTCACAGTTACCTATCAAGTCACGTTTATTATCTCTGTATTAATTACAAAACTGACCTTGGGTGGTCAGAGTATCACGGACTTATATGCACTTGAATACTTTATGGATCACTTTTGTATCAATATTTATATTTTATGAAATGTGTGTATATTCACGCTATATGATGTTGTAAGCTGTATGACGACATTAGTCGCTTATATATTATATTTTTTTATCCTTGGGTTTGATTTTATAGGCACATCACTTTAGTTAACAATTTTGTTTTTTTTAGGTTTTTGCTGCAGGTTCAGCAGATCATTAAGGTGATAGCGCAGCACATGATTTATCTGCTAAATGTTGCACCTTCATTAAATGTAACCATATTGCTACACTTAGGCTCGGTTCACACTAGGGACGGCACGACTTGCAGGTCGCCTCACCGAGGGACCTGCACACGACATCCACGGCGACTTGCAAAACGACTTCTGTATAGAAGTCTATGCAAGTCACCTCAAGTCGCCCCAAAAGAAGTACAGGAACCTTTTTCTAAGTCGGAGCGACTTATGTCGCTCCTATTAGAATGGTTCCATTGTACAGAATGGGAGGCGACTTGTTAGGCGACTAGGTCACCTGATAAGTCGCCCCCGTGTGAACCGGCACTTAGAGGTGCCTCTCTTCTCTCTTATACTCTGTAGCTCCTGTTGGATTTTGCTTCTAATCCCCTTGTGGAGGCTGCCATTTGTCAATGGACATTTTATGGTTACACAACCTATCATATTGTTATAATCTTCTTATATAGACTATAAACTGAAAGACCTATGAATAAATGGTTGTGGAAAGAATCACCCGAGTTTCCATTATTTCTTATGGGGACATTTGCTTTGATATACAAGTGCTTTGGATTACAAGCATGTTTCTGGAAGGAATTCTACTCGCAAGCCAAGGTTTTACTGTATTTGTATTGTGTTTTCAGATGAAAACTGTACTGATTGAATGAAAAGTGTAAGATCTGATATCTGAGAAAAATGCACGTGTTTGTAACTTCGGATATTTTCAGATGAAAGCTGTGTTCTAGCGATCAGATTATCATACGATCTCTTCAAAAGGGGTATTTTTTGTACAATATTCTGATTGTGTGTACTAGGATTTAATCTTCCAAGTGCCACTTGCGCTGCTACTCTGCCTACAGCAATCCCTCTATCTAGAGGTAGCACCAATATTTAAAAAGGGCCCAAAAAACATCCCTGGGAATTACAGACCAGTTAGCCTAACATCAATAGTATGTAAACTCTTGGAGGGGATGATAAGGGACTATATACAAGATTTTAGTAATAAGAATGATATCATTAGCAGTAATCAGCATGGATTCATGAAGAATCGTTCTTGCCAAACCAATCTATTAACCTTCTATGAGGAGGTGAGTTGCCATCTAGATAAAGGAAGGCCCGTAGACGTGGTGTATCTGGATTTTGCAAAAGCATTTGACACAGTTCCCCATAAACGTTTACTGTACAAAATAAGGTGCGTTGGCATGGACCATAGGGTGAGTACATGGATTGAAAACTGGCTACAAGGGCATGTTCAGAGGGTGGTGATAAATGGGGAGTACTCAGAATGGTCAGGGGTGGGTAGTGGGGTTCCCCAGGGTTCTGTGCTGGGACCAATCCTATTTAATTTGTTCATAAACGACCTGGAGGATGGGATAAACAGTTCAATCTCTGTATTTGCAGACGATACTAAGCTAAGCAGGGCAATAACTTCTCCGCAGGATGTGGAAATCTTGCAAAAAGACCTGAACAAATTAATGGGGTGGGCGACTACATGGCAAATGAGGTTCAATGTAGAAAAATGTAAAATAATGCATTTGGGTGGCAAAAATATGAATGCAATCTATACACTGGGGGGAGAACCTCTGGGGGAATCTAGGATGGAAAAGGACCTGGGGGTCCTAGTGGATGATAGGCTCAGCAATGGCATGCAATGCCAAGCTGCTGCTAATAAAGCAAAATAATATTGGCATGCATTAAAAGGGGGATCAACTGCAGAGATAAAACGATAATTCTCCCGCTCTACAAGACTCTGGTCCGCCCGCACCTGGAGTATGCTGTCCAGTTCTGGGCACCAGTCCTCAGGAGGGACGTACTGGAAATGGAGTGAGTACAAAGAAGGGCAACAAAGCTAATAAAGGGTCTGGAGGATCTTAGTTATGAGGAAAGGTTGCGAGCACTGAACTTATTCTCTCTGGAGAAGAGACGCTTGAGAGGGGATATGATTTCAATTTACAAATACTGTACTGGTGACCCCACAATAGGGATAAAACTTTTTCGCAGAAGAGAGTTTAATAAGACTCGTGGCCACTCATTACAATTAGAAGAAAAGAGGTTTAACCTTAAACTACGTAGAGGGTTCTTTACTGTAAGAGCGGCAAGGATGTGGAATTCCCTTCCACAGGCGGTGGTCTCAGCGGGGAGCATTGATAGCTTCAAGAAACTATTAGATAATCACCTGAATGACCGCAATATACAGGGATATGTAATGTAATACTGACACATAATCACACACATAGGTTGGACTTGATGGACTTGTGTCTTTTTTCAACCTCACCTACTATGTAAGATTTACCTATGTAAGATTTAGATGCGGTTCCAGAAACGTAAGCCTTACAAAAGATACAACTCTGGAAATATGCCAATGTGCTGCTAACATTGCTGAAAACTTCCGCATCAGTGTTGCCTGTAATTCTGTGTCATTGATACCATATTGTTTGGAACAGTTAGGCCAAGTATCTTGCCACTGTTGCTCCGTTGGCTGTCTGTTTACCTTCAACTTAACCAGATAATTGTGCCACTTCCCTTGGTCTCTGCGTACCATTCTGTCATATTGGGTATCAATCAACTGGCCCCACCCCCCACAGGCTTCTTATCAGCTGAGATGGTTTCATGTTTCCTAAGCTATAATAAAAACACTTTGACTCCTCTCAACATCCCCTGCACCCCATTCCCCTGTAGCACTCTTGTTATATTTAGCCACAAATATTGAAAAATAGACATCAGAGGGAAAGATCATCAGGGTTGTTCCAGTGTCATGGCTGAAGCTCAGCAGATCACCAGCGGTAAACCCAGATGTTGGAGTTCTTTCATGTGCAGTGTATATTCAGCAATGGTTGAATAACTGGTTATCAATAAATATCCCATACATGGGATATGTACAGCAATATATAGGATGATGTTGGCTTGTAGTTAGCAGCCCAACAGTGGCAGTGAACTATATAAGTGTTGAGCAGTGAGCAAGAGAGCCAGGGAGGGCAGTTGGAGTTCAAAACAGTGCAAGGTAATTGCAGAGTTCTCTGGAAAACAAGCAAACAGCAAAAGTAATGGAGCAAAAACTAAGAGTCCAGAAACTGAAAGTCAGGATTGGCAAACAGGAACCAGGTCTTTGGAATAGAGGACTAGGAACAATAAACACGCATTAGCAACTTTTCATGCTCAGGATGAGGCTTACAAAAAATTTGCAGCCCTAATTAAAAATGCCAGGTGTGAGGATTGTTAATGGTTGCATCGTCAATACGTGTTATGTGGTACTGAGGTTGATTTACTAATAGGCTGTTAAATTTGCAAGTGAAGTTGCACTTTGCAAGGCAAATTTCCACAGAGCTTAGTGAATGAGATGAAATTTTACTTTCCAATACCATGCAAGGAAAATAAAAAACAAGTTTTTTGCTTGAACATGATTGGATGATGAAAGTCAGCAGCACTTAAAGCGACCATAAAGTTAGAAGATTTTTTATCTTAATGCATTCTATGCAATAGGATAAAAAGCCTTCTGTGTGCAGCAGCCCCCTCAGCCTCTCTAACACTTAATTGAGGTCCCTCTCTGTCCAGCGATGTTCACGAGTGTCTCATTCGTCGAGATTCTCCTTCCTGATTGGCTGAAACACAGCAGCAGCGACATTTGCTCCCGCTGCTGTCAATCAAAGTCAGCTAGCCAATCAGGGGAGAGAGGGGGCAGGGTTGGGTCGGGGCTCCATGTCTGAATGGACACAAGAAGCTGTGACTCGGCTCAGTTGCCCCCACAGCAAGCTGCTTGCTGTAGGGGCACTCAACAAGAGTGAGGGGCCTGGATCACAGAAGAGGGACCCGAGAAGAGGAGGATCCAGGCTGCTCTGTGCAAATTCACTGTACAGAGCAGGTAAGTATAACATGTTTGTTATTTTTATAGGGGAAAAAAACAAAGACTTTACAATCACTTTAATGTCATTCACTAAGCTCTGATGAAAATTCCTTTGTGCAGTGCAACTTCCCTTGCAAAGTGAAAAGTCTATTTGCCTTTAGTAAATAAACCCCACTGTGTGTTTAGTAAGGCTTCACATCAAATAATGGATCTGTGGTTTCAGCAGGGCTCAGGGACCTTAGTTTGATCTTATGCAGAACTGCAGCACTCAGTTTGTGAATTTTAATGCTTGGTGCTGTCTTATCTCACCCTACTTGCCTGTAAGGGCCATTACTGTAAATATAGCCCTAGTGCCAGAAAAACCTATGAAATATATGGAACTGTAACATAAAATACAAGAAGATAGTGTAGTATGTTATATTCTTCTAGTGCCTTTTTTCTGACCTTGTCAATTGCAAGAGCTCACAATATGAAGCGAATGCTTCAGTAGAGCAATAACTGCAGAGACACTCAGATTAGCGAAGTTACCAATGCATGGTCTGCATTTTCATAGGCTCCGGACACTAGGGGATATATAGTAGTGTATGTGACTTTCACCAAACATTCACTGATAGTGAATCAAAAACTGTCATTTTAAAACACATGCACCAGGAAGTTTTACCAGCAGTGAATGTTTGGTGAATGACAGATTCAATGACTTATAAATACACCTCAGGTTACTAACAGCCATTTCTCATTCGTTTATTGACAGATACAGCCTTCTTTATTCAGAACCATAGGGTTATATCGCCCCCTACAGGAGTAGGGCACTAGGCAGAAAAAAAGACTTGGCTACGCCCATGGACAGTCCTAGGTGATATACACCCCCCTCTCTGCTATAGGCCTTCAGTTTTTCTTTCTCGAACATCACGGGACACAGAGCCTCAGTAATTACTGATGGGTTATATAGGTATCACTGGTGATTGGACACTGGCACACCCTATCAGGAAGTTCAACCCCCTATATAATCCCTCCCCCTTGCAGGGATACCTCCGTTTTTACGCCAGTGTCTTAGGTGATGGACGTGTAAAGATGTCCTGTGCTGAGCTCCAAAGGGAATATCCTAAGATCCTATACTGGGGCAAGCCAGGCGAACCGAATCCATTCAAAGTGTCTTTTCATGGCTGAATTGAATGGTACCCGGGCCTCGTGTCCGAAGAAACGAGGTTTTACCCGTAATGCTTCTCTTTTTAGAGAGCTGGACCCCGCAGATCAGAAAATGGCTTTAAACTTCCTAATTTCTGGCGAGGTGCTTTACGGTCCCAGAACTGTTGGATCCCCCTATTCGTAGGGGGCCCCAGTCTCTGACAGTTTTTTCAAACGGAGCCCACCGTGAGAGGTGAAGATTGGGTCTGTGTAAACAGCACCCTGCAGCTGGATAAGGTAAGAGGAGATTCCACAGAATTTTTGAGTTCTAGTGGCTTTTCTCCTTTAAGGTAAATGCATGCTATGCCTATTGTGACCACCGGGGGCTGCCAAGAGCACAAACCTGCACATGCTGACTGTTTGTCTCAGTGTTTTTTCATCGCTGTCTATGTCCCAGCATCTCAAGCCGGCTGCAAGGTAAGATGGAAGGGGGGATTTCTCATGTTTGAATGTTCCCCCCCAGGCTAGAGAGGGGCCACAGGGGTCTATAAAGTGGTTATACCACCCGGGCTCTGCGCCCTAATGGCCACCATCTCTGAAGATAGCCGTTCAGGCAGATCTTGTTACCAGCCTCCCTCCCTCCCCCCCTCATCCCCAGCCTTTCTCCAGAAGCATGACAGGAGAGTCGGCCAGCGCGGGAAGCACTCGTTTTTTTCAAAACTCGAGGGGGGGGTGGTAGAGGAGGGGGCGGGACGTCAGCACAGGTGCTTAGACTCCCACTCAGGCCAGCTGCAGGCTATTAAAGGCACTCTGTACAGGTGCACACAGCCTTCTAAGAGACACAGAGCTGACGGTCGCATGTAAGGTGGGACACAGGCATTCTCCTAGGCAGCATTTACTGAAGTAACACCAGACTGAGCATTGAGTAGCAAGGCTTTTAGCCAGACTACATCGCTCAGCGGGCAGTGTTCATTTGTATACCTCACACCTTGTTGCTTTGCACTATGGGTAGAAGAGGTTCAAGCACCCCAGGAACCAGAGACACTAGGGGGTCTCGTTCAGGTTCTGAGGGCCCCCTGTCGGCAGCATCCTCCCCCCCTAAAGATGGGCCAGGGACGGCTAGCCAGGGAGAGCCATCGGGGTCAGGGGCTACACCTGCTTCTGGCACTTCAGCCCCTGTTTATATTACACAAGAGGTTTTTTCCTCAACCATTAATGGTCTAGAGGAAAGATTAATGGCCGTGATTACGTCTTCACTCAGTGGAAGAAAACGCACTAGGCTTTCCTCTGTTCCCCAAGACCCTCAGACAGAGGAGCTCTGGGATAAAGGAGATGAATCCCTTTCAGAGGATCGGGATGGGACGGATGATTCCTCTTCGGAGGAATCAGGTGGAGAGGGACTCTCTGCGACTTCCCAAGAGGAGAAAGTCTTAGTGCAGATCCTTACTGAATTGGTCCGCTCCACATTTAAGTTGCCCATACCTGAAACTGCTAAAGAATACTCTTCTGCTTTGGGGTCACTGAAACCTTTACAAGCAGCACATGCTTTTCCTGTTCATACTTTACTTGAAAAGCTCATTTATTCTGAGTGGGATCACCCAGACAAACGTTTTTTTCCGCCGAGAAAGTTTTCAACACTTTATCCAGTGGAAGAAAAGTTTATTAAAATGTGGGGAATACCGGCTATTGATGCCGCCATTTCCTCGTAAATAATAGCCTGACTTGTCCTGTAGACAATGCTCAGATGCTCAGGGATCCTGTAGATAAAAGGATGGAATCCCTATTGAAGGATGTTTTCTCCTTAGCAGGATCAGTGGCCCAACCTGCAGTAGCAGTGATTGGAGTCTGTCAATACTTAAGAGACCATGTTAAGCAGGTCATCAAAGTATTACCTGAACAGCAGGCCCAGGGGTTTGCTAACCTTCCAGCGGCCTTATGCTTTGTGGTTGACGCCATTAGAGATTCTATCGTGCAAACCTCCCGTCTTTCACTGGGGTTGGTGCATATATGTAGAATCCTATGGTTGAAAAATTGGTCAGCCGAAGCACCATGTAAGAAGCTACTGGCTGGGTTTCCATTTCGTGGTGCAAGGTTGTTTGGAGAGGACTTGGATAACTATATCAAGAGAATCTCTTGTGGGAAAAGCACTCTCTTACCTGTCAAGAAGAAGAGTAAGCGTCCCTCTTTCAAACGGACTCTTTCCCCAGCGCCGGGGGCTTCAGCCTCCAGGCAGTCTCCACGGCCGCCTCCATTGGGGTCCAGAGACAAGAGTCAACCCCAGGGACAAAAGAAGTCCTGGGGAAAGAAGCCTACTAGGCAAAACACTAAGACCTCTGCATGAGGGGGCGCCCCCGCTCACTCGAGTGGGGGGAAGACTGCGACAGTTCTCAGAGCTCTGGCAGGAGGACTTCCAGGACAGATGGGTAATCTCCACGGTAACCTTAGGGTACAAGCTGGAGTTTCAGGAATTCCCCTCTCCTCGGTTCCTCAGATCAAGTGTTCCCAGAGACCCAGAGAAAAAGCAGTCGCTCCTTCTAGCGTTAGAGCGACTTTTGTCGCAGGAGGTCATTATGATAGTTCCCGCAAAGGACCAGGGATTGGGCTTCTATTCCAACCTTTTTACGGTCCAAAAGCCAAATGGGGATGTCAGGCCCATTCTGGACTTAAGGGATCTGAACCGATTCCTAAGGATTCAATCCTTCCGCATGGAATCAATTCGAACAGTAGTTCCCACCCTGCAGGGAGGAGAATTTCTGGCATCAATAGACATCAGAGATGCATATCTGCATGTGCCCATTTTTCCTGCTCATCAGAAGTTTCTGCGCTTCGAGGTAGGAGGGCGCCATTTCCAGTTTGTGGCTCTGCCTTTCGGGATAGCCACTGCACCTCGAGTGTTCACAAAGATCTTGGCTCCTCCTCTGGCCAGATTAAGGGCTCAGGGTATAGCTGTCATAGCATACCTAGACGACCTGCTCTTGATAGACCGGTCGGTAGCCTCTTTGAATGGAAACTTGAAGACCACGGTCAGGTATCTAGAACACCTGGGTTGGATCCTCAACTTAGAAAAGTCTTTCCTAAAACCAGTAAGAAGACTGGAGTATTTAGGTCTGATTATAGATACAGGCCAGGAGAAAATATTTCTACCCCAGGCAAAGATCACTGCTTTGAGAGAGCTGATTCTGACAGTAAGGACCAAGAAGGGTCCCTCAGTCCGCCTTTGTATGAGGCTACTAGGGAAGATGGTGTCTTCATTCGAAGCAGTTCCCTATGCTCAGTTTCACTCAAGAATGCTGCAACACAGTATTCTGTCGACCTGGAACAGGAAAGTTCAGGCATTAGACTTTCCGATGCACCTGTTGCATGCGGTGCGTCAGAGCCTCAATTGGTGGCTCATACCCGAAAACCTGCAGAAGGGGAAATCCTTTCTACCGCTTACCTGGATGGTGGTAACAACAGATGCCAGTCTGTCAGGTTGGGGAGCAGTTCTGGAACAGGCTGCGGTCCAAGGGGCATGGTCCAAGACAGAGAGGACCTTACCCATCAACATTCTGGAGATCCGGGCGATACATCTAGCTCTAAAGGCCTGGACTATCAGGCTACAGGGTTGTCCGGTCAGGATCCAGTCCGACAATGCCACAGCAGTGGCTTATGTCAATCATCAGGGAGGCACCCGGAGCCGAGCTGCTCAAAAAGAGGTGAACCAGATCTTAGTCTGGGCAGAGATGCATGTGCCATGCATATCGGCAGTTTTCATCCCGGGAATAGAGAATTGGCAGGCGGACTATCTAAGTCGCCAGCAGTTACTTCCAGGGGAATGGTCTCTGCATCCTGACGTCTTTTGGGCCATATGCCAAAGATGGGGGGGTTCCAGATGTAGATCTCTTTGCATCCCGATTCAACAAAAAGATAGACAGATTTGTGGCAAGGACAAAAGATCCTCTTGCATGCGGGATGGATGCGTTGGTGATTCCTTGGCATCGGTTCTCACTGATTTACGCATTCCCGCCTATTCTGCTATTACCACGACTCCTTCGCAGGATCAGGCACGAAAGGAAGTCGGTACTTCTGGTGGCCCCCGCTTGGCCCAGAAGGACTTGGTATGCAGAAATAGTAAGGATGACAGTAGGTTCCCCGTGGACACTACCGGAACGCCCAGACCTGTTATCTCAAGGTCCAGTGTTCCATCCTGCCTTACAAACGCTAAATTTGACGGTTTGGCTATTGAGACCCACGTTCTGAAGAGTCGTGGGCTCTCAGGTCCTGTCATATCTACCTTGATTAATGCAAGGAAGCCAGCTTCCAGGATGATTTATCATAGAGTCTGGAAAGCTTATATAACCTGGTGTGAATCCAGAGTTTGGCATCCCAGGAAATATGTTATAGGTAGAATTCTTGATTTTCTACAATTAGGATTAGAGATGAAGCTGGCCTTGAGTACCATCAAGGGCCAGGTCTCTGCTTTATCAGTATTATTTCAGCGGCCACTTGCTTTGCATTCTTTGGTCCGAAACTTTATGCAGGGGGTGATGCGTCTTAATCCTCCGGTTAAAGCGCCCCTAAACCCCTGGGACTTGAACTTGGTCCTGGCTGTGTTACAGAAACAGCCTTTTGAACCAATAAGTCAGATTCCTTTGGTCTTGTTGACAAGGAAGTTAATTTTTCTGGTGGCCATCTCTTCTGCTAGAAGAGTATCAGAATTAGCAGCTCTTTCCTGTAAGGAGCCTTATTTGATTATACACAAGGATAGAGTGGTACTACGCCCTCATCCTAGTTTTTTACCAAAGGTGATTTCTGATTTTCATTTAAACCAAGACATTGTTCTACCTTCCTTTTTTCCAGATCCCTGTTCTCCGGAAGAGAGATCTCTACATTCGTTGGATGTAGTAAGAGCAGTTAAGGCCTATCTAGGGGAAACTGCTCAGATCCGCAGGACGGATGTTTTGTTTGTGCTGCCAGAGGGTCCCAATAGAGGACAGGCAGCGTCAAAAGCTACCATTTCTAAATGGATTTGACAGTTGATCATTCAAGCTTACGGTTTGAAACAGAAGATTCCTCCGTTTCAGATCAGGGCACATTCCACAAGGGCTATTGGCGCTTCTTGAGCAGTGCATCACCAGGCCTCTATGGCTCAAATCTGCAAGGCCGCAACCTGGTCTTCAGTTCATACATTCACCAGATTCTATCAGGTGGATGTGAGAAGGCATGAGGATATCGCCTTTGGGCGTAGTGTGCTGCAGGCAGCGGTACAGGGTCCTCAGGTCTGATTGCACCCTACTTGGTCGTGGTTCCCCCCCCTCAGGTAGCATTGCTCTGGGACATCCCATCAGTAATTACTGAGGCTCTGTGTCCCGTGATGTTCGAGAAAGAAAATAGGATTTTTTAAAACAGCTTACCTGTAAAATCCTTTTCTTTCGAAGGACATCACGGGACACAGAGGTCCCGCCCCTCTTTTAATACACTATATTGCTTGGCTACAAAACTGAGGTATCCCTGCAAGGGGGAGGGATTATATAGGGGGTTGAACTTCCTGATAGGGTGTGCCAGTGTCCAATCACCAGTGATACCTATATAACCCATCAGTAATTACTGAGGCTCTGTGTCCCGTGATGTCCTTCAAAAGAAAAGGATTTTACAGGTAAGCTGTTTTAAAAAATCCTATTTTTTCTGCCTAGTCAGGAGTAAGAACCTAGTTCCCTGCTGGGATCTCTAGTCCTGGAAATTTTTATTTTTGTTTGTTGTTTTTCCTGGATTTTTTCCAGTGAGATCTACAATCAACTGTTGTGCTGGGCGACGGACTGGATATTCGATCCAGTGGTCACCCCAGTCTGGCCAGCGAGCGCGTGCAGACCGCAGCTACTCGCTAGGTCGGCCGCAACATAGCCCCACTGGACGGGGGCTGGCCCTGCGAGTTAAATGTCTCATGAGGTCACATACGACTCGGCTCTCGGCTCGAGTTGCAGCATCCCTCATGGCCGACAGCCCCCACTTCAGTGGCGAGGAAGTTCTGTCTGGAGCAGTGCACGCTTGGTCCTGGCATGGTGAGTAAATGTCCCCCTCTCCCCTTAGGGGGTTTTTGTGGCGGATGTGGGCCCCTCTCCGGGTTGGTCAGTCCTGCGGGTCCCCTCTGTCCCTGCACCCCCTTTTCCTGGCCCTGGAGGTCTCTTGGTAACCCCTCTTTCCCCCTCTCCATATGGGGTAATGTGCCTGCAGTGGGTCCTGGGGGACGAGGTTGAGTAATGGTGGGCTGGGGGGTGCGTGCCGCCTAGGTGCTGTGCTTACCGGGGGGCCACTGGGTCCAGTGCCCGGATCCTCTCTCTCTCTCTCTCATTCTCATCCTGGGAGACTACAGGGTTCTCCTGCAATTGTGGTAGTTTCGTGTAGCACGGCCAGCGGCCATTTTGCCGTAGCGGGCGTCCTTTCCCCAGTGCCTGATGACTTCCTATGGCCGGCAGCCATGTTTGTGTAGCTCGGCGGCCATGATATGGTGGATATTGGCTCAGGCAAGAGCGGCCATTACTGTGTAGCCCAGGACGGTGTTTTTAGCAGGCGGAAGCTCCTCCTTTTAACCTGGCGCTGACTCCTGTCTTTTCTTCTTCCTTGAACGCCATGTGTGTGTGGGTCTACACCTGAGGCAGCAAGTGCTACGCTGGTGGGGTGGTGAGTCTGGGGGATCCCTCCTCTCTCTGCTGTGGGGTGTCCTGGTGATCCGGTACCGCTACTGATGTGGGGGGTGTCCCATTGCAGTGGTCACTCTTGGTGTGGGGGTCTCTTTTTTTTCTCTCCAATGGATTCTCAGGAACATGTTTCCCCACCTGACCCCCTATTAGAGGCTGCAGGTCCCTCTCAGTCCCTGCCATCTGTTGACACACTAACGGCGGCCCTGGAGTCCTTTGGTGCTGGGTGGAGGTGGCTTTTGGGCGGCAGACTAGCAAGAAGCATCCCCTGCTTCATCTGTCTCGTCAGATCCTGAATCTGATTCGGCTGCCGTGGATGGGGCCCACCCGGCGGGGTCTGCGGCCGCGCTCCTAGATATTTCGGATAGTGAGGATGATTCCTCTGCCCCAGTGGCTGCGCACGAAAAAAGCGCTGGTGGACGCACTGATTGCATCTGTGCAGGAAATTTTAAAAATTGAGGATGCAGCCTGCAGCTGCAGTGGAGGTGGTGGTCCCTTTTGGCACTCACAAGCCGCCTCGCATGGCAAAAGTGTTCCCTTTTATCCCTTCTTTTTTGACAAGTTTGTCTATAAAGAATAGGAGCGTCCAAAACATCCCTTTGTGATCCCAAAGTGCTTCGCTGTGCGTTATGCCTTTGAGGAGAGTCTTCTCAAAAAGTGGACAACTCCACCTGTGGTGGATCCCCCGGTTTCTCGGCTGAACAAAACCACCATGATTGCAGTTGAGGACTCTCCGGCCTTTAAAGATCCGGCTGACAGGAAGGCAGAGTCTATGAGCCGCACTATGTTCACTATTGCAGGTTCGGCGCTTCGGCCGATCTTAACTATTGCCCTGGTGTCTCAAACGCTGACAGAGTGGGTGAAGCTGTTGCGCCGTGACCTGGAGGGTGACCACTTTCCTCCTGCCTTCACGGAATTAGTGGACCAACTGGTCCAGGGGCTGCAGTTTTCTGGGATGCCTCTTTGGACACAGCTCCCTTGCTTTCTAAGCTGTCTGTTTCAGCGGTTGTACTTCGACAGGTATTGTGGCTGAAGTGTTGGACTGCGGACCAGGCCTCTAAAAAAGCCCTAACTGATCTGCCTTTGGGGCCACCCTGGATGATATCATTAAGAGTGTCACGGGGTGGAAGAGTACTTTTCTTCCACAGTCAAAGAAGGGGAAGGAGCCAAGTCGGAAGATCCTTCCTTCTCGGCACACGGAAAGTTTGTTCGTCCCTCCGGGTCCACTGACAAAGGCTTGAAGTCTTTCAAGCCCCCCTCTGGAGGCTCCAAGCGACCCTGGGCAAACCGAGAGCAGGTTTCTCCAGACCCCCAGATAAGGCTCCTTCGGCATGAAGAAGCGCCCTCACCCGCAGTCCGGGTGGGGGGGGGGGCGTCTTCACTGGTTTCCGAGCCCGTGGACCTCTCTGATAAATGACAAGTGGGTCCACAAAGTGATTCTGTCTGGTTACAAGATCAAGTTCCAAACTTGCCCCCCAAGCAGATTTTTCCCTTCCAATCTGCATCTGTCTACGGACCGCTTGTTAGTCCTCTGGGGCGCGGTGAAAGGCCTATTGCTCCAAGAGGTGATTGTCCCGGTTCTGGTGTCGGAACGCAGACATCTCAAGTCTCCCGCGAGGTGCGGGAGCCTCCTGCATTTGGGAGGAGCCTCCCGGACACCCGCAAGTGCTGCCCGATATCCCAGCTGCGGTCTGATCCTGGATTTTCCCCTGGTTCACAGCCGGGGATGATCAGTGCAGTAGGAAGGACAGCTGTGAACACCAATCTCCCTGTATAGCTGACATCCGCTTCTCCTTCTCTCCCTCCCACAGCTGTCAGCTAAAAAGCTATACAGGGAGATCGGTGATCACAGCTGTCCCTCCTGCTGCACCGATCATTCATGACTGTTCCCTGTATCCTCCTCCTCCAGTCCCCCTCCGTGTCTTCTACGGCTCCCCTCCTGTCCTTCACCCGGCTCTCTGTCCTCCTCCTCCAGCCCCCTCCATGTCCTTCACCCGTCTCTCTGTCCTCCTCCTCCAGCCCCCCCTCCGTGTCCTCCCCCCCCCCTTTTACACCAGCTCCCTGTCCTCCGCCCCCATCCTCCGCAGCCGGCTTCCCTCCTCTCCCGCCAGCTGTGGGGATCTGTCAGGATGGCGAGCGGAGGAAGGAACCGGTCATTTACCGGCCCCTGCCTTTTCTGAATTGGACACAGTGAGCGAGATCGCTCCTGTGTCCTATGAAAACTGAGCAGAGTAGCCTGTGTGTTACTCTGCTCAGTTTATGAATGGACAGGATTCACTGTCTTCTGTCCATTCATCTTCAATGCTGAGAAAGGGACTGGGGAATCAATGTCTTCAATCCCTTTCCATGTCTCAAAGAGGAGATGTCAGGGGTCTGTTTTTAATCAACAGAGTTGATTAAAAAAAAATGCAGAAAAAATTTAAAAATAAATAAAACTGTAAACAAAAATTATAAAAAATGAAATGATAAAAAATATCTAAAATAAAAAACACCACCCCCTGCCCTACCAACACTGTCCACTGCCCCAACCCCCTCCCCCAAAAAGCATTGTGAACAAAAAAAAAATTCAAATTAAAAAAAACAATGTGTAAAAATAAAAACTACTGACACCATCCATTGCCCTGCTGACACCATCCATTGCCCTGCTGACACCATCCATTGCCCTGCTGACACCATCCACTGCCCTGCTGACACCATCCACTGCCCTGCTGACACCATCCACTGCCCTGCTGACACCATCCACTGCCCTGCTGACACCATCCACTGCCCTGCTGACACCATCCACTGCCCTGCTGACACCATCCACTGCCCTGCTGACACCATCCACTGCTCTGCTGACACAGTCCACTGCCCTACTGACATCACTGCCACATACTCCCCACCCCCTTCTCCAGAAGCACTGTGAAAAAATATTTAAAAAAATTATTTAAAGAAAATAGTAAAGAACAAAATTGTAAAAAATAGAGAAAATAATAAAAACAAAAAACTACTTACACACTGCTCTACTGACACTGCCCACTACCCCACCCCAAATCATTGTGAGAAACAAAAAATAAAAAAGTAAATTGTAAAATCATTTAAAAAATACAATTGTAAAAAAATAATAATAAAAATAAGGAACTACTGGCACCATCCACTGCCCTACTGACACCACCCTCCACATACTACTTCCTGCTGTAAGTCATCTCAGACTCTATTAAAACCACACCCCATTTAAGCCATGCCCAATATGTAGCACGGTTTAAGCTACGCCCACCTTCCTGAAATGAGTTTGCCACCTCCCTGAAATTAGTTTTTGCAGGTTGGGATGTCTGGGAACGTTTCCTTTTATTAAAACCTGTTTACGATCCCAAAAAAGAGGGTACCATATGTCCGATTCTGGACCTCAAGGCCCTGAACCACTATGTGCGGGTGTGGAAGTTCAGAATGAAGTCCATTCGCTCCGTGGTGGCATCTCTTCATCAGGGGGACTTTCTTGCCTCCATCGACATCAAGGATGCCTACCTGCACATTCCAATTTGTGCACAGCACCAGCGGTTCCTCCGCTTTGCTCTGAGAGAGAAGCATTATCAGTTTGCGGCGTTACTCTTTGATCTCACCTCCGCTCCTTGGGTCTTCACCAAAGTGTTAGCCCCAGTTCTGGCGCTGCTGTGCCTGTGGGGAATGGCTGTTCTGGGCTACCTGGGCGACCTTCTGCTGCAAGAAAGTGACAATCTCCCATGGTAAAGTACGTAGATTTATTTAAAACGCAAAGAAAATATCACTTGGTACAAGTGCATATGAGTATAAAAGAAATGGAAGCAGAGATTTTGCCGATTTGCGCTCCACCTGCATTCCACTATGGGTGGAAGTGACGTATCACACTAGACCACACCCAGTGCAAATCGGCATCCCTGCTTCCACTTCCTTTTATACTCATATGCACTTGTACCAAGTGATATTTTTTAATGTTTTAAATAAACCTACGTACTTCACCATGGGAGATTGTCTCTTTCTTACCGATACCTGGAGGTTTGGTGGCGTTTGATCCTAACTGTGCCTGGAGGCTTCCCCTCTAAATCGTGGAGACGAGCACAGCGATCTTATCTGTGCCAATTTGTTGTATATGACTCCTGTAATGGGAGTCATATAGATCTGGTAAGTAGGCTGTGTGACAGGTGTTGGTGAAGGAAGAGCTTTTGTCACCTTTTGTTGGATCAATTGAACTTTATGCATCATTGAAAACCACTTGATAGAAGGTGTTTTGGACATTGCCCTATTCACAATTTATTGATTTTTTGGACAATGCACTAAAAGTCTAATTTAATTTATATAATTGTGCACACACTGGAGGAATCTGGTGGTATTATATGGTTTATAATCTATGCTTATAAAGTTAATTTGCATTTGCACGTTCACCTTATGTTTTCTGCTAGGGACACCTAGTGGTCGCATATCACTACTGCACATAACTGGACTTTATTCATATATGTTTTGTTAGAGGAATAGGGTGCGCGGTTTATTACAAATTTTTCACATTTATGTTTTTTTAACTTTACAATGAGCAGCCCTTATTTATTTATTACTTGCATTCACCCATTAGCGCAGGTAAGGGAATAACTTTTCTGTTTATTCCCCTTACTGTAACATGCTGTTTACTTAAAGTGTTACTAAACTCAAAACTGTAAAATCAGTCTGTATATGCAGTAAAGCATGCTTGTTTTACCCACTGTGAAACCTAAGGGGTTAATCCTCTGCATTGATCAAAACGGCTGTCTCCTCTGATCCTCTCCTCCTTTCACTGTTCCCAATATATTTCCTAAAATACAGAGCCAGGGGACAGGCTGCACATGCTCAGTTTGGTGTGTATTGCATATTGCATATTCTCTGCACCGTAAGAACAATCATAGCGGCAGTTCAGCCGCTTGATTTGTCTTACAGACGACAGGAGGGGATGTCCCCCCCCCCACTGCCCTCCAGTGCTTCCCCCGGCTTGCTCGTGCGATCCGCGAGCCAGAGAAGGAATCCATCATTGCCGGAAGTTGACCATAGATGGTCCCCAGTCATCTCTATGACTCTCGGAGGCCCGGGCGCGATGTTGTGACGTCACGCCCAGCCTGGCAGTTGTAAATACTGCCATATACTCGACTGGAAAGCTGAGATCGACCTGTTTTTTTTTTTTTTTTTGTTTGTTTTTTTTTTTACCTCAGGCTTTCCAGCCTGGAGGAAAGATGTGGGGTCTTATTGACCCCACATCTCTCCATAAAGAGGACCTGTCATGCACTATTCCTATTACAAAGGATGTTTACATTCCTTGTAATAGGAATAAAAGTGATCCAAAAAATGTCTTTTTTAAAGGGAAAGTGTCAAAATAAAAAAATGAAAATAAAACAAACAATAAAAAAAAAAATTCAAAGCGCTCCTGTCCCCGGGAGCTCGCACGCAGAAGTGAATGCATACGTACTTCGCTCCCACATATGTAAACGACATTCAAACCACACATGTGAGGTATCGCCATGAGCGAGAGCAATAATTCTATACCAGGCGCTCCTCTGTAACTCTAAACAGGTAACCTGTAAAAAAAATTTAAAGCGTTGCCTATGGAGATTTTTCAGTAACGAAGTTTGGAACCATTCCACAAGCGTGCACAATTTGCAAGCATGACATGTTAGATATCTATTTCCTCGGCATAACATCATCATTCACATTATAAAAAAAAAAAATGGGCTAACTTGAGTGTTTTTTGTTTTTATTCATGAAACAGCTTTTTTTTTCCCCCCAAAAAAAGCATTTGAAAAATTGCTGCGCAAATACTATGTGACATAAAAAGTTGCAACGACCGCTATTTTATTCCCTAGAGTCTCTGCAAAAACAAATATAATGTTTGGGGTTTCTGACTAATTTTGTAGGAGCGATGTGCCAGAATTGGCATGAATAGGAAGTGGTTAATAATATTTATGCATGTATTTATTCCTCAGTCACCTTGTTTTGCATCTGCTGGGTTTTTTTTTTTTTTTTTTGCAGGCTGAACCAACACAGGGAACTTTTTCTTACTGGAGTTCCTATTATTAGAAAATTTCAATCTACACATAGATCCAACTAAGGCCCCTTTCACACTTGTGCGACTTGTCCTGCAACTTGAGACTGCAAAGTCGCATGACAAGTTGTAACCCATGATTTCCAATGAGTACCATTCATATCTGTGCGACTTCAAAGTAGTCCCTGCACTACTTTGGTCCGACTTTGATGCGACTTAAGTTCCATAGACCTCAAGATTACACAGGCATTGCTTCAAGTTACATCAAAATTGTGGCAAAAATTGCGGCAAAACGCGCAACTTTCAAGTCGCACAAGTGTGAAAGGGCCTAAATTGATTTATGCCCAATCACCTTGTTTTGCACTTGCTGTTTTTTTATTTTTGTGTCTATTTATTTATTTATTTGTTTGTTTTTTGCAGGCTGGACCAGTAGAAGGGAACTTTTTTCTTATAGGATCCCCTATTATTAGAAAATATAAATCAACACATAGATCTAACCAAATGGTAAGATCATGACATTTAAGCATTAGACAAAGCAGTGAGCTACTTGTAGAATTACATTATTTTGGTTAAGAGACGAAATTGGTGTCACCACATCAGCAGAAGATGTATAGCAGCTGCTTTATAAAATGCTAAGTTGCTGAAGCTGTTGCCTGCCAGGCACCACATACATTTTCCTGGTTGAAACTGAATAAAGAAAATATATACCTCACTGATGGTATGATTGTGGCAGGGTATTATAGTGCAGTCGCCACTGTCCCACTGAGCAATGATACCACTCAAGTTGGTGTCAGCACAGGAAGTGAGGTGGCGAGCCACAGATTACCCACTCACTTCCTGGTTATATTCCAAAAGTAAACACTGCAATCACATGATTGAGGCTTACCTCTGAGGCTAGGGGCACCTTGTAGAGGACTTGGGGAAGCCTGTGTCTGATTGGGCACAATGCTCTCCTGAGATTTGGGCAGCCATTTTGGACCCTGAGAGGTTGTGCTGGGTTTCAGTGCTCCCTGCACTGTGGGGAATATTTAGATAGGGACAGGGACACGTTGATTAGGACGAGATAGCAAGGTTCATAAAGACATGGATGAATGAGTTTGGGGTGAAGGAACTTGACTGGCCTGCACAGAGTCCTGATCTCAACCCGATAGAACACCTTTGGGATGAATTAGAGCGGAGACTGCGAACCAGGCCTTCTTGTCCAAAATCAGTGCTTGACCTCACAAATGCGCTTCTGGAAGACACATTCCCATAGACACACTCCTAAACCTTGTGGACAGCCTTCCCAGAAGAGTTGAAGCTGTTATAGCTGCAAAGGGTGGACCAACTCAATATTAAACCCTACAAACTAAGACTGGGATGCCACTAAAGGTCAGGCAGGTGTCCCAATACTTTTGGTAATACAGTGTATGTTTTTAGATGAGCTATGGCTCATTCCTATATATTACACGGCTACTATTTTTTAGTTGTAAGACTTTACAATTAGGAAAACACAAAAAGCTAGTATGCGTGGCACTTCTTGAAATTCCCTTACATAAAAATAATACCTTAACAAACACACTGTTCTCTTTTGCTCTATAAAACCATTACTACTAAGCACAATGTTTTTGCCTATGGTTACTAGTGGTTTTCCACATATGGGGTATGACTAGTATATGGGTCTACACATAATTACCATATGCCAAATGCGGAAAGGGGCTGGCAATCATAGGCATCAACATTTGTTTGGTGATAGTATTATATAGCAAAATGAAGTGGTGTGATTCATTTATTTGTTATTGTGTCCGTTTTTATGCATGATACTTAGAGACTATTAGTGCACACCAAATGTTCCTCAGCAATGTGGCGCCATTCTTTAGGTCTACTTTAGTTCCACTAGTATGTGTGGTAGCACAATACAATAAAAAAACTTAATTCACCCTTGCTCTGAAAGCATTCCAGCTCCCAACATGTAGGCAAAACGCAAAACACATGCTATTGTCATACTTTCCAGTCATACATTCTGTGAACCCCTATGTTTAGACAAACAGTCACTATCAATACATAATTATTTATTTGTGATAAACCAAGTATTTATCAAGAGCGCGGATCCTTTTTTTATCGCAAATAATCTATTATGTATTTATCATGGGCATAGATATTTTTTCCCTGAAGGGAGAGTCAGTGTCACGTACCTGGTTGTTGAGCCCGATATGCAGAGGGAGGCCTCTCTTACATCCCTGACTCACGGCCCCTGGTAGAGCAGACAGGATGCACAGGATTACAGGACAGCACAAGTGCCTGGCAGGATCAACAGCTGGTGGGCTGGTCTGAGGCTCCGGGGGTTGCTGGAACAACTGGAATAGGAGGTGGGATGCAGAGGATTGGAAGCTGAAGCAGGCAGGCGGACACTCACAGGATGCAGGAAGATGGTCCCAGGGATTGGAACACAGGAAGGTCAGACAGGCGGGGTCATACACAGACGAGCAGTACAGGAGCAGATGCAGGAGGCTGAAGGAGTCACAGAACAAGTTGGGTCGGTAACAGACTGGTACGGATGTACCAGAGGATCAGACAGAAGCGAGGTCGTGGACAGGCCGAGGTCAGGTGCAGGCAGATGGCAAAGGGTAGTCACAAGGCAAGCCGAATAATACAGGAACGGATCAGGAAACACAGATAACTCTCAGGGAACTCTGTAGATCAGAGAGCAAGATTTCCTTGTCATGACAGAGTTTAAATAGCGCGCCTGGTGCCGGTAATCGCGCGCTCGCTCACTCCCACGTATGCCCGCGCAAACGCATAGGCACTTTCGCGCATGCGCGTACGCACAGGCACCCGCAAGCGCGCACCCACTTGCATAGAACTGCTGCTCCCAGCAAGCCTTACCTGACAGTCAGCTCTCGCAAATTTGCACGTGGCAGGGGTATGTAACATACAGTGTGCAAAGGGTCAGTTTTGTGTAATGTAAATAGTGTAGGAGTTAGGTGTATAATATACAAAGTACAGAGGTCAGGTAGATGTAATGTAAATAGTGCAGGGGTCAGGTTTATGTAAACACATAGAGTACAGAGGTCTACGGTATCTAATGTATACAGAGCAGGGGTCAGAAATATATAAAGCGCAGCACCCTCTCTGATTCATTTTGTCACCATCCCCTTATGAGAAGAAATGCTTTGCTTAACCCCACAGTGCTGGCTCTGTTGAATGACCCTTAGGCAGTAGACCAATCCACCTGCACAAAGAACCTCCTTATTGCCTGTACCCAGGACAGAGTGTAATCCCCTTCACCATATATTGTTATCATTTTTGGAAGCAGCTTGGAGTAACGGTGTCCATTGTTTAAATCCCAAAATTGTTTCTTTGATCATTGTGTTATTATGCAGGATATATAGTGTCCAGAGTAAATAGTAAATATACTGAACAAAACTGACCACATAGAGCATATTTGATACTTAATTATTTATTTACTAAAACTACTTTTTTTCTTCTAGATTTCTTATTTTATACGTGGAAATCCATTTTTTACTTCCTCTTATGAATTGTCAAAAGAAATAAACTATAAGCCACATACACAGAGAAGCAAAGAGACTCTAGATCAAATATATTATCAATGTGGTAAAATTCAATGCTATAGAGAACAAGGTTCTGTAATCAGCCTTGGCAGATTAAGGTAAGCCTTAAAAACTTTTAAAACATTGTTTTAGAAATACTTCTGGTCAATTTTCTCGAGTACATATGCAATACTTACATTTTTTAATATTTTCCTATTATCTCTTGACTCATTAGAACTGAAGCCCATACAACATTACTGAAAATGAGAAATCAGAGATGGATAGAGGGAGGAACAAGTGCACTTGCTGTACAGTTTGTCCTTTATAACTCTCCAACTCATCTATTTACAATGATATCACTCCTTATAGAGTTGCCTGCTTCAGGTGGTATTATTACCTCTTCAGCTATAGACTCTTTAAGAATTTACCGCATCACCAGCTTAAGGGATTATTTCATTATGGCATTTGAGGTACAGTAAATGCTTTTTTTCTATTTAGCTATGCTTACATTAGTAAAGAAAGGACTAAAATTACTTCATATGCCGCGTACACACAATCGGATTTTCCATCGGATGTTTTTTCTGACAGAAAAAGCTTGGCTTGCATACACACGGTCACACAAAAGTTCTCGGAACTTTCGACCGTCAAGAACGCGGTGACGTACAACACTATGAGCCGAGAAAATGAAGTTCAATGTTTCAGAGCATGCGTCTAATTGTTTCCGAACATGCATTGGAATTTTGCGCGTCGGAATTGGTACAGACGATCGGATATTCCGATCGGAACTTTATCTGACCGAAACATTGAGAACCTGCTCTCAATATTCCGCCAGCAAAAGTCCGATGGAGCATACACACAGTCGGAATTTCTGACCAAAAGCGCACATCGGACTTTTGCTGGCAAAAAATCTGATCGTGTGTACGTGGCATAAGACTTCATGCACACTAGAGAGCTAAAAACTGATTTGGAAATGCTGTTAAAAAACGCTCATGTGTTGGTGTTTTTTGCCAGCGTTTAGCAGTGTTTAGCCTAGTGTGTAAACTATATTTAGTAGCTGCAGCATCAAGGAGCGGGGCTGCCAGCATCCTTAAAAAACAGTGAATAGCTTATGGTTAAGGAGCAAGCTGGGAAGCTGGCCGCTGCGTCCTTAACAGCAAATGAGTCATCAGCTGTCAGCAGGATTCCCCACTGACAGCTGAATGTAAAAAAAAATTGCATACCCTCAATCCATACCAGGCCCTTAGGTTCTGGTATATATTTTAAGGGGAACCCCACGCCGGAATAAAAAAAAAATGGGGAGCCCCCACCCTACTTTTTTCTCTTAATGGCGTGAGGTCCACCCCAAAATTCATACCAGACCCTTATCTGAGCATGCAGCCTGGAAGGCTAGGAAAGAGGTGATGGACGAGCACCCATCCCCTCCTGAACCATACCAGGCCACATACCCTCAACATGGGGGTTGCTTTGGGGCAGGGGGCTCCGCCCCCCCCAAAGCACCTTTTCCCATGTTGATGAGGACAAGGGTTTCTTCCCCACAACCCTGGCTGGTGGTTGTGGGGGTCTGCGGGTGGGGGGGTTCGTAATCTGGAAGCTCCCTTTAACAAGGGGCCCACAGATCCCACCCTCCCCCTTTGTGAATGAGTTTGGGGTACATATCACCCCTACTCATTCACCAAAAAAATGTAAAAAGTAAATACAAACACAACACAAGTTTTTGACAAGTTCTTTATTAAAACAGCAAAACTAAAAAAAAAAAAAAAAAAATGCCCCGCACTAAACTTTCCTGTAAAAAAATGCTGATAAAAGCCTATGTGTGCAGTTAAAAAAACATCCAATGCCCAAAATGGCAGCTGTAAGGGTTCAAGCACACTACATATCAAAGAAGCTCAAAGAAGCTGCTCCTACAGGTGTTTGAGCTTTTTTGAGCAATCATTTTTATCTGCCTGGAAACTCCCCTCCATGTTAGCCAATATGTCCATGAACACTATGGCTTTTTCAGGAGGTTACAGGCATGTGCTCTTACAGGCAAAAAAAACCCCCACCAAACTCGCATTTTTGAGAGGAGCTTTCGAGCAGAAAAGATGCCTAAGTGCCCAAAAATGCGCAAAAAAGCTAAAAAAAAAAGGGGGGGGGGGGGGTTTGTGAAAAAAAAATGATTATGCTCAAAAAAGCTCATTAAAAACGCTCAAAAGAGCACCAAAAAGCACAAGCTTCTTCAAGCTTTTAGGCAGAGAAACAAAAGATCAAATGCCTGTAAAAGCAGCTTTTTTTGAGCTGCACTGTGCATACGCCCTAAAAATGCCCAGTGTGCATGAGGCCTTAATCACAGTGAGATGACATGTCCTAAAATGTATATCTATTTTCTGTTTACACATCTTGTGTAAAGATAGGATCAGACAATGTGTTGGGGTGTGATGTGCGTGTGACGTCTGTACGGGGGAGGAGCTCAGCGCTGGCTCCGGCAGAGGTGTAGAGACAGCGCGTCCCAGAGGATGCCTCGTGGGGTGAGAGACCACGGGGATCCGGGTCAAGAACTAGTGCCCAGCCGCTCTCTGGTCTAACCTATCCCGCCGCCCCCCCCCCCCTCCCGCCGTAGCTGCAGCAGCTTGAAGCCTCCCTGTGAGACCCCCGGACCGGAGGAACGGCGGCCATGTACGGTGCTACTCAGCCACCCTGACGGCTGATTAGAGGCAAAGAAGCAAGTCTTCGGTGGAGGACTGGAGGTGGGGAGCTGCAGCCTATTCACGGAGGTACGCCATTGCCCGCAACTGAGCGAGAGGAAGCACCCTAGTTAAACTAAATCCAGCCTGTATCTGCAGCAGACCGACAGCATACCAATAGAAGAAGCAAGGTATGAGAAGATTTTTTGTTGTATATGCAACCTGTGTTACAGCTAGCAGCATGAACTGTGAATAATAGAATTGGGCTGCCTGATGGGAGAGAGGAAAGCAGGAAGATTCATGCTTTTTGGTAGAGAGGTGGACACTGACACTTTCCCTACGCGGTAAAGGGCTGGCTGTAACTAAAGATTACTTATGCCCTTTTCCCTTCCATATAATATCGTGAACGAATTTATACCTGTGGACTGGAACTAGACACGGTGAAAATAAACAGGGCTAGCAGCACCACCGTCCGGCCCGGAGCCGAACTTTATTGACGCACTGGGTAAGGCCGGTTATGCCTTGTGGGATTGCATGAACTGTCCCTAGCATAAGCATAAGACTCTCCTTACATGTCTGGTTAATGTTGGCAAGCTGAAATTTTCCCCCTTCTCAACTAGTGGCCAGCCGGGCCCTCATTGACAGGAGATTTATAGGGGGACAGGGGGGTGCGAGACCCCCCCCTACTCACAGTTGGTTTACTCAGTTACCTAGGTTGACAAGGAAGCTGCTCGCTTAGGTGTACAACATCCGGGTGACAAAAGAAGGGGAGAAGGAAGAAGGAGGAAGAGAGAGAGGTGGGAGAGGAGAAAGGAAAAGGAAAGAAAAGAAAGAGAAAAAGGGGACAGAAGAAGAAAGAAGCACTGTGAGGCTTCGGCTGTTTTTTCCCGCTCCATCCCCCCAACGAGAACGAGTGGTAAACTGCAGGCGGGAGGGGAAGCAGGGAGGCCGCTCAACACAAACAACTGAACCCCAGAACACGAGGTTAACACCAGCTCTATCCAAAAATACTTAAAAGAAGTAAATACTAAAAGCCCGGGAATGGAGGCGAAACAACCAGGGACAAAGGACAAGAAGAAAGAACAACAGAAACAAAAGGGGGGTCAGGGGGAGAAAACCCGTGAAGAGTTGGACTATGAGGGTGCGACCGCTTGGAGTACCGCAGAGGAACAAAGAATAATGGCGCTAGTACCAAGTAAAACAGACCTGACCGAAATGTTCACCAAATTAGAAAATGTAATTAAAGCTGAAATATCAAATGTCCGAGCTGATATGGGGCATCTTCTCCGCCGGGTAGAGGAGGCAGAGGAAGTTTCAGAGCTTCAACCCAAAGAAATCTCAGACTTAAAAGACCAAGTCAGCAAAATGCGGAATGAAAATCGCACATTGGCGTTCAGGCTGGAAGAACAAGAGAACCAAAGCCGGCGACAAAATTTACGCATTAGATTCATCCCGGAACAACAAAATGAGGATCTGGTGGGAAAAGATGAAGAGAATCTTTAATCCTATAATGGGAAGGCGAGAAGATGAAGCCTTACGGATTGATAGGGCACATAGAATAAGAAGCCCCCCCCCACATTAAGCAAGATACTCCAAAAGACGTGATCGTTAAATTTTATTTATACGAGGACAAAGAAAAAATTTGGAAGAATTTAAAGGGGGCCCCCCCAATAAGGTTTGACGATAAAGAGCTGCAGATATTCTCAGACTTATCAGCAGGAACTCTCGCGCGAAGAAGACAGATGAGACCAATCCTGGATCAGCTAAGGAGATCCAACCTTAAATATAGCTGGGGGTTCCCAACATCCCTGATAGTTACAAAGGATGGAAGATCATGCAGGATGAGATACTTGGAAGAGGCTCAGGACTTTTGTAACGGTCTGGGTATCCCCATCCCAGATATGTTGCAAGTTGAATAATCTGAATAATTTAAATAGTTTGGATGTTGTGGTCTGTTGAAAACGTGGGGGGGGGGGCTATATGGGAAGTGGAAGAGAGAATAGAATTTTTTTTTTTCTCCCTCTCTGCCCGTCCCGCTCCCCCCCCCCTTCCCCCTCCTCGGGAGGAAAAACTACAAATGTAAATGGTCTTAAGTTGTGACAGGATAACGAGATGGGGGTTGTGACGGGAGGGAACTGTTGGCCTCTTTCTTTAAACATGCGGGGTGCGGGTGGGGGTGGAGGGTTTGAATAGGGGTGGACATCACTGGAGGTGGGATCACTGGGCAGAGGCACGTAAAGATCTACGCCTCTTGCTCCCTCTTTTCCCCCCTTTTGGGGGGGGAGGGTGCTGGATGCTGGCGCTGGAACTTCACCCCGGGGAAGGAGTCCCGTAGATTGGAATGGGAAAAGTTCCAGGTCAGGGGGCTCAGGGTGACATTTTTGCCATGGGGGGGGGGAACGCAGGCGGGGGGAGGGAGGGGGGGTGGGGGGTAGAAGGGAGAGGGGGGGTACTGCAGGACGTGCTCGGAGGAGCAGGGAGTACGGTAGAAGGCCGGGTTAATAGACATGCCAGAGCTTAGATTCATCTCCTATAATGTGAAAGGGTTAAATTCACCGAGCAAAAGACATAAAATATTAAGGGAACTGGATCACCTGAGGGGTGATGTAGTTTTCTTACAAGAGACACATCTGACCCTTGACACCAGAATCAGGCTTTTCTCCTCTAGGATTCCTCAATGGTTCTATGGAGACTCTCCTGATAGGGGGTCGAGGGGAGTCGCTATTGGTCTCTCAAAGGTTTCGAATTTCTCATTAAGGGAGAGAGTGATA
Source organism: Aquarana catesbeiana (assembly GCF_042186555.1). Lineage (NCBI taxonomy): Eukaryota > Metazoa > Chordata > Amphibia > Anura > Ranidae > Aquarana > Aquarana catesbeiana. Next base: position 246,969,685 of record NC_133328.1, on the reverse strand, counting down.
GACCCCGATGGCCGTTACATTTTCTTAAAAGGTAAACTGGGATCCAGGGTGATCACATTAGTGAATGTTTATTGCCCCAACAAGAAACCTACGGCTTTTTTGGGACAAGTACTGAAAAAGTTGTCGGAATTTGGAGAGGGGGAAGTTGTCTTGGGAGGGGATTTAAATTTCTGCATTGACCCAGTCCTGGATGGCTCGTCCCGTGCCCAGGGGATAGGGAAGGTGTTACTTGGGGCCATTAGGCGTAAGCTATATCGTTGCCAGCTAATGGATGTTTGGGGACTACAGCATCCTAAAGAGAGAGACTACACCTTCTTCTCCCCTGTGCACGGGACCTACTCCAGACTAGATTATATTTTGTAGACCATAGTTTGTTGGAATGGGTCAAGGAAACAAATATAGAAATAACGTCCCTTTCGGATCACTCCCCGATTACGATGCGGGTAAAAATACCAGAAGTGCATGGGGAGCCTCCTCTCGTGGAAACTGAATGAGGACCTATTGAGGGATCCTGGAGTAGTAGAGAGACTCCACGACGAGGTCGACTTTTTCTTTAAAACAAAGGACACGGGGGATGTGTCATCGGCCATACTATGGGAAACACATAAAGCTTACGTCAGGGGTATTCTTGTGTCAATAGGAGCAGGTTTGAAAAAAAGAAAAGAGAAGAAAGAGGGAAGCTAATAGAGGAAATTTTTTCCTTGGAACAAGCACACAAAAAAACAAGGGGTCAGGACCAAGATGGATATCACCTATTAGTTGCCAAGAGGGAGGAGCTAAGGGACACGATGGAGCAGGAGGCCAAGAGAGCTATAAATGTTATAACTAGGAACAACTATTACTGGGCCAATAAGCCCAGCAAACACCTGGCCAGATTAATTAGGAAAAAAAGAAGCAGGAACTTTATAGAGAAAGTACTCAGCAAAGGAGGGGAAGAGAGAGTGACTAGCGATGCTATAGCAGACGAGCTTAAAAAGTTTTACGGTGACCTCTATTCGATTGGGAAGCAGGGGTCGGGGGATACTGCCCGAACAGATAAGGGTAAGGAGTTTTTAAAAGGGGCGGGATTAGTGAGTCTGTCTACCGAGGATAGGGACCTTCTGGATAAACCCATCGAGGAAGAAGAAATACTAGTTGCCTTAAGGGACTCCCCGAGGGGAAAAAGTCCAGGTCCGGACAGTTTCACCTCCATCTATTTTTTTTTTTTTTTTAATTGGGAAATCCGACTTTATTAAGCTTTAATTCACAGATACATAACAAGCATTAGCCGTGTACATAGATTGGAAAATAGCTATACACCTTGCACATTGAAATTATTACATTTTGTTTCTTAATAGTTTTGCAATTGAGAAAGAACCATTGATAAGCTTGGTACCACATTCCTAAACCGCACTTATTTATATTTCTTTTATTTCGCAGCCCTTGCCTCCCCCTCCCCCACCACCAAGTCATGTATACTGTTTTATATATATTAATGTTGAGCCTCTAAGTACAGGTCTCTCCGTCTTCCAGCCATCTATCCCATACCTTTGAGTACTTTTGTTTGCATCCTCTATGTATGTATATCAGCTTTTTATACGGTAGTATACTGTTTACATCTCTTTTCCAGGACGACACTGTAGGGGGCAGAGTCTGCATCCAGGTTTTAGCTATGGCTTTCCTGGCTGTAAATAGAGTTTCATATATAAAGGTAGCATGAAACTTATCTATATCTGTATCGGGTAGTAGCCCCAGCACACACAATTTTGGGTCCGATACCACTGGGGAGCCCATTTTATCATGTAGGAATTTTATCACTTGTTCCCAATAATCTTGTAAACATGGGCATTCCCATATCAAAAGGTAAAAGGTTCCCGGTCCATATGTACATATGAGGCATGCCGAGCTCTGTGATGGTTGGAATTTGGCTATCCTTTTGGGTGTCAAGTATGCTTGGTGGACAATATAGAGCTGTGTCAATCTGTCTGAGAGTTTCGGCGATGACTGTTTAACGTTATCTAGAATTTCGTCCCAGTCGGAGTCACTGATGTCCCCCACGTCCTTTTCCCAACCTGATTTAGCCTTTTGAATTACTGTTGCTATTCTGGGGAGTTGGATAGTGTAGTACAAATTTGAAATCAGCTTTTGAGGTTCAGTACCCATGATTATCTCTAGGACCTGAAGGTGAGCAATAGCATTAGCAGTGTCCCTAAGTTGGAAGCGCAGAGCATGGCGAAGCTGCAAGTATTTGAATAACAAGTGGTGCGGTATTGAGTATTCATCTTTGAGGGATTGAAAAGTCTGGAGCCGTGAATCAGTCAAGACCTGGTGAAGATATATTATTCCATACCTAGCCCATATATGCGGATCCGGGAGATTTTTAAGTTCTGGCATGTGGTTTCACCTCCATCTATTTAGAGAAAATGAAACACATCTTGGTCCCCAGGCTATGCCGGTACTGGAATGAACTTGGTGCCGGATGTGGAATGACAGCCGAAGCATTAACTGCCACGATCACCCTGATTCGGAAAGAAGGGAAAGATGCTAGGTTGTGTTCAAGCTATAGACCAATTTCTTTGCTGAACAGAGACGTCAAGCTATATGCAAAAGTGTTGGCGAATAGACTGAAAGAGAAAATGACAGCATTAGTGCACCCGGATCAGGCAGGTTTTGTCCCCGGCAGACAGTGTAGGGACAATGGGGTGCGGGCGGTGTTACTATCGGAATTCTGCAAACAAGGTGGGCCCCCAGCTCTATTCCTGTCAGTTGATGCTGAAAAAGCATTTGACAGGGTAGACTGGGGGTTCATGATAAACACTTTGAAAGCCTTGGGGTTTGGTCAGAGGTTTATTTCTTGGGATAAGGTCCTCTACAGTAGCCCGGCAGGGATGGTGAGAGCTAATGGGGCTTTATCAAAGCCCTTTAGGATGTCCAATGGAACAAGGCAGTGCTGCCCTCTTTCCCCGCTCTTGTTCATCTTGACCCTCGAACCCATGTTGTCCGCTATTCGCAATAGTCCCGATTGTAGGGGCGTTAGGGTCGGAACAGAGGAACACAAACTAGCGGCTTTCGCCGCCGACGTCCTGTTTTTCATTACAAACCCCAGAATAACTCTCCCCAATCTGCTGCAGATCATCAGGAAGTATGGAGAAGTCTCGAATTTCAAAATAAATGCTAGGAAATCCGAATGTTTAAATATTAATCTGGCCAACCAAGAAAAAGAGCACTTAGCTGCAGTCTTCCCCTTCCCATGGAAGGGGGAGATTAAGTACTTGGGGATTAAACTAGCCAATACCTTTAATAAACTGTTTCAAAAAAATTTTATTCCCTTGTTAGATGACATCAGGCAAGAAGCGAGAAGACTTCGTACCAGACCCCTCTCGTGGTTTGGGCGAGTAAACACGGTCAAAATGAGTCTAACGCCCAGAATTCTGTATAAATTCCAGATGTTGCCTATTCCCCTACCAAGATATTACTTAAAAGCCCTTAGGAGCCTAATAAGTGTAGCTGTCTGGGGTGGCAAAAAACCACGCATCGCCCACGCAACATTAAGTAGGGGGGAAAAAAAAAAAGCGGAATAGCATTACCAGACTTCAACAGATACTACGTTTCAGTAGTGTTGTCACGGATCACGGAATGGTGTAAAAAAGAAACGGATAAGCGCTGGGTTCACATTGAGCACCTGCTGAGTAACACGAATTTAGGACAGTCACTCTGGAACCCCCCAAAATTCAGAGCACTTAGCACGAACACATCTTTATTAACATATAACACATTTAAATATTGGGACACGATTCACGCTCAGTATAAATGGTCATATAACTCACCACTGATACACATGAAAAATAATGTTTTTTTTGAACCGGGGAGGTGGGAGGGAATTGGCTGAAAGGAGACTTTATTCAATTAAAAAATTTTATAAACAAGGGGCAAATACGCACATTTGCGGAACTGAGTCTGGAATCCGATCTATGGGTGATGAATGGATGGAGGTACCTCCAGCTCTCCCACTTCATTGAGAGACTACCGAAACCTCTCAGGAGTATGGAGGAGCTTAGACCGTTCAAACAGCTTTGCACGAAGGAGCAGGCAGGCGGGGCGATAACTCAAATATATAAGATCCTGGGAACGGAGCAGGAGCTGGAGGTGCCTCCATACATCAAAAGGTGGGAGCAGGAATTGGGGTCACAATGTAATAAAACTGTGATAGATAAAATCTTGAGGATGGCCCATTATTTAGCTGTAGACACTAGGAGTGCAAAAAGTCACTATAAATGCTTTGCAAGATGGTATGCCACCCCACACAGAGTAAGCAAAATGGATAAGACTAAGACAAATACTTGCTGGAGGGGTTGTTCAACCCCAGGAACAATGGCCCATATTTGGTGGGAGTGTCCTACCATTAAAATATTCTGGAACACTTTTTACATATCAATGTGGATTTGTATTAGGAAACATCCCCGGTGGGAAATGTATTGTTACGAAAAATGATAAATAAAGATTTAAAAAAAAAAAAAAGACAATGTGTTGGGTCTCTGTGTATATTCTGTGTCCAGAAAAGCATATATAATGACCTTTTTTGTTTGTTTTTAAATGGCTCTTTGTGCCACGATTTATTTGTGTTTGTAAAGCTGGCCATAGTTGGTTCAATGGAGACCGGATGAATTTTGATCCATCTGTGGCCACTTCCGCTTCACTGGGCTTGTTGGAAAATTTTCTCGATTTTCTCGATCAGCAACTGCATGAACTATTTTGGAACAATGTACCAGGCCATGGTCTCACTAAGGTTGATTTATAGAAAACCTGCTCACCCCTTACTACCTCTACAATTCTTTTTGTAGAATTCCTGTCAATTATTTTAAGCCTACCTGAGATTGCTTACATTTAATAGCAGCTAGGGATATAGGGATAAATATGCAGTGCTTTGGTGCATACTATTTTGCTGCACAAGTATGCAGTGACACGCTGCAAACAACGGGCAGCAACAGCAAGGACAGCAAGTGTAGGTTGTGCACCCAAAATAAAAAAAAATTTAAACTTAGCAGAAAACAAATACAGATAATCATGAATTAAAGGAAAGCCAAATATAAATGAATAAAACAAAAAAGACTGTGGTAAGGGGAGGGAAGGGAGTTGCAAGCAGCTAAATTGTCGCTGACATACACAAATAAGTCCTAAGTAGGACTGTTTGGGTCTCTTAACTTTTTTAAACATCATTTTAAAGAGACACCTTTCTGACATTGTGCATGCATATTACATGATGTTCTAAAGCTCTGCAAAACCATTCATATAAATATTTGTGTGCACAGAACTGGAGTATAATGTAATTTGTTCAAAAGTAAAAACAATAATGTTGAAAAAAATTTAAACATTTTCTATCGACAGATGGTATTTCTTTCTATGATACTTGTTTCTTTCTGCATACAACTGAGTACCGTTATTCAGGAAAGCATCAAAACCTACTTTCAAGACATATGGAACTGTTTGGAGGTATGCCATGCACTGATATTTTTTTCTGCACCAGTAGACAAGTTGATCTAAAATCCTCTGGCTTGTAAAAATTAGTGGGCAGTATACAGTAAATATCATTCACGTGTTCATCAATTCATATTCAAGACCACAATACAGTGACATCCAATTACTTTACAACTACTAATCAGACTAAAATGCCTGCTTAAACCTCTGCTTCTGTGCTATTCAAATAATTTAAAAACAGCAAGTAGATTTGAGCTACATGGCTTACTGTGCTTGCTTGCAGCTTGGCACCTCCATTATTACTGCCTTTATCACTGTACCAGCCAAATCAAAAACAATGGCAGCATGGTGCCTAAGGAGTTAGGACCCTTGCATTGTTGAGTCAAGTTCTGGTTTCAGTCCTTACTAAGGGCCTTCTATGCATAGAACATATGTATTATCCTCATGTTTGCATGCTCTTCTTCTGTTTACTCCCACAATCAAAACTTAGACCTGTAGGTTCATTGTCTTTAATCAGATTTTCCCAAGTCTGTATAAGTCTGTATATACCTCACAAATACTTAATTTACAAATTAGGGTCTTTGGCATTGATGATATCATCTGCACCTTGGCAGAAAACTGGCTGCAGGAGCATACCCAGAGAGTAGCGATTAAGGGCATATCGCTGAATGGTCTGGAGTGATGAGCTGGGTGCCCCATGGCTCTGTTCTGGGACCAATTCTGTTTAACTTGTTCATAAATGATATAGAGGTTGGAATAAATAGTTCAATGTTTGCTAATGATACAAAGCTAAGCAGGGCAATTACTTGACAACAGGAGATAGCAGCTTTACAAGAAGACCTAGTTAAAATAGAGAGGTTGTCAGCTATATGGCAGACTGGCATATGTACATTTTGAAATCTTGGTGTCGCACTTCAATTTTCACACTCAAACATTTGTACTGCTGTCTGCTGTATTCTCATTGGGGAGATTTTCTTTCACTTCACAGCTGGAGGTAGGTTTTTAAAAGGTTAGTGCTTAAAAAACATTATACATCTGAAATATGCAGTTCAGTTTTGGGCACCAGTTCACAAAAAAGTATATAGGAGCAGTGCTGTGTCTTGGCCTAGGCCACCAAGGCCCAGGCCTAGGGCGGCACTGTGCGGGGGGGTGCGGCAAAACCCCCCCCCGAAAATGGCAGCGGCGCCCTCTTCCCGACTCCCGCACAGCAGGGAGTACAGCTTAGCAGTGCAGTGCAGTGGCGTCCCGGGTGCCGTCAAGCCGCCCCTCCGTAAAGCTGTGATTCTGTCTCTGATTGGCCCTCTGCTGTGGCCAATCATGGGGAGGAAAACAGCGGTCAGGAAGCTGGGCGGCGGCACGGTAAAACCAATGAGAGCCGCTCTCTCTCTCTTCTCCCTTCGGCTGACAGAAAGGGGAGGGGGGGCGAGCGGGGGAGTTCTCTGGTAAATGGAGCAGCAGATCTGTGACAGGGAGAGGAGAGATGCGGGTTGTCTGTGTATCTCCCCCGCTCGCCCCCCCTCCCCTGACAACCCGCATCTCTCCTCTCCCTGTCACAGATCTGCTGCTCCATTTACCAGAGAACTCCCCCGCTCGCCCCCCCTCCCCTGACAACCCGCATCTCTCCTCTCCCTGTCACAGATCTGCTGCTCCATTTACCAGAGAACTCCCCCGCTCGCCCCCCCTCCCCTTTCTGTCAGCCTAAGGGAGAAGAGAGAGAGAGCGGCTCTAATTGGTTTCCCTGCGCCGTCGCCCAGCTTCCTGACCGCTGTTTTCCTCCCCATGATTGGCCACAGCAGAGGGCCAATCAGAAGACTCTGGGGGGCATCATGGGAAAAGTAGTCCCTGAAGAGTGGCGGCCCCTGTGTGTCCAGACATGCTACAGCCCCCAGCATGCATGCACTCTGCTGAGGGGGGGTGTTAGAGGAGAAAAAGAGAGTACTGTGCTGGGGGAAGCCAAAGAGGGAGCCACGCTGTACCCGCACCACCATAGAGCCACGCTGTACCCGCACTACCATAGAGCCACGCTGTACCCGCACCACCAGAGAGCCACGCTGTACCTGCACCACCAGAGAGCCACGCTGTACCCGCACCACCAGAGAGCCACGCTGTACCCGCACCACCAGAGAGCCACGCTGTACCCGCACCACCAGAGAGCCCCGCTGTACCCGCCCCACCAGAGAGCTCCGCTGTACCTGCACCACCAGAGAGCCACACTGTTCCCGCACCACCAGAGAGCCACGCTGTACCCGCACCACCAGAGGGGGAGAAAGATAAAGCCACTGCCAGGGTACAGACATGCTACACTACTGACCAGAGTCAGCCTGGGCAACCCAGAGTGAGTGAACGTCCAGCCGGAGGGATCACTGTTGCAGTTTCACTGGGTCTGGTAAGAGCCTGTTGGCCATTATTCATTACTGTTCCCAGGGACTGAGCCATTAGGAAGTGCCTAACCTGATATCCTCTAGGCCTTGTTGACTGCCATAATGAACTCCAACGCTGGGCCTCCAGTCAAAAAATTAAGGGGGATGACACAATTTTTACAGCTCCAGGTGACACCAAAGCTAGTGACGCCACTGTCCTGGAGCCCACAACAAGTTCCGGCACTGAGCTTCGGTAACTGGCAGCCAGAGTGCGCTAGCGTGGGCACCCAGGACATCTGCCACCCGGGGTCCCACAAGCGGCGATCGGCTTTCCGTAGCAGCCGCCACCTCTCTCCCCACTGTCAGCCACACACACTCCTCAGCTCCTCCTCCTTCTCAGCTCCATGTCAGGGACTAACCCGCAGGAGAACTAACATCTATGGCCAGCAGAATCCTGTATCAATTAACACAAATTCTCCAGCACTAATGCGAACACCTGCACGCCAAATCACACACACCACGTGAGAGACTCCAGGCACCAAGCATACTATTTAAAGCATGTTGCAGCAGTCACCAACTGCTGCATGATCTTCAGCTTCCTGTGTATTCCTCAGTTCCTGTTCCTGTTGTCTTGGATTATCTGCTAAACGACCCGGCTTGTCTTGACCTATCTGATCTGTACTTACCCCGGCTTGACCCTTGGCTCGTTCCTGTTACTCCGCTCTGATCTGCTGCACCGTGTATGACCCCTGGCTTGTTTTATGGACTTTGCTACTGTTTGATCCGCTGCACCGTGTATGACCCCTGGCTTGTTCTATAGACTTTGCTACTGTTTGCTGTCCTGTGTATGAACCCCGGCCTGGCTCCTGACACTGCTCCTGGTACTTCCTGCTGTATGATCTCATCTGGTACTTCCGAGGTACCCCTACCTAGCAGTCTACCCTGCTCGTCAGCTGCCCACCATTGGACTTCTCTGCTTCATCTCAGCTTGCCGCAGCCAGCAACCCCTGCCGCTTTGAGTATAGCTCCCCCTGTACCACCTCCAGGGGGCGCTCTGCACTTAGTCGCAAGGGAAGCTCTCCCAGCACTTCAGCCTCCGATCAGGTACGTGATAGTATCATGCAGCCAGTAACGTCAGAGGCTGACGGAGGTGCTTCCCTGCTCAAGACTCTGTGCCAGCAAGTCGCTACGCTGACCCAAGCAGTGACAAATCTACAAGGACATTATTCCCAGTTGGAGATTCACATTCAGAACCAAGCAATGTCTCCTATGATGATTCCACCCCCTGAACCAAGGGTACCTACTCCGGAGCGCTTCTCTGGTGACCGAGGGAAGTTCCGAGCATTCAAGGACACCTGTTTACTTTACCTGGCCCTCCAACCAAGAACCTTTTCCATAGAAACTGTTAAAGTGGGATTTGTTATTTCCCTGCTGTCCAATGAACCCCAGTCCTGGGCTCATCAGTTACTAGAGCAAAAGGATCCCGCTATTAATTCAGTGAACTTGTTCTTTGAAGCTATGTCCAGATTATATGATGATCCACAACGTATGGCTACTGCTGAGGCCGCCCTTCATGCCTTGCGGCAAGGGCAGCGCCCTGTAGAGGATTATATCGTGGACTTTCGCACCTGGGCTGCCGACACGGGGTGGAATGAGGCCGCTCTCAGATTCAAATTCCGGCTCGGCTTATCTGAACTTGTCAAAGATGAACTTGCACGAGTAGAGTCCCCAACCACTTTAGAAGGACTCACCCAGCTAGTCGTCCAAATTGATAGGCGCCTGTGGGAGCGACGGTCTGAACGATGTGCACGATCCTTCCGGCCTTCTTGGATGACGCCCACAGTTCCAGCTGTTCCTGCACCCGTCACTCCGTTCACGTCCAACAAAGGGCCTATGCAAATTGGCGCAGTTCGCTCTGCTCTGACCCCTAACGAGAAACTTCATCGCCGGCAAGCTAACCTATGTTTCTATTGCGGAGATCCCGGACATATCCGTCTCAACTGCCCAATAAGGCCCAGTAGATCTCCTTTCCGCAACTCTACTAGCCTCCAAGTCCCGAAACCTTCTCCAACTCATCTTGTTCTCCATATCGCATTACAGTTGGCAAGAGGAGAGGTCAGACTTCCAGCAATAATCGACTCCGGGGCTTGCAGTTGCTTTTTGGACATTTCCCTGGCTAAAGACTTTCAGATTCCACTTCGGAGGAAGGAACATAAACTTAAAATTCACTTGGCTGATGGTTCAACACCGCAGTTTGGGCCTGTTACTCAAGAGACTTTGCCTATTCTCACCATGATTGACCCAGGCCATCAAGAATTTCTTTGTTTTGATGTTCTTTGTTCTCCTATGTTCCCTGTAATTTTGGGACTCCCTTGGCTACGGGCACACAACCCTCAGATAGACTGGAACACAGGGAATATCGCTTTCAAGTCAACTTATTGCCACCAGCATTGTATCATACCTGAACCTGTAGCACCTTCCAGTTGCCTTACCGTCCAGCCAGTTTCCAATTCTAGCCAAGACGTCCCTCCAGTTTACCATGACTTTTTAGATGTCTTCGATAAGAAAAAAGTGGACACTTTGCCACCTCATCGTTCTTACGATTGTCCAATCGAGTTGCTGCCTGGTGCAGAGATCCCCTTTGGTCGAATATTTCCACTTTCAGAGACTGAGCTTGAGACTTTACGTCAATATATTGACGAGAACTTAGAAAAAGGATTCATCCGCCCATCATCATCCCCAGCTGGTGCTGGAATATTCTTCGTGGAGAAGAAAGACCATTCCCTCAGGCCTTGTGTGGACTACAGGGAACTTAACAAAATCACGGTCAAAAATCGTTATCCTCTCCCCCTGGTTCCCGAGCTTTTTCAGAGATTCCGTTCTGCCCAAGTCTTTACTAAGTTGGACTTACGAGGCGCCTACAACCTTGTGCGCATCAGAAAGGGGGATGAGTGGAAGACCGCCTTCAGAACTCGTTTTGGGCATTTTGAATACCGTGTTATGCCTTTTGGACTATGTAATGCCCCAGCAACCTTTCAACATTTTGTAAACAACATCTTTAGAGAATTCCTGGATCATTTCCTGATCGTATATTTGGATGACATCCTCATCTTCTCTGACAGTCTGGAGTTACATAGAACCCACGTCCGGAAGGTACTATCTACATTGAGAGAACACAAGCTCTATGCAAAAGCAGAAAAGTGTCAATTTGAACAGGCATCCATACAGTTCCTGGGCTTAATTATTTCTACATCAGGTATAGCTATGGACCCTCAGAAAGTATCTGCTATTCTGGAGTGGTCAGCCCCTACCAACAAGAAAGGTATGCAAAGATTTGTGGGGTTCGCTAATTTTTATCGGAGATTTGTTAAAAACTTTTCTGGTATTATTGCCCCCATTACCCAGCTCACTCGCCAGCATACCCGTTTCCAGTGGTCCCAGGAAGCCCAAGAAGCTTTTGATAAACTAAAGGCTCTATTCACCTCGGCCCCCATTCTACAACATCCAGATCCAGCCCTGCCCTATGTTTTGGAGGTCGATGCATCAGAAGTCGCCATAGGGGCTATCCTGTCACAACGCCAAGGCCCTAAAGCTTTACTATACCCTGTAGCCTTTTTCTCCAGAAAACTAAGCCAACCGGAAAGGAATTATGATGTGGGGGATCGGGAATTACTGGCAATAAAAGCTGCTCTGGAAGAATGGCGATACCTACTGGAAGGCGCAGCTCATCCCATCATGATATTCACCGACCATAAAAACCTTGAATATCTCAGATCTGCCAAACGACTAAGACCACGGCAGGCCAGATGGGCCTTGTTCTTTTCGAGGTTTAACTTTCACCTTACTTACCGTCCGGGGTCCAAGAATGGGAAAGCGGATGCCCTCTCACGCATGTTTCCAGAAACTCCAGAGACTGTGGCCCCTAGTACCATCTTGTCCCCTCAGAATTTCCTTTTAGTTCAACCTGATCTAAGATCAACCCTTGAACAAACCTCTGCTCAATGCCTCGAATCCGAAGGATCTGCATTCAGAAGGCAGGAAGGACTCCTGTGGCACGGGGACAAGATCTTCGTTCCCATGGGAGCCAGGCTTCAGGTCCTCAAGACCTTTCACGAACACCAACTTGCCGGCCATTTCGGGATTCATAAGACTACTGAGCTGATTCAGCGATCCTACTGGTGGCCTAACCTGAGGCAAGATTGTAAGGATTTCATAGGCTCCTGCACAACCTGTGCCAGAAGTAAAGGAAGCTGCACCCAAGCCTGGGGTTTGCTAAGACCACTACCTATCCCGGACCGCCCCTGGAAAATGTTGTCCATGGATTTTATTGTGGAGCTGCCCCCATCTGAAGGCTTTACCACTATCCTGGTGGTGGTCGACCGTTTATCAAAGATGGCCCACTTCCTGCCTCTACTAGGCACACCTTCTGCCATTGATACAGCACATGTCTTTATTAAAGAGATCGTAAGATTGCACGGCTTGCCAGACAGTATTGTATCCGACAGAGGAGTACAATTTACTTCAAGGTTCTGGAGGGCTCTCTGTAAAGCTTTGAACATTGAAATCTGTTTGTCTTCTGCCTATCACCCACAGAGTAATGGCCAGACGGAGAGGACGAATCAGACACTAGAGCAGTACCTCCGCTGTTTTTCTACCTTCTCTCAAGATAACTGGGTAACCTTGCTGCCATGTGCCGAATTCGCCTATAATAATTCGGTACACGCCTCCACCAATCAGTCTCCATTCTGGGCAAACTATGGATTCCACCCATCCTTCTTGCCTTATGTCACTCCAGAAGCAGCGGTACCTGCTGTACAGGACAGATTAACTTTCATTCAAGAAAATTTACAGGTTCTTCAAGAAAACATGAAAAAAGCACAGGAGGACTATAAAAAGCATTATGACAGGAAGAGGAAAGGTGATCCAGTTCTGAAAGTAGGGGACAAAGTTTGGCTCTCCACATTGAATCTTAAATTGTCTTGCCCCTCCCGGAAGCTGGGCCCAAGATTCATCGGTCCCTTTGCGATTAAGAGAGAGATTAATCCTGTGGCTTTTGAATTGTCTCTGCCAAGCTCTTACAAGATTCACCCAGTCTTCCACGTCTCGCTGCTCAAGCCAATCAGTACTGGCCCCTTCTCTGGAAGAGAAGATCCTCCTCCACCTCCAATCACAGTGGGTGAAGAAACGGAGTTCGAGGTGGAAATCATCCTGGATTGTCGAAAGAGAGGTAGACAAATTCAATATTTAGTGAAGTGGAAGGGTTACCCATCAGAGGAGAGCTCTTGGGAACCCGCAAGTAATGTTCATGCCCCTAGACTGCTACGTGAATTCTTCAGAAGATATCCGGAGAAGCAAGCCCGCCTGGGCATCCGGAGGCTGCCCCTTGGGGGGGGGGCACTGTCAGGGACTAACCCGCAGGAGAACTAACATCTATGGCCAGCAGAATCCTGTATCAATTAACACAAATTCTCCAGCACTAATGCGAACACCTGCACGCCAAATCACACACACCACGTGAGAGACTCCAGGCACCAAGCATACTATTTAAAGCATGTTGCAGCAGTCACCAACTGCTGCATGATCTTCAGCTTCCTGTGTATTCCTCAGTTCCTGTTCCTGTTGTCTTGGATTATCTGCTAAACGACCCGGCTTGTCTTGACCTATCTGATCTGTACTTACCCCGGCTTGACCCTTGGCTCGTTCCTGTTACTCCGCTCTGATCTGCTGCACCGTGTATGACCCCTGGCTTGTTTTATGGACTTTGCTACTGTTTGATCCGCTGCACCGTGTATGACCCCTGGCTTGTTCTATAGACTTTGCTACTGTTTGCTGTCCTGTGTATGAACCCCGGCCTGGCTCCTGACACTGCTCCTGGTACTTCCTGCTGTACGATCTCATCTGGTACTTCCGAGGTACCCCTACCTAGCAGTCTACCCTGCTCGTCAGCTGCCCACCATTGGACTTCTCTGCTTCATCTCAGCTTGCCGCAGCCAGCAACCCCTGCCGCTTTGAGTATAGCTCCCCCTGTACCACCTCCAGGGGGCACTCTGCACTTAGTCGCAAGGGAAGCTCTCCCAGCACTTCAGCCTCCGATCAGGTACGTGATACTCCAATGTTCTAGTGTACACAGCCAGGAGGAGAAGGAGCCACAGAGGAGGGACACGACTTCAGTGCAAGAGCCACGCTTCTGCTCTGAGGTCTGTGTATAGTTTACAGTGGAGGGGGACACAGTAACCGGGAAGGGGGCAGATAACAAATGCACACATGGATGAGGGGAGGGGGGGTAAGGGGATATGTGCTGGGTGCTTTGGGAGGGGTCTGATCCTCCCCTCCCAAAGCAACCAGCACATATCCCCTTACCCACCAAATGAAAAGATGCTGCATGCCTCTCTGTACTCTTCCCGCGGCGTCCCTCTGTCCTCCTCCAATGAAGATGACAGGGCGGATCTTTAAAAGAAAGGGGTGTGGCCTTGACAGGAAGGGGTGGGTCATATTTAAATTAGGGGGTGCGCAAGCTCAGTCAGGCCTAGGGCAGCACAAAACCTAAATACACCACTGTATAGGAGAACTAGAGAAAGTGCAGAGAAGGGCAACCAAACTGATGCGAGGGAATGGAGGAGCTCAAACTAGCTAAACTGAATTTATTCTCCCCTGAAAATAAGTGATTAAGGGGAGATATGATCACCAACTTACAGTGGGGCAAAAAAGTATTTAGTCAGCCACCAATTGTGCAAGTTCTCCCACTTAAAAAGATGAGAGAGGCTTGTAATTGTCAACATAGGTATACCTCAACTATGAGAGTCAAAAAGTGGAAACAAATCCAGACAATCACATTGTCTGATTTTTGAAAGAATTTATTTGCAAATTATGGTGGAAAATAAGTATTTTGTCAATATCAAAAGTTCATCTTAATACTTTGTTATATATCCTTTGTTGGCAATGACAGAGGTCAAACGTTTTCTGTAAGTCTTCACAAGGTTGTCACACACTGTTGCTGGTATGTTGGCCCATTCCTCCATGCAGATCTCCTCTAGAGCAGTGATGTTTTGGGGCTGTCGCTGGGCAACACAGACTTTCAACTCCCTCCAAAGGTTTTCTAAGGGGTTGAGATCTGGAGACTGGCTAGGCCACTCCAGGACCTTGAAATGCTTCTTACAAAGCCACTCCTTTGTTGCCCGGGCAGTGTGTTTGGGATCATTGTCATGCTGAAAACCCAGCCACGTTTCATCTTCATTGCCCTTGCTGATGGGAGGAAGTTTGCGCTCAAACCTCCTCAGGGAGCGTGGCTGTGACGTATGACGCTTGAGGCCGTACGAGAAAGTGGTGATCCGATATAGTGGCGAGGCACCGAGGAGGGGGTGAGAGCTGAGGTTTAACGCCTGCACACCTCGGGTTGAAACTATATTCTTTTTGCTGGCTTGGATTTTGTAAAGTGTGAGTGGATAAGTTGAAGAGTGATAGTGTTTACAATAAATTGGTTATACTGTTTTACACTATTGGAGCACTTTATTATTTTACATGTGGAGCGATTCCTACATACACTGGTGGATATCGGTTTGCTGATTTAACCCTTTCTATGTGGTTATAAAAGCGCTTTAGCCTTGTACGCAAGTGTAGGCATTTGGAGTTGGTGAGTGCATTTCCTAAGGGAGTGGGATCACTGAACACTTTGGTGTGGTGGAAGAAATCAAAAAGACACAATTAGTCAAGGACTTTCTTTATGCTTCAATATATGGACATTTTGTTTGTTTCATGCACTCACAAATGTCACAGGGTGTTTAATTATTTAAACAATTTTTTTGCACCAGCTATTTTTCATACACCAGATTGTTTTCAGTATTGTCTAAATCGGACAGCTCTGAGAGAGCGCCACTGTTTTTTTCCTTTTTCTAATTATTCACTATTTTGATATATTAGAAGGTTAAAACACTGTTTCACATAGTTGAGGTATACCTATGATGACAATTACAGGTCTTTCTCATCTTTTTAAGTGTGAGAACTTGCACAATTGGTGGCTGACTAAATACTTTTTTGCCTCACTGTATATAAATACATAAGTGGTCCATATAGTGAACTTGGTGTAGAGGTATTCACTTTCAGATCATTACAGAGGACAAGGGTGCACTGTTTATGTCTGGAGGAAAAGAGATTTAAAGTGGTTCTAAAAGCAGGTGTGTGTTTTTTTTACCTTAATGCATTCTATGCACTAAGGTAATAAAACCTTCTGAGTCCAGCCCCCGCCCCAATACTTACCTAAGCCTGATGTGGATGCAGCGTTGTGCCCAAAAGCAGCATCGCTGCTCTCTCTCTTTCTTCTCACTGGCTCAGAGGCACCAGTGGGAGCCATTGGCTTCTGCTGCTGTCAATCAAACCCAGGTAGGGGGAGCAGGGGGAGGGGCCGAGCCACACTGTATGTGTAAATGGACACACAGACCGTGGCTCAGGAGCGAGCCTGCATGAGTGCCCTCATGCAAGCAGCTTGCTATGGGGTACTCAGCAGGGGAGAGGAGCCAGGAGCAACGGTGGGGGACCCTGTGAGTATAGGGTTCTAAAAATGGAAAACATTTTCTATTTGTCTGTTTTTTTTCTGTTGGTTCAACTTGACTAACTCTATGACTAAGCCCCAGTGGGTGGGGTGAAACATGTCAGAGGACATGGCGTGTGGAGTGGTGCAAGGCTGAGGCCAGCTTATACTTGTTAACCCACACCCAGGGTTGAGCGGCAATTTTTTTTTTTTTTCTTAAGTCAACCTGACTAACTGTAACATTTAAAAACATTTATCTTATGCAGGTATCAATAATCGTGTTCAGCCTGTGTTATTTCATCTGTCGGTTCTACTATTTCATGTTTGTTGTTGACCTTATTGATCATCTTCAGAGAGGTTTTTACAGACTATTCATAAATTTCAGCTTGATAGCTGATTATGAAAAGGTAAGATTTTTTTGCTACATATTTAGCCTCTTGTTATGCTGATTACAGAAAACAGTGGATAGTTTTATAATCTAAGCTTCGGGGCCATTTTATCTAAGCAAAGTGCATAAAAAAAGTAAATTCAATGCATTCCTTTTAGGCCGGGTTCACATTTGTTTGTGTCTGCTTTTGTGCATTTTTTTTAACATGCATTGTAGTATAAATAGTCATTATTCTATTGGGCTTCAGAGGGCATGAAAATGCAGAGAAAATCAGACATGCTTAACCTTTACCAGTGCAGTGGAACGCAGTGCACAAATGTGAATAGCCTTTTTGGATCTAATGTATTTTTATGACACATGCATTTTTGTGCATTCCAAAACACACAAAAAATGGATGGGTGTGAACCAGGCCTAAATTTTGAAAGCGAAAAACCAGGGACTAAATGAAGTGGTGATTTTGTAAATGTTTGTAAAACTCTTTTTTGTGGGAGGCAATCACTATATGCAAACAGATGATTAAGGATTGTTATATCCTCCTTTTTCCCACAACAATCTAGGTTAGGGAATAGTAGTTCTGTTGCAACTAAAGGAATTTCAATTTAAATACCCAGGTTGTGAGGAGTCTTAAAGACTGGATTGGAATGTCAGGCAAAGAGTGAGATCGGAACCCTTTATTATACACTGAAATTGTTACTGATAGCATCATCACGTGTGGATGGCTGTGTATCTCCCCTGCCCCTGACTGTATCACCCTGTGCTACAGTCTATGTTGGCTAAGAGAACCAACATCAAAAATACTTAATTTTGAATAATATTAATATGTTATAAACAATTAAAATATATGTGAATAATTTACCTGATAAAGATTATTTTGTATTCTTATAGTGGTTTCGACGTTTGCATGGGATAATTTTATTTTTCATGATAATTAAGTTATTAAAGATACTACATTATTATAGAATGATGGCTCCTTGTATAGCTCGATTTCACCTTTCTTGCTCCAACTCAACATTGATCATGGTAAGTATATTCTTCACTTATTATACCTTGAATAATCACTCTAGGACTAGCAACATTTCCAGTCTTGACTTTTACTTTGTAGCCAGCTACTTAGGCACCCCCTTTAAATTGACCAATTTTTTTTTATCGGTCACTTCTTTGTCTTCAGAGTGCTGTCTTTATTCCCTTTTTTAGCCCATGTAATATCACAGTGGCTAAAAAAATCTTCTTTCCACCAAAGCTGAACATGCATATTTTTGTAACTATTGAAAAAAAGCTTGTTTCCAGACCTCAATAGGGATATTTTAGTAACGCAAATATGCTGTTCACTTTGCAAAAGAAGTTGAACTATGCATGGGAATTTGACCCAGAGGTGAAGATCTGCTGATTTCCAACATCCAAACACGTGCAAGCAAAAATGCTGTGTTTTTATTTTCCTTAAACGTGATTGGGTATTCTTTGTAAAGTGAAACTTCAGCACATTCACTAAGCTCTGAGGAAAATTATCTTGCGAAGTGCAACAGTTTATTTGCATTTACTAAATTAATTCCACTTCCTGCTTCTGACTTCAGGCCGCCTAGGTGACACCTCCTCTCCCCTAGACAGGACCCTCCCTCTCTGCAATCTTCTGGGACACGTCACAGGTCCCAGAAGATTGCCTGTCCACTCAGAGAGCACAGCGCGACTCGCACACGCATAGTGAGCGCCAAGTTGTAAAGCCACAAGTTGTCATGGCCAAGTGCCCACATTTTCTATGGCGTCACATTGGAGAGCAGGAGGAGAGGAACGGGGCTTCGGGCGGCCGCATCGCTGGACTGTAGGACAGGTCAGTATCTACTTATTAAAAGTCAGCAGCTATACTTTATGTAGCTGCTGACTTTTAATAAACTGAAAAAAGCCTGGAACTCCGCTTTCAAATACAGGTATAAAACAAACAGAAATTGACTATTATAGTTTCCCTTAATACAGACATTACAGGTAATGTCAATTAGCCACTAGATGGCATTCTTGCATGAATGATGCACATACCGGGCAGCTAGTAATAAAAGTACATACTGATTGACATGTCACACGCTGTACTAGCTCAATAGCCATAGGTAAAGTGGGTTACCTATTGTGGGAAATGCAGTATCATGTATGACCTGTTAAACATTAGGGAAGTTAATAACACAACATTTTCTAAATGGGCTAAGGTTAGCAGCAGTGTATCGCTGGAATCAGTGCCGTGCCCAGTTCTTTCCAATGTGTTGATTAATGATTTGTATTTGTTGTATTTTAAGATTGGAGAACAGACATGTAAAGTTGACTTAATGAACATGCTCTAATATCTTTAATGCCGCGTACACACAATTGGAAATTCGGCCAGCAAAAGACCGATTAGAGCTTTTGGTCGGAAAATGCGACCGTGTGTATGCTCCATCGGATTTTTTCTGGCCAAATTCCAGCCAGCAAAAGATTGAGAGCATGTTCTCAATTTTTCGGTTGGAAAAAGTTCCTATCTGAAAATGCGATCGTCTGTAGCAATTTTGACGCGTACAATTCTTACGCATGCTCGGAAACAATTAGATGCATGCTTGGAAGCATTGAACTTCATTTTCTTGGCTCATCATAGTGTTGTACGTCACCGCGTTCATAAAGGTCGAAAGTTCCGTGAACTTTTGTGTGACCATGTGTATGCAAGGCAAGCTTGAGCGGAATCCCGTCAGAAAAGCCATCATATCTTTTTCCGACCAAAATCCCGATCGTGTGTACGCGGCATGAGGCCAGTAAAAAGATCTGGCAAATGTAATTTGTACAAAGGACAAGGGAAGTAAGTTACTCATGAAAAAATACATTTTTTAATAGTATAGGAAGGGGTTCTTAGAGTAAAAAGTTGAAAAGATATATAAGATATATTACTGATCCCGAGAATTAAAGTGATACTAAAGTCAATTTTTTTTTTCTTTAAAAAATAACCATGTTATACTTACCTGCTCTGTGCAGTAGTTTGGCACAGAGCAGCCTGGATCCTCCTCTTCTCGGGTCCCAAGATGGTGTTCCTGGCCCCTCCCTCCTACCTGAGTGGGGGCACCCAAGCAGCTGCTCTGTGTGTCCAATCAGACACAGAGCCGTGGTTCGGCCCCACACCCTCTTTCTCCTCATTGGCTAACTGACTTTGACAGCAGCAGGAGCTAATGGCGCTGATGCTGTGTCTCAGCCAATCAGGAGGGAGAATCCTGGATGACCTACGCATTTGTACATATTGCTGGATCGAGATGGGGCTCAGGTACGTATTAGGGGGGCTGCTGCACACAGAAGGTTTTTTTTATCTTATGCCGCGTACACACGAGCGGACTTTACAGCATACTTGGTCCTGCGGACCGGAGTCCGTCGGACAATTCGATCGTGTGTGGGCTCCAGCGCCCTTTTTTTCCCCAAAAGTTCGACGGACCTAGAAATGAAACATGTTTCAAATCTTTTCGACGGACTAGAAGCTAGAGCAGCTATTGGCTACTGGCTATGAACTTCCTTATTTTAGTCCGGTCGTACGTCATCACAAATCCGTCGGACTTTGGTTGATCGTGTGTAGACAAGTCCGTTCATTCGGAAAGTTTGTCGTAAAGTCCGTCGAAAAGTCCGCAGGACAAAGTCTGCCGGTAAAGTCCGGTCGTGTGTACGCGGCATTGGTGTTACTAAACCCACAACAGTAAAATCAGTCTGTATATGAGGTAAAGCATGGTAGTTATACTTACTGTGGAACCTAAGGGGTAGTTGCCAGTAGCTGGTTGCATTGTGTAAAAAAGGCTGTTTGATCCTTTCTTCTCTTATCCTTCCCTGCTTCCACTGTCCCCAATCCATCTCCTGATAGAACAGAGGCTAGGGGACAAGCTGCACATGCTCAGATTGATGTGTATTGCTAGAGAGTTCGTTTTTTTTTTATCTTGGGAGGGTGCGTGTGATCAGCACAGGGCTAATCAGCACTGTCCAGACAAAGGGGTCATGGGTCCTGCAGCCTCATAGGACAGGGGAGAAAAACTCCTCCAACAATTTTTAACCAGACACTGATAGAAGTCACAAGACTGCTCTAACTGCTAGTTATTTTTAAACTATTGCATTTCTATGCTCTGTGTACTGTGGTAGACCAAATATAGTGAATGTAGAGTGCAGGGTTTAGTAAAACTTTAATGCATAGAATGCATTAAGATACAAAAAACCTTCTGCTTTACAGCCATTTTAAGCTGACTGCCCTTGGGGTCTCCTGTGTGGCTACATTGAAAATTATTATACAGTTCTAGGTCCCCTGGACCAAAGCTGCAGAAGTTGAACTTGACAGCACTAGGGTCGCAGGTTCAAATCCCAACCACGACACTACTTGCCTGGAGTTTGCATGTTCTCCCTGTGCCTGCGTGGGTTTCCTCCGGGTACTCCAGTTTCCTCCCACATTCCAAAGACATGCTGGTAGGTTAATTGGCTCCTGTCTAAATTGGCCCTAGTATGTATGAATGTGAGTTAGGGACCTTAGATTGTAAGCTCCTTGAGGGTAGGGACTGATGTGAATGTACAATATATACATAAAGCGCTGCATAAATTGACAACGCTATATAAGTACCTGAAATAAATAAATAATGGATAGATAAGTATCATGGGTATTTAACTATTTTCCTTTTTCTTTGCAGCTCATAGGGATTGTGTTCATGCTGTGCTATTCATCTCTGGGACATATAATCATTTCCTCTGATCACTATCCTTTCACTAATGTGCTACAGTGCATCCAGACCACTTTTGCACAGTTCTTCAGAATCCATACATCAAAACATATACATTTATTTAATGTCCAGGTCAAATGTAACCAAGCCTGGGTGGCTGGATTATATGGAATACTGTTTTCTGTTTTTATACTTCTATGGACTGGATTGGTAAGTATAGAAGCCCAAGTTAAAAAAAATGATTAAAGCTGTCACAATTTTTAGGTGATGAAAAGAAGATCTCCCTGCTAAGCAAACAAACAGTACTTACCTGTCTCGCTGCCCGCTCTGTCGAATTGCTGCATTGACAAAAGACCCTTGCTGAAAGATGTTCTGCAATTGACACATCTGCTTTGACTTTCTGGAAGCTTTTTATCTTTAAAAAATAGGGACAACAGCTTTAAAATGGTATTCAACCCAAAAAGCAAATATTTATAATTTTGCAGCTTACCAATTCTTAGATGTGATGACTGCATTTGTTTTTCTTTAGGCTTTATTTGCACCTGGTGATCCAGCCAGTAAGTCTGTCATTTTTCAAAAGAACAAGCTGTCCTGCAGATGTAGAGAGTTGAAACAAACTGTTTAACACTAACAGGGGTGCTTACAATGATAAGCTTTTATTTATGTAAAACCTTTATCCCAAAATGAAAAACCACTGTTGCTGTAACAACTTAAAAAGTGTTAGCTGGAGTTTGACTTCAATTTGTTAGTGTAGCTAAATTTGCTAGTACATCTAACACTTCCCTCCCCCTCAGACTAACAATGCTGCTGTCCAAGAAAACAAATGCGGTCACCATATCTAGTGATTGGTAAGGTACAATATATTACATTTTGTGGTTTTGGATTTAATACCACTTTAACTTGTACTAGCAAAGTGTGCTAGATCCTAGAAAGATTACTTTAGAATGGTGTGTTTTATTTTACTGAAATTGTGGTTAGTTATGTAACTTATATAGTATTTTCTAATGCCTTAGTGTAAACAGTGTTTTAGTAAGTCTTCAGAAACATGATGAAGGGATAGTATAACATTATGACTGCCTGAAAATTACACAACTGTGGAGGATGTTTGCTCATGCACATATAATAGGTTAGCATGGTCATCTGGAATGCAGCATATAATTGTAAAATGTTGATATTTGCACATGGCACATCAAAGATGTGTATGGCATGATGTGATGCCTCTGTCCTGTAGCTCTTCGCATGTTGTTAATGCATTCTGTATCCTATGCTTACATCCCCTATATTTATGACAAACTAAATACCGCTGTGCTGTTAAAGACTTTTTTTATGCCCCATGTATATGAGGCCATATTAATGCTGCAGTTTTGTCACAGGGTTATCCTCGTCCCTAATATTTTTGAGCACATGGCACTGCAACAACCAAGCAACTGTAGTTCACTAGATCCTAGATTGCCATCTTGCTCACATAGACCAGAGAAATGTAATGTAATGGGACTTTCTGTAGTGTTCCCTTTCCTTATTGGTTTGGGCAATTCATGGGCATGTTTTGGTTCCTTAGCTTGGGGCCTATCAGGGTTAGTAAGTGAAAGCCTCTAGACATCATCTCTCTTGGACACCATGTGAGCAATCAAGCCTTAAATATGCAATAGCAGAGTGGGTAAATCTTAACACCGAGCCACTGGATATATGCATCACTGTGTTGTTCCGGGGAGCTTCATTGACAGCTTACATTCAACCACTGGCAATCAAGAGCTGGTACGATGGTCTCTCAGTGACATCAGCACTGGGCATCACATCACAGTGCTGCATAATAGGGGACCCCTTTTACTGGCCTTGGGTATCACAGCCCTCTTAACCACTTAACCAGAAGGTTTTACCCCCTTCCTGACCAGGTCATTTTTTGCGATACAGCACTGCGTTGCTTTAACCGACAATTGCGCGGTCATGCGACACTGTACCCAAATAAAATTGATGTCCTTTTTTCCTACAGATAGAGCTTTCTTGTGGTGGTATTTGATCACCTCTGTGGTTTTTATTTATTTGCGCTATAAACAAAAAAAGACTGACAATTTTGAAAAAAAAAAAAACAATATTTTTTTACTTTTTACTTTCAGCTATAAAACATACCCAATAAAAAAAATTTTTAAAAATCTAATTTCTTCATCAATTTAGGTCAATATGTATTCTGCTACATATTTTTGGTAAAAGAAAATCCCAATAAGCGTATATTGATTAGTTTGCGCAAAAGTTATAGCGTCTACAATCTATGGGATTTTTTTTAATGGAATTTTTATTCATTAATTTTTTTTACTAGTAATGGTAGCGATCAGCAATTTTTAGTGGGACTGCAACATTGCGGCGTACAAATCGGACACCTTACTGATACTTTTGACACTGTTTGGGGACCAGTGACATTATTACAGTGTTCAGTGCTAAACAAAAATGCACTGTTACTGTACTAATGACACTGGCAGGGAAGGGGTTAACATTAAGAGGCCATCAAAGGTACAGGTACGTGATTTTTGCGCTTAAGGGCCGCTTTGACGCAGTATATGTACGTGGGGCAGTCCTTAAGCGGTTAAAAAAAGCTGGCTCCTGGCGTCAACAATGGGTTAAAGAATTTTATCACAAGTGCTGTACAAGGTACAAACACGGTTGTGGTATCTTGTGGTGTCTACAATGGGATTTTTACTGCACTCCCCTATATAATGCTCTCACATGCAATGGTGTATTTAGGTTTTGTGCTGCCCTGGGCCTGACTAAACTCATGCACCCCCTACTTTAAATACAACCCATCCCTTCCTGTCAATGCCACACCCCTTCCTGTTTAAGACCCGCCCTATCATGTGTAAACCACACCCCTTTTCTTTAGGCTCCACCTTTTCCTCTTAGAGCTCCACCTCTTCATCTTTGTACATTAGCACACACAATCACACACCATTCACTCCATACTTATATCAATCACTCATCATAGGCCACCAGTGCAGCCTATCAGTGCCTATCAGTGGCTATCAGTGCAGCCTAATCAGGGACCACAAGTACAGCCTATCAGTGCCCATCAGTGCAACTTATCAGTGCCCATCAGTGCAGCCTAATCAGTGGCCACCAATGCGGCCTCATCAGTGACCATCAGTGCAGCCTCATCAGGGGCCACCAGTGCACCCTATCAGTTGCCATCAGTGCAGCCTGTCAGTGGCCACCAGTGCGGCCTCATCAGTTGCCATCAGTGCGGCCTCATCAGGGGCCACCAGTGTAGCCTATCAGTGGCCATCATTGCGGCCTCATCAGAGGCCACCAGTGCAGCCTATTAGTGTGGCCTCATCAGGGACCACCAGTGCAGCCTAGCAGTGCCCATCAGTGCAGCCTCATCAGGGGCCACCAGTGCAGCCTCATCTGGGGCCACCAGTGCAGGCTCATCAGGGGCCACCAGTGCAGGCTCATCAGGGGCCACCAGTGCAGCCTCATCAGGGGCCACCAGTGCAGTTTATTAGTGCATTCTCATAAGGGGCCACCAGTGCCATCTCATCAGTGCCTTATCAGTGCAGCTTAAGAGTGCTGCCTCATCAGTGGCAGTCAGTGCAACCCATCAGTTTCATAATATCACAGTTTAGTGTATATGAATTATGTATTGATTATAGCACAGAGCACTTTGCAGTACATTAATTTTCACTGAATATGGACTGTTTAATGGCTTTGCATTGATTTCAGCATGGAGCACTTTGCACATGCTGCAATCAATGCAAACTCATTAAACGGTCCACATTCAGTGAAAGTTCATGTACTGCAAAGTTTGCAGTACGTGAACTTTCTCTGAATGTGGACTGTTTAATACATTTTTAGCACAGATCGCTTTATTGCAATATGATCTGTATATTCATTTAATCCATGCTAAGCACTCTATATTGGTTGGCTACTTGGCATACGCACATGATGACTTACAAAAGTAATAGTAATTAATTGTACCTGCTGTCCTGCCTGTGGCCTGGGTGTTCCCATCATCTTCCATCATCTTCCATCATCTTCCATCATCTTCCATCATCTTCCATCATCTTCCTTCCTCTCTCCTCCTCCTCCTCCTCCTGAGCCTTGTCAGTAGGGTTGCCACCTCATCCCTTTAAACCCGAACACCTATGAATTACACACGTTCTGAGGCTAATTAAATGCTGATAAGGCACCAAGTGAGTTTAATTACCACCTTAATCAGCCACAGAACCTATGTAATTAATATGTGTTCGGGTTTAAAGGGATGAGGTGGCAACCATACTTGTCGGCCTAGGCTAAGACACAGCACTGCTCACGTGTGATATCATTACATTACATGTAAGAATATCAGTGCTATATAAAGAACAAAAAATAGAATAATTTTGAGAGGAGCGCCTCTAAGAGGAGCTATACTATATAGAGGTAGCTACAAGAATCTTCTCACCTGGTGACTGTTAAAACACATGTTTGTAAAACAACATTGCAAGCTTAGTGTAGTATAGTAGTGAAGTCCACTTCTCTATGTAGGTTTCATGGTAGATTCCCTGGTGCAGTTGCCTCTTGGCAGTTATCATACCCTGGGTAGAATGAGAGGCAACAGAACAGTTCGCTCTAGGTGGCTGACTACTGACTCCATCTTGGGTTCCCTGGTGCAGATACCTCTTGGTTGAAATGAAGAGTCGGTCATATAGGTAATGAATGAAAGTCTGTTATGAATATGTAGGACACGTTTTGGAGCAGTAATGCCTCTCCTTTGTCAGGAATGGGACAGAACCATCAGGTGTATTCATTGTAGAAATAACACTTTTTTGCTCCCCTGATTTGCTGAGAATAATATCTAAATGATACAGAACTCTTTTTAAATGCTTTCCACACTGTTTTCAATTGAAATAAAGTACATAACAATTTTAAAAATATGTAATTACTGATGATTTTTGTCTATGTTGATCGATTTGGTCTCTTAATTGTTATTTATTTTTTGACTGGCAATATTTTTATATATTTAATAGTTAAAAGGAGTCCTCAGTTCAGTAGCAAAATATTCTAAAAAAGTTCATCGCAGCAAACAGTTTGTGACATTTAAAGAAGTTATATCTCATGCAAGAGAATTGATACTTTCAGTTGTTGATCGACACAGACAGAAGAGCACAGACAGCATTTCTATATCTGGAAATGTAAGTGACTGAATACTCCAAATGACTTACGGGGCAGCAATAAACCCTCTAAGTTTGGAATAATTTCTGCATTTGTTTAGTTGGCAGTTATGCTCAATGTTTTCGTATTCCAGTGACATGGCATTGTGAATGCTTTTCCTTTACCAGTAAGCGCCACCTATTTTAGGGGATAGCCCAGCAAAATACTGATGATGAATTAGGTCAATGCAATAAACTATTTAACCATCAAAGTACATGTATCCAAAACCAGTGTCTTGTTGTTTAGCTGCTGCCCATTTTTAAACTTTTTGGGGAGTGTTATATTGTACAGGTAATTTTATTTTTGTTTTTTCACGTTTTATATATTTTTTTTTATATAGGTAAAAAAAGTTTTAAAATATTGAATATATCCCCTGTATTAATCAGGTCTAGGAGGTCTAAAGAAAGAGGCACAGATTCTTCACCTGCAAGCAGATTTTGCTTCAGCAGGACAAGGTGGTGGTCAGGCCTTTTCTTTCTGGTAGTTTGAATGGGCTATACAGCCAGAGTACACAGAGAAGGTCATAACCAAGCCTTCTTCAACCTCCAGACACAGAGCAGCACATTTTCATCAGCAACTATAAATGTGACTTCATCTTCCCCCTCCTGGCTTTGCCCACAAGCTGGCATGGAGGAGTCAGCTGAATTATTTTAGCACAGCATGAGGAACTTGATGCAGGAGGATGTTAAAGAATCCTTATTATTGGATGTTTAGAAAGAACAGTCCTAAGTGAATGGAAGTCTGACAAGGAGTTTGAGAGGCTTACATTACAGCACATCAAGCAGCAAAGAGGGTCAATATAGGTGTTATCCTTACTGTATATCTCCTAACTCCACCCCCATGTCCAGCAGCATCCTTGACTAGGCAGGTGTCTCTTCCATAGCACATCTTCCTGTTAGTGCATTTTTTGCTTCCTCAAGGTAGAGAGTAATGGTAATTTCTATTGGGTTATATGGGCATAATGTATGGTTATCACCCTGTTAGTGCATTTTACATTTGCTTATTTTAATCTGATAATCTTTTTTTTTTAAGAATTTCTATTTGGATGAATTTGAAGACCTGATAGATGAGCTTCTGTTCCGACTAAATGCCATATCAGACAGCCTTCATCATTCACTTCCTGCAAAATCACATAGTTATACTGAAGAAGAGGATGATCACAATAACTTCGATACTTGCTCCAATTCCTCTTTTAAGCAAACAGCCACAGAGGTACAATATAACAGGATATATGAGTGTAAAGATTTATGTACTATACAAACACCAACCTAGTGACCAAGCAGGGCACTGTAGATCTTGTTTATGAAACCAGACTGAGAAGCTTTTAGCTGTGGTGCAACACATTATTTTATTGGTGTATGCTTTACAGTTGGTTTACAGGTAAACATTATAACTTACTACACCATGTAAGGTATCAAAGTGCATTCTGCTTGGTAATTCCGAATACATTGAATGCATTTCTGCCATGTGACAGATGATAACAATGATACTGCAAAACTCATAATTAAACAATGTAATGCCAACATTCTAGTTGACCCAGCTTTATTTAATGTTCAGATGAACACAGTGATACAGTATCTCATAATTATCTTTAGTTTGGTTGTGTGAGGTTGAATATTCTTGATCTGTTCCTTAGTCTACAGTATTGCTTTGCGAATCATGTCTACAATTATCAAATCTTTTCAATAAACCAAGTTTAAAAAAAGGTATCAGAAGTGGTACGCTAGTGATTAATTGAGGAAACCTGTATGAAATGTAGAAATGTTTTAATGTTCACTTAAAGCAGTATTAAACTGAAAAACAAAAATGCATGGTATTGCAGTTTATTAGTTCCCAGATGTGGTGGCTGATTATTTTCCTTTTTTAGGCTTTTTTTCCTTTTACTTTCACCTGGTGATCTGGCCAGTAAGTCAGTTGTTTTTCAACTTCCTTTACCAGACCAAGCTGTCCAGCAAAAGTGGAAGTTAGAAGGATGAGGCAAGCCATGTAGCACTGACATGTGCTTACAATGGTCAGCTTTTGTTCTTTTTAAAAAAAAAACTTTTATACGAAAAGGAAAAAACTTGCTGTAACCCTCTTCCCAGATTGACAATGCTACTGTCCAAAGGTGTGCAGCATAAAGACACCCTAAGACAGGAAATATGTTGCTGGCCAGATCACCAGGCAAACATAAAAAAATAAAAAAGTCTAAAACAAGAAAACGAATGCAGCCACAACATCTACGTTTGTAAGTTGCAGTATATTACAATTGTATTTTTTATTTATTTTTTGTGTACACCCCTCACATTTTTGTAAATATTTTATTATATCTTTTCATGTGACAACACTGAAGAAATGACATCTTGCTACAATGTAAAGTAGTGAGTGTACAGCTTGTATAACAGTGTAAATTTGCTGTCCCCTCGAAATAACATAAAACACTCAAGCGTTAATGTCTAAACCACTGGCAATTAAAGTGAGTACACCCCTAAGTGAAAATGTCCAAATTGGGTCCAAAGTGTCAATGTTTTGTGTGGCCACCATTATTTTCCAGCACTGCCTTAACCCTCTTGGGCATGGTATTCACCTGAGCTTCACAGGTTGCTACTGGATTCCTCATCCACTCCTCCATGACGACATCACAGAGCTGGTGGATGTGAGAGACCTTCCGTTTGAGGACGCCGCACAGATGCTCAATAGGGTTTAGGTCTGGAGACATGCTTGGCCAGTCCATCACCTCTACCCTCAACTTCATTAGCAAGGCAGTGGTTGTCTTGGAGGTGTGTGGGTTCGTTATCATGTTGGAACACTGCCAGGTGGCCCAGTCTCCGAAGTGAGGGAATCATGCTCTGCTTCAGTATGTCACAGTACATGTTGGCATTCTTGGTTCTCTCAATGAACTGTAGCTCCCCAGTGCCTGCAGCACTCATGCAGCCACAGACCATGACACTTCCACCACCATGCTTGACTGTAGGCAAGACACACTTTTCTTTGTACTCCTCACCTGGTTGTCGCCACACACGCTTGACACCATCTGAACCAAATAATTGTTTCTTGGTCTCATCAGACCACATGACAGTAATCCATGTCCTTAGTCTGCTTGTCTTCAGCAAACTGTTTGCAGGCTTCCTTGTGCATCATCTTTAGAAGAGGCTTCCTTCTGTGACAACAGCCATGCAGACCAATTTGATGCAGTGTGCGGTGTATGGTCTGAGCACTGACAGGCTGACCCCCCACCCCTTCAACCTCTGCAGCACTCATACGTTTATTTCCCAAAGGATATGACGCTGAGCACGTGCACTCAACTTTTTTGGTCGACCATGGCGAGGCCTGTTCTGAGTGGAAGCTGTCCTCTTAAACTGCTGTGTGGTCTTGGCCACCGTGCTGCAGCTCAGTTTCAGGGTCTTGGCAATCTTCTTATAGCCTAGGCCATCTTTATGTAGAGCAACAATTCTTCTTTTCAGATCCTCAGAAAGTTCTTTGCCATGAGGTGCCATGTTGAACTTCCAGTGACCAGTATGAGAGGGTGAGAGCAATAACACCAAATTTAAGAAAAGAACAAAATATTACAGCGCGCACATGCAAAAAAGACATTTACCTCCTGCAAGGCTTATTTAAAACACCTAGACATTTCAAAAAACATTATAAAAAAATATGGGGTTTGGTCATACCATATTGCTATATGGTGCTTTAGCCCACTTACTGCGACAAAGTACCCCATGATTTAGTGGGTCCTACACTTCCACAGACTGGGAGATCCTGCTTCTCTGAACCATGGGAGCAATACACTCCTCTATATGGGAGAACTGAGGTCTCCATCCATGACACAGGTGGACACTAATAAGAGGCACTGATGAGGGAGTGGGGTGCTCCTTGCCCAAAAGGATTTGGTCAGAATCCATACAATAGACAAACAAGATATTTGGGGGGCACACACTAAAAGATGCATTAAAGATGGTGCAGCCATAAGACCATACAACAGAACAAAATATTACAGCGCACACATGCAAAAAAGACATTTACCTCCTGCAAGGCTTGCCGTATTTTTTGCTCCATAAGACGCACCTAGGTTTTAGAGGAGGAAAACAAGAAAAAAAATATTCTGAACCAAATGGTGTCCTAAAATATTTACTGGTGCCCCTATGAAATGCAGCCTGACCATTGCACATACATGCAGCCTGACCATTGCACATACATGCAGCCTGACCATTGCACATACATGCAGCCTGACCATTGCACATACATGCAGACTAACCATTGCACATACATGCAGACTGACCATTGCACATACATGCAGACTGACCATTGCACATAAATGCAGCCTCTCTGTGCCCACCAATGCAGCCTTGCTGTGCCCACCAATGCAGCCTCACTTTGCCCACCAATTGCAGCCTTTCTGCCCACCAATTGCAGCCTTTCTGCCCACCAATTGCAGCCTTTCTGCCCACCAATTGCAGCCTCTGGGTCCACCAATTGCAGCCTCTGTGCCCACTAATGTCAGCCTCACCATTTTCTGGATAACACAACACTCTCTTCCCTCTGTGCTCCAGGGCTCGTATGTCATGGAGCTGGGTCTGTGTGTAAGGTCCTGCCCCCCTAGACCGGCTCGTGTGATAGGCGGAACACTGATTCAATCTACTATCACACGAGCCGGTCTGGGGGGGTGGGGCCTTGCACACAGACCAAGCTCAGTGACATACACGCGCCGGAGGACAGAGGGAGGAGAACGCTGTAGTCGCCGGTAGGCCAGTCTGGCCCTTCTCACAGGGGCTTCAGATGTCTGTCCTCCACTCTCCTGCCTCTCTTCTGGCAGTGGCGGTGGGGGGGCATTGCCATCGGCGGCGGCGAGGGGCGGTGCCTAGCATGCATTCGCTCCATAAGTCACAGAGACATTTTTCCCCATATTTCTGGGGGAAAAAAGTGCGTCTTATGGTGCGGAAAATACAGTATTTAAAACACCTAGACTTTTAAAAAAAACATTATCAAAAAATATGGGGATTTGGTCACACCATATTGCTATATGGTGCTTAAGCCCACTTACTGCGACAAAGTACCCCATGATTAGTGGGTCCTACACTATCCTAGACTGGGAGATCCTGCTTCTCTGAACCATGGGAGCAATACACTACTCTATATGGGAGAACTGAGGTCTCCATCCATGACACAGGTGGACACTAGTGAGAGGCACTGATGAGGGAGTGGGGTGCTCCTCGCTCAAAAGGATTTGGTCAGAATCCATACAATAGACAAACAAGATATTTGGGGGGCACACCCTAAAAGATGCATTAAAGATGGTGCAGCCATAAGACCATACAACAGAACAAAATATTACAGCACACACATGCAAAAAAGACATTTACCTCCTGCAAGGCTTATTTAAAACACCTAGACATTTTCAAAAAACATTATCAAAAAATATGGGGATTTGGTCACACCATATTGCTATATGGTGCTTAAGCCCACTTACTGCGACAAAGTACCCCATGATTAGTGGGTCCTACACTATCCATAGACTGGATAGTCTACCAAATTTAACACACCTGCTCCCCATTCACACATGAGACCTTGTAACACTAACGAGGCACATGACACCGAGGAGGGAATATGGCTAATTGGGCCCAATTTGGACATTTTCACTTGAGGTGTACTCACTTTTGTTGCCAGCGATTTAGACATTAATGGCTGTGTGTTGAGTTATTTTGAGGGGACAGCAAATTTACACTGTTATACAAGCTGCACACTCACTACTTTACATTGTAGCAAAGTGTCATTTCTTCAGTGTTGTCACATAAAAAGATAAAATAAAATATTTACAAAAGAAAAAAAAAAAGTGAGGTATCTCTGCAAACGTCAGATTATGGGCAGTAATTCTAGCACTAGACCTTCTCTGTAAATATCTAAAGTGGTAACCTGTAAAGGCCTGTAAAGCATCACCTATGGATAGTAAAATGTACATTGTTTGTTTGTCACCGTTGCACAGGCGAGCTCAGTCTTAAAGCGTGACATGTTTGGTATCTATTTACTCGGCGTAACATCAATTTTTATATTTTACAAAAAAATTGGGTTATGTATTGTGTTTTTTATGCATTAAAATTCAAAACAGTGCATTTAATTCCCCAAAAATTGCATTTGAAAAACTGCTGCACAATTACCGTGTGCCTCAACTATATATATATATAATAAAATGTCTGGGGGTTCTATGGAAGATTTAGTTTAATTATGAATATGTTCATTCACTGGGGTATTGTGCAAACTTTAAAAAAGCTAAAATACATAAGCCACAAAAGGTAATTGTAAACTCCTCTATTATAATAATTTTAGTTTTACACATATGCATTTTGATAATTGCTATTTAGCATACATGATTTCAAGAAAAGATTGACTGTCAAATGTATGTTTTTAATAAAAGTCTTGTTTCCAGTATGAAGATGGCATGCAGCATGAACAGTTGGGGATAGACACTGTCACTCTGGGAAGAGGAATGTGCTGGTAATACAATGTCATTTTCACCTAGTTACTGAGAGCATGCTGTTTTCATGGATAAACAACCATTCTCATATGGTATACTGTGTTTGGTGGTTCTGCCACTAGGCGGTCATGTGGTGTTAAAGTGACACAAAATGTAATTAATTGTGCACTTTGACGACTGGCCCAATCCAGAAATGGTATTTACTCCTCCTAAGCTTTATGCTGAATTTCATTTTATGGAAAAGGAAAGTAGGAAGAAATGTGCTGTAACTAGTTGATTCTGCCATTTCAGTTCTCAATAAACACCTTACAGTTCCTATTGAGGATGCTACCTTTTATAAGGATTCTGTTGATAGGTGTCTGGAAGCCCTCTTAAAGGATTTCTGTGCCTTTGCAGGTTCAGCCCTGCAGCCCACAATTTCTGCCAAATCTATTTGACAGACTATTGCTAACTGAACGAGACAAATAAACAGAGACCAGAAACCTTTCTTTGAGGACCCTGCTTTCTTAGAACAATTGCAGCTGATAACTTCAGCCTTATTGTATGTACTGTGTTGATGCGCTAGAGAATGTAATTCGTCAAGTGTCTAGAATGTTCCTTATCTCTGTACATATGCTCAGGATTTTGTGGCTTAAGCCAGGCATAGACAAGGTGATTGTGGTTGCAGGAAAGAAAATTGCTAGATTCCTCCTTTCAACACAGTCAGTGTTGACAGAGTAATCCCTCCCGCTGAGCAGTTGTGTTCACATTACAAGCCACTATCAATAATCGCATGTAAAATCAGACAGCTTGTTGTACCCAGGTTGATTGATCAATCAACTTGGGTACATTCAGCCTGCCCATACATATTTAGAATCTCGGCCAGACCCTGCTAAACCGGCCGAGATTCGAACCGTCTATGGCTGGCTTAAAACTGGTCTGCTGAACCTGCTTGTAAAAAGGATCTTTCAGATATGCCTTTTGAGGGTGAACACCTATTTGGGAAGTCCCTCGATAAATTCATAAAAAGAAGTCACTGGGAGAAAAGGTACTCCTACCCCTCAAAACCAAGGCTTAACACCTCCTTTTGTAGCAAGCCCTGGACTCCCAAGTCGCTTGCCCAGTACCCCACCTAACAATGAAGGGGTGCCCTTCGTTCCTTCCCAGGAATGTGGTGACAATAGACGCCAGCCTAGCAGACTGGGACAGATATCATTTATAATTCTATGACTGCTTAGGGGACATGGTCCCCAGAGGAGTCAAAACTTCCCATCAACATTCTGCTAATGAGAGCCATCAGATTATCTGTACAACAATGGACCTCACTTCTGCAAGGTCATCCAGTTCGGATACAGTCAGACAATGCCACAGAAGTGCCCTTTATAAACCATAAAGGTACCAGAAAGAAACAAGTCTGATACTCACCTGGGTTGAAACCTACATTCCAGCTGTCCACATTCCAGGAGTGGACAATTGGCAGGTGGACTTTCTAAGCTATCAATGCCTAGACCCAGGAGAGTGAGTGGTCTCTTGTACCCAGAGATCTTTCAAAATCTCTGTTTAAAGGTAAGGGAAACCAGACGTGGACATCCTGGCCTACCATGTTCAACAACAAGCTGAACAAATTTGTGGCCAAGACCAGGGATCCTCTAGCCTTCGCAGGGGATGCTCTGGTGATTCTTTGGATTCAATTCAAACTGATTTACACCTTCCTTCAGCTGAAATTCCTCCCTTAACTGCTGCAAAAGATAGAGGAAAGGGATTCTGGGGATCTCCATTCCACCAACTCGGTCCAGAAGAACATGGTAGGCAGACATACTCAGACATCTGGCAAACAGGACTTAGAGACAAGAGTCTTCCAAACATACTAAACTTACTGGCCTAAGGCCTCCCTCTTCTAACCTGTTTCTCAGTTGCTGGTTTTAACAGCATGGCTGTTGAAACCCAGGTCCTAAA
Source organism: Aquarana catesbeiana (assembly GCF_042186555.1). Taxonomy (NCBI): domain Eukaryota; kingdom Metazoa; phylum Chordata; class Amphibia; order Anura; family Ranidae; genus Aquarana; species Aquarana catesbeiana. The sequence goes on along the minus strand of NC_133328.1, from coordinate 246,934,716 downwards.
AGATAGGGGTATTTTTGACTCTGTTATTCCCACCTTACTCAGAGCAAGAAAATCCAACTCCCGCAAGTTCTTACAATGTACATGGAAGGCTTATTTTTCCTTGTGCTAGGATAGTCCCAGGGAATACTCTGTCAGTAGTATTGGGCTTTATTCCATCTGGTCTTGACCAGCGTCTGGCCCTGAGGACCCTTAAGGGACAGGTTTTTACCTAATCCATTTTATTCTAGAAACTTCTTGCCTCACAGTCATTAATCAAGGCTTTTGCGTAGGGAGTTGCTCATACAATGTTGCTATCCAAAATCCCTCTACTGTGTCTCCTTAGCATCTAAACCTGAGATCAGATCACCCCCCCCCACACACACACACACACACACACACACACACACAAGGACTAGGTGGTTGTGAGAACGAAACTTTCCTTTGAACCTAAAGTGGTCTCTTCTTTCCACCTCAGTGAGGACATTGTCTATCTTCCCCTTGTCTTGCCACAAAATATGGCAAGGAAAGTGCCTTACGTTGCCTGAATGTGATTAAAACTCTCAGGGTCTAAACAAAAATATGGGGTTCTTGCGAGCCACAAGTGGACCAATGCCTCTAAGGTGTAAGTCAACTATTTATAGCAGCAAACACTTCACCACGTTTCATTCCGTGTATTAAAATATATAAACAATTGTGCCTGCGCTAAAAAATATGAACTAAGTAGAAGAATCGTGCAGAAATATTAAATTAAAACCGTAATTAATATGCTAATAAAGACATATATATATAAATATACATATAATGTGTAATCCTTATATATGAAAAACCTCAAAGTGCATACACAAAAAAGTGAAATCCTTATATATAAAATGCTCAAAGTGCATCATGCATGGATATAAACATAAAATCTAAGTGCAAATCCTGTGGCAATCAAGTGTCCAATCAGAATACGATCGGCTAATTAAAACCAAAACAAAAAAGTGCAAGTATTCAGTGTCCATAAATTAAGTGTCCATCATGCTTCTCCTGAATGGTGTCCAAATCACAACAAGCTTAATGTGCTCTCCTGTGATCCCCCACTTGTGCTTGCGCTCACCTCTATTCGTGTGACACGGTAGTTAAACAGTGTCTAACACGCATTGGGGCCACTCCTGGGCTCACTCAGAGTACATTGATGTATATTCAGTCCTCTCAGGTAAAGCCAAATATCATTCATAAAAAAGAAAAAGAGAGCTCCATGGTGTAATATAGTAAGGGATTTATTTAAAGTAAAAGATATTCCTCCAGGAGGGTACTCACAATATGCGGGTACTACAGTGCACCAAACTATCCAGGTATAATTCGTTAACCACGACTCGTATGGCGTGCGGTGTGGTGTGTGTTCACCTCCTTCCCTGCTGACAGCTCCGTCTTACCCATCCCCGATGCGTATTCGGCACAGGGATCACGTGCCTTCCTCTGGGGGGATATCATTGGACGGACGCTCTGTGTTAATTTTTTATGCTGACGGCGGTCATTTTGCCGAGGACCGCCGACAGCCCTAGTGAAAAACTAGAGCTGCAATGAGCGGCTGGTGGCCATTTTGCCTAGGACCACCAACCCCTAATATAATGGGCTCCAGCTGTGTACAGTGATTGGCATGAAGAGGCCTGTTTCCCATCATCCAATAGAGCTATATCGGCGGCCATTTTGCCAAGGACCGCCGACAGCTCTAGTAATGGGCTACATCAATGAGCAGCTTAAAGACTTTCGATAAATCAGCAACTGACAGCACTAAAAGACCTAGATCTATCGCAAAATGCTAATAACCGGCCGTGCATACCATAATAAACAATGATGGTATATGCAAGTGATCCAATATGATTATAATGTATTTAATAATCAAGGAAAGAACTGTGCATCCAGGAGTCACCGCACCGCACCTCATATACAATGTAAAAGAGCCTGACCTTAATAAATAAATCTGTATTGCCTTTATAGAGCACATGCAGGATATATTAAAACATAAATTCCTTATAATAAAAATGGAAAATAAATCAGATACTCAATACTACTCATCTGTGGAGTATTTTAAAAAAAAACATTCCGAGGAGATCTGAATCTCAGACCCCTATTGTTAAATAAAATAAAATAAATTTTATTAAAATGTATTAAAATCATTCACACCCCTAAACCCCAAACCATATCAGTAAAATATTAAAAATATAATTAAAAAATATAATTAAAAAATTGTTATAATGATATTATAAAAAACCACCACAACAATATTATTAATATAAAAACACCTATATTAAAGTTAGTTATAATACCAACACTAACGGATGTCTATAGGGAATACGTCACAAAAATATAGGATTAACCCAAAAACCAACCTAGATGATACAATATATCAGAAAAAACATACAAAAAATATTTTTTAATAATAAGTTCGCCACTACCTTAGCATCATAATGCAAAGTCCTCATATTTAAAGCCCCATGGTCAAACAGACAAATATGTCAACCTGACCGTAGACTACACCAATGTGGATATATACCTGGGGTTGGAAACTAGATACCAGTAAATACTTAAGAGCTAATTAAAAATTACTAAGAAAACATCTTAAATCAAAGTCCTTATTGAGCCCCCCAGGGGATAGAGAACCCAGCTGGTGTATCCACCAAGATTCTCGCTTACTGATTTCTCTCGTGAAATTGGAGCCTCTCCAGTGGCGTTTGGGAGCCTCTATCCCCCAAAATTTCATCCCAACCGTACTCTGATTGTGCATTTTCATAAAATGGATGGATAAATGGTGCTTGTCTGACCCTTTGTGTATATTTCTTACGTGCTCATCTAATCGGTCTTTCAAGGCCCTGGTGGTGCGACCCACATAGATATAATTGCATGGGCACTTTAACGCATATACGACACCTATAGTGTCACATGATATAAAGTCCCTGATGGTATAAGACTGATGAGTTCTAGGATCCGAGAATTCCTTTACTCTTTTATCATTCCCCGGAACCCTCACACAACTGTAGCATCTACCACACCCGTGGTAGATGCTACAGTTGCCAGGCACAGCCTCTGTGAGAGACAAAGTTTCTTCTTTCCCTTTTAGAGCCCATTCTACCATGGCTGTTGGTTTCTCTTGATCTTTTCAGCATCAAGCCTCTGCTTCCCAGATTTGCAAGGTCAGCACCTGGTTATACATACTTCATGTTACATATTTACATAGTGGGTGAGCTTGAAAAAAGTCCATCAAGTCCAACCTATGTGTGAGATTATATGTCAGTATTACATTGTATATCCCTATATGTTGTGGTCATTCAGGTGCTTATCTAATAGTTTTTTGAAACTATTGATGCTCCCCGCTGATGCCACCGCCTGTGGAAGGGAATTCCAAATCCTTGCCACTCTTACAGTAAAGAACCCTCTACATAGTTTAAGGTTAAACCTCTTTTCTTCTAGTTTTAATGAGTGGCCACGTGTCGTGTTAAACTCCCTTCCGTGAAAAAGTTTTATCCCTATTGTGGGGTCACCAGTACGGTATTTGTAAATTGAAATCATATCCCCTCTCAAGCATCTCTTCTCCAGAGAGAATAAGTTCAGTGCTCACAACCTTTCCTCATAACTAACATCCTCCAGACCCTTTATTAGCTTTGTTGCCCTTCTTTGTACTCGCTCCATTTCCAGTACATCCTTCCTGAGGACTGGTGCCCAGAACTGGACAGCATTCTCTAGGTGCGGCCGGACCAGAGTCTTGTAGATCGGGAGAATTATCGTTTTATCTCTGGAGTTGATGCCCTTTTTAATGCATGCCAATATTCTGTTTGCTTTGTTAGCAGCAGCTTGGCATTGCATGCCATTGATGAGCATATCATCTACTAGGACCCCCAGGTCCTTTTCCATCCTAGATTCCCCCCCCCCCCCGAGGTTCTCCCCCAGTGTATAGAGTGCATTCATATTTTTGCCACCCAAATGCATTATTTTACATTTTTCTACATTAAACCTCATTTTCCATGTAGTTGTCCACCCCATTAATTTGTTCAGATCTATTAATGAGATTAGATCTGCCAGCAACAAAAGTTTATACCACAAATTATACAGTGTATTGTTTAATTATACTGGATTGTCACAGCTCTGGAAGTCAGCTCCGTTGAGCAGCTTGTTGGATAGTTTTTTTTAGTCCTGTGTCCAGTACTCAGCTTGGCGATCCTTTGCCCACATCAAATGAGTAAGGTACACAGAACTATTTTACAAACAGTATGCAGCATGAGGGTGGGGATAAGGATGGGGGTGCAACCTTAGTTATATTAGCCTTTACTACAATTTTTTGTAGTGAATATCACTTCTAAATATTTAAAGGAAGACACTATCAGGGATGAGCTTCTGGTTCAGACTGAACTTTGCTTGTTTGAGAGTTCGGCCTTCTGGTACTATGTTCCTCTCATTCATTCACATGGGGGGGGGGGGGTGTATCTTGGAGCCATGTTATCATTAAAGGGGATTTCCAGATAATGATAAGCCCCTTGCCTGCAGATGCCCACAACTACTAGGTCATAAATATGGGGGACAGGGTGCTTTGCCAGAGGGGTCCCCCTGTCAAAGTACCTTCATGTTAAGGGCTTGTGGCATGGTATGGTTCAAGGAGGGTGCACACTTGTCCCCCACATTTCCTGTCAGGCTGTAAGGGTCTGGTGTGGATTTTTGAGAGATCCCACACTTTCTTTTTTTTGCATGGGGTCTCCCATAGAATTCATACCAGACTCTTCAGGTTTGGTACGAATTATGGGGAGACACCATGCCATTTCCTTTTTCTTTCTTTTTTTTTTTTTAATGGAGTCTTCAATTAACATCTATAACAGACCTTTTATCTAAGATAAGGGTCTGGAATAAAAGAACATAATCCCTTAGTGTTTGTTTGAAAATAGAAATAAAGCTGCATTAGGTTGTAAACATTGTACAGCTGCACCACTTCACCAGCAGGTGAAGGGGATCCCCCAGGCATTTAAAGAAATTTTATATTTTGAATTTTTATTTGTAAGCATTATTAAAATCATTGACTTCTTTGTACCCGCTCCATTTCCAGTACGTCCTTCCTGAGGACTGGTGCCCAGAACTGGACAGCATACTCTAGGTGCGGCCGGACCAGAGTCTTGTAGAGTGGGAGAATTATCGTTTTATCTCTGGAATTAATCCCCTTTTTAATGCATGCCAATATTCTGTTTGCTTTGTTAGCAGCATCTTGGTATTGCATGCCAATTCCTTGGGATATATTATAAACAAATTAGAGGCACATCGATGGGTGCCCCATGGGCCCCATCATATGCATGCCTGCACCTTGGCTACTGGGAATCTGAATGTGTGTACCCCTCGTCGATGTACCTCAGCCACTGTCGCTTGTGGCTGAGGTACATCGATGATGTGATCATGATTTGGGACGGCCTGCCATCTGAATTGACACAGTTCATTGATGAACTTAATGACAATGACCGTAATATCAGGTTAACATATATGTATGACCCCAATGAATTGTCATTTTTGGACCTCACTGTGTTTGTAAAGGATGATAAGTTACATACAAAAACCTTTCGAAAAGACACAGCAGCAAATACTTTGCTGCTAGCGTCCAGTCACCATCCCACATCTCTGAAACGGGGTATCCCCGTGGGACAGTTCCTCCGCGCAAGAAGGAATTGCTCAGAGGAGGGGGATTTCCACAGGGAAATGTATGACCTACACGGGAGGTTTCGTGACAGGGGTTACTCGCATACGGACATCAGACGTGCTAGGAAAAGAGCACTGCAGACAAATAGATCGTCCCTGTTGATGAACTCCACTAAAGAAAAAGGAAAAACCTCAAGTCACCCTCCCCTCAGAATCATTACCAAATTTGGTACCCAGTGGGACCAAATCAAAGAAATCCTGAGCCGACACTGGCACATTTTATCTGAGGCCCCCATTTTGGGAAAACTTGTCAGCAAAAAACCTCTGCTCACTGCTCGTAGAGCAACAAACTTAAGGGACCGCTTGGTACACTCAGAGTATACCCGCCCTAAAAAACGTAACTGGCTTACTGACCTTCCACCCCTTAGGGGTATGTACAGTTGCGGTAGGTGCCATATATGTAGGTATGTGGAAAGGACCGATGTGTTCGCCAGTTCTGACAATAAAAGACAATTTAGAATTAACAGCTTTATTAATTGCACAACCACACGGGTAGTCTATATGTTGACTTGCCCGTGTGGCCTTATCTATGTTGGTAAGACCAAAAGAGAGCTAAAAATCAGAACTGGCGAGCACATCCAGAGTATTATTAATAAGGATGATGACCGGCCATTGTCACTGCACTTTCTTGAAAAACATGAGGGTAAACCTGATGGCCTTAGGGTCAAGGGTATATACAAGCTTAACTTACCCCACAGACGTGGAGATTTTGACAAGATCTTATGTCAGAAGGAGAAGATGTGGATCTTCTATTTAAACAGCATGCAGCCCTCCGGATTGAATAATGAATTCAACTTATCTCCATTTTTGGAACAATGATTTAATTATTAACAACTTAATTGTTCTCACCCGGATTTCGATCGGCTCTGACCGGGGACCCACATCTTCTCCTGAATGTAATGGGCAATTTCTAAAGAAGACTGATTGTATGTAATTTTATCCACGATTATATCTTTGCCCTCTACACGGAGGTCTGTAACTGATATGTGAGACGTAATTTATGCGAAATAGCTACGTATGATCTTACCCCATTTCAACTTGCTCTAATCATCTGGCTATAAACCAATCGATTAGATTGAAGCTGCACTGCCCCCTGATCATGGAATTTCCATATCTAAAACTATAATCTGTATAACATATCCTCTTTTTACTGTTCCATGCGGGGGCAATGCTAGTGTAATGTTCACATGTAACTGTATATCCGGATTATCCGGAATTTTCTTGTATTAAGTTGTTTCATGTGACTTCACTGGCAATGTTACTGGCAACAATGTCTCTATCCCATATAAGGATAACAATACATGGGATGTGAGCTGCTATTTAATCTGGCCAAAGTGATGGTTAGTTGCATGTATTCATATTTATTATCTTTTTTGATTAACTAGGGGGACATCTCTGCTTTTTGTTAGGATAATGATGTATGTTGTAATTTAATTCAATTGAAACAACAGACTGTTCCCTCTCGCCTTTATATATTATTATCATTACCATTGTATTACTATTTAATATATGGCTATATATGCACTGATTTGGTTGTAAATGCAGCACTCCCCAATAACCCCTTTTTTGTATTGAGAGCAGTTTCTTGGCAAGCTTTTCTTTACTATTTTTATGATGGTGATGGACGCAATATTCAAATCTGACTACATATACAAGCTGGTCAGATTGAATTTTTATGCATCTACTACCATCAATGGTTTTGTCTGAATGGATGTATGTATGGGTGTGATCGGCACATTTTGGTGATTGTAATTTAGGTCAAGCTATGGTATTCAGGTGCTACTAATGAAGACAGGAAATTGAACATCAGCCATTTGGCTATTTAATCATTCAGCTACCGATACCACATTAGCTCTGAAGAAGCTTGGAAACAAGCGAAAGCGCTCAGCTTTTGACCCATGTGCAGGTGGCACACAGACTCTCACACCTCAACAATGATATCCTCAAACTGGATGTGAACATTTTAGACGACCTTGATCGGATCTTGGACATCAGGTGAAGCCTCCGTGGTGAACACGGACGCTGAGCGTCTCCTCGGACTGTATATACCACTGGGTATGAAACACCAATAGTTTGAACCCTGTGACTCACCATACCTTCTGTCGGAGGATACCCGGAAGTAGCCGCTTATGTCCATAGCAAGTCTATGTGCCGCATGAACGTATCCTCAGCCTACACGAACGAGGCTATCAGCAACTCCGTTGGGCTCTGCTTTTCCTTCATTGAAGACGCTAGACGGTGAGCTAAAATGTACTCTTACATATATGAGGCACTTTACTTATGGCCAATTTCCGTCTACCTTCAATGCCCTCTATGTGAGTTTGCTTGAGTTGAAATTGTTCACCACACAACCGGGACATTTTTACCTCCTTGGTTCCTGTCGTATGACACATACATATGTTTAACCAGCTTGGCGCACATCCGAAGGGATCTTTGTTGTTCATTAGCACTCGCACTTTATCTAAGAGGGACCAAAGTCTACCACTGATATAGCCAATCCGGCTCTGGAATCCCATGGAAATTGTATAGACCCGGGTCTCCAGTGACTTTAATTGATGAGTGTGAGTGCATGAACGTATGATGTATGTGTAGTGTCTGCGGTGGCCACCAGCACACAATAGGACTTTTTGCCCTATTTTTAAATACACATGGTTGTGGATTATGTTTCTACTCAGTATTATGACACAATAAAGTTTTTTAGGTTCAATTGGTTGTTCTTGAGCGGACCATCTTTTTTAGGGGGCCTCTTCTTGACCCCTTCCCTTCTTTCCTCACATATGCCCTTATGGTCCATTGAACAACTACTTGATAGCTAGCCAGCTACACACCATTGAGCTAATTAACCAATGATATGGGTGACACTAAAGTTATATTAGTGTGATCAATTACCTCAGTGGGGGGGTAAATCCCTTCCCCCCACCTGTCACCCCAGAACCTATTGCTGGATGACTTTAAGGTGTCCTCCTCCCCCCCTTTTTCTTCATTGCTGAGCCTATCATCTACTAGGACCCCCAGGTCCTTTTCCATCCTAGATTCCCCCAGAGGTTCTCCTCCCAGTGTATAGATTGCATTCATATTTTTGCCACCCAAATGCATTATTTTACATTTCTCTACATTGAACCTCATTTGCCATTTAGTTGCCCACCCCATTAATTTGTTCAGATCTTTTTGCAAGGTTTCCACATCCTGTGGAGAAGTTATTGCCCTGCTTAGCTTAGTATCGTCTGCAAATACAGAGATTGAACTGTTTACCCCATCCTCCAGGTCCTTTATGAACAAATTAAACAGCATTGGTCCCAGCACAGAACCCTGGGAGACCCCACTACTCACCCCTGGCCATTCCGAGTACTCCCCATTTATCACCACCCTCTGAACTCGCCCTTGTAGCCAGTTTTCAATCCATGTACTCACCTCATGGTCCATGCCAACGGATCTTATTTTGTACAGTAAACGTTTATGGGGAACTGTGTCAAATGCTTTTGCAAAATCCAGATACACCACGCCTACGGGCCTTCCTTTATCTATATGGCAACTCACCTCCTCATAGAGGGTTAATAGATTGGTTTGGCAAGAACGATTCTTCATGAATCCATGCTGATTACTGCTAATGATACGTTCTCATTACTAAAATCTTGTATATAGTCCCTTATTATCCCCTCCAAGAGTTTACATACTATTGATGTTAGGCTAACTGGTCTGTATTGCCCAGGGATGTATTTTGGGCCCTTTTTAAATATTGGTGCTACATTGGCTTTTCTCCAATCAGCTGGTATTATTCCAGTCAGTAGACTGTCAGTAAAAATTAGGAACAATGGTCTGGCAATTACTTGACTGAGTTCCCTAAGTACTCTCGAGTGCAAGCCATCTTTATTAATGTTAAGTTCCCCAAGGCTAATTTTAATTCTGTCCTCTGTTAACCGTGGAGGTGCTTCCTGTGATGTGTCATGAGGATAAATAATGCAGTTTTGGTTACTGAAGCCCCACAATTCCCTTGTGAAGACTGAGGAGAAGAATAAATTCAATACCTTCGCCATCTCCCCATCCTTTGTAACCAGAAGTCCTTCTTCAATCTTTATGAGGCCAATATGGTCTGTCTTCCCTTTTTTACTGTTCAAGTAAGCATTTCTTGGGATATTTTTGCTCTCCTCCGCTATGTGTCTTTCATGTTCTATCTTAGCTGTTCCTATTGCACCCTTACATTAAATTTATTACCCAATGGGATGCATTGGCTAATGCCCTTATTTAATATGCTCTTAAAGCAAACCCATCTCTCCTCCGTGTTCTTTGTTCCTAAGATTTTATCTCAATTTATGCCTTCTAGCAAGGTTCGTAGTTTAGGGAAGTTTTGAAATTCAGTGTCTTTGTATTCCCCTTTGTATATCACCGCATGGATCAGTTTGCCATGGCGTTACAAACGCACGGCTCACCTGGAATATCCCACTGTGACCGCCCCGGTACACCCTATGTTGCAGGCTGACCCTGCTGTTGCTCCAGTCTCTGTGCAGGCACCCGCCTCGAGTATTACCTCTATAAGAGGTATGTCTGGTTCCACTCCGCTTCCCCAGCGATTTGGGGGCGATCCAGTCCAATGCAGAGGGTTTCTCAACCAGGTTCAGATATACTTTGAGATGCTGCCCTAGGCGTTTTCCACGGACAGAAGCAAAGTAGGTTTCATGATATCTTTGCTTTCTGAGAGAGCCTTGGCCTGGGCAAACCCTCTATGGGAGACACAAAAACCTGTTGTCTTGAGCTACCCTGAGTTTGTGGCTTTGTTTAAAAGGGTATTTGACATTCCCGCATGCTCTGCTTCTGTTGCCAAGTGCCTCATGTCCTTCGAACAGAGTACGAGAACTGTTGCCGACTACGCCATTGAATTCCGTACTCTGGCAGCAGAGGTTGCGTGGAACAATGAGGCCCTCGTGGCTGCGTTTTCTCATGGTCTCTCAGATACCATCAAGGATGAGATAGCAGCCCGAGATATACCCATTGAGCTGAAGAAGTTGATCACGTTTGCCATCCTCATTGACTCCAGACTCAGAGAAAGACTCTCTTTCAAGGAGCGCTTGCGGAAGCCTCCTGTACGTGTGTTTCTGAGCTTTGCAGTCCCACCCGTGCCTCCCACACCTCCCATGCCTCCTGGTACCGAGTCGGTCAGTGAAGGTGAACCCATGCACTTGGGTTTCACACATCTCTCTGCGGATGAGAGAACCTTTAGGAGGAGGGAGAGATTGTGCCTTTATTGTGGCCAGACAGGTCACTTTTTGAAGTCTTGTCCTACCCGTCCGGGGAACCTTGAGGTCCTGTCACGGACAGACCTTAGGTTGCGTTGTTTCATCCCCAGTTATACAGAAGGATAAGCCCCTGGTTTCGGTCACCCTTTCTTGGGCTGAGTCGTCCGTCGAGATACAGGCTCTAATCAACTCTGGGGCTGCAGGCCTGTTCATTGATGCTGCCTTTGTATCGAAGCACTGGATTCCGCTGCAGCTGCGTGACACTCCACTTACCATTGAGGCTCTTGACGGGATACCCCTACAGCCTGCCCATGTGACTCATGAGACAGTTCCATTGTCCATGGCTGTAGGGGCTCTTCACCATGAGATAATCCAATTCCAAGTTATATCCTCACCTAAGTTTCTGCTGGTTATTGGTTATCCTTAGTTACAGAGGCACAACCCCTCTTTTGATTGGCTCCGTGCTGAGGTTCTCTCCTGGTCACCACAATGCAGTGAGACTTGCTTCCAGAAGGTAGCCAAGGTCCTCTGCACCTCTTCACACTCCTCCCTGCTGGAGGAGAAATGGAAATTTGATCCTCTTACGGGACTTTAAAGGGGACACCTACTCATGAGTAATAGAGTATAATAAAGAGTGTAATAGATATAGGTATGATTGCAAAAGTTTAGGTGTTTATTGGGGTAAGGATTCGGGTAAATTAGGGGTACAATAGATGAGGCATAAGGTACAGGATACAAGTTACAAACATGGAAACATGGCAATACAACATGCAAAAGATCCACAATCATGGGACTCCAGGTGTGTATGGAGCACACACCCAGAGAGTACCCGACGCGTTTTGAGGTAAACTCTTCCTCAGGGGTGTCTGATAGGGATCAGCAAGCACAGAGGTACCTGCTGGAGGAGTACCGCGATTTTAGCGATGTCTTTGACAAAGGTCAAGCAGGTAGTTTGCCTCCACACTGGCCGTATTATTGTGAAATTGACCTTCAACCTGGTGCCATACCCCCTCGTGGCTGCGTTTACCCTTTGTCGGTTTTGGAGGATAAGGCCATGGAGGAATATGTTGCAGACGCACTTTCTCGAGGTTTCATCTGCAAATCCTTGTCTCCTGTTGGTGCTGGTTTCTTCTTTGTGAAGAAGAGTGGTGAACTGAGACCTTGTATTGATTATAGGGATCTCAATCGTTTCACGATTAGGAATGCTTATCCCATTCCGTTGATTACGGAGTTATTTGACCGCCTCAAGGGAGCAACGGTTTTTAGGAAGCTTGATTTGAGAGGGGCATACAATCTCCTGAGGATTAAGGGGGGCGACGAGTGGAAAACTGCGTTTAATACCAGAACAGGCCATTATGAGTACCTCGTAATGCCTTTTGGTCTTTAACTCCCCGGCAGTTTTCCAGGAATTTATTAACAATGTCCTCCAAGATATGTTGCAGTTATGTGTGGTGGTTTATCTCGATGATATTTTCCAAGTCCCTGGAGAGCCACCACACAGATGTCTTTTGTGTGCTTCAGAAACTAAGAGAGAACAATCTCTATTGTAAACTGGAGAAGTGGATGACTGGATGGACTTGTGTCTTTTTTCAACCTGACTAACTATGTAAGTGTGAGTTCCATCGTGAACAGGTTACCAGGTGGACCCAGAGAAACTGTCGGCAGTTCTACAGTGGCCCCGACCCATGGGTTTACTTCCTCTGCAGTGTTTCCTGGGCTTTGCCAACTATTATCGGAAGTTTATTCGTAACTTCTCCTCTCTGGTCAAGCCCCTGACTGATATGACCAGAAAGGACGGTAACCCACAGAGTTGGTCTCCGGAGTCCATTAAGGCCTTTGAGAGTCTCAAGACTGCCTTTGTTTCTGCTCCTGTGTTTCTGCTCCTGTGTTGGCACATCCTGGATCCTACGTTACCTTTTATCCTTGAGGTTGATGCTTCCGAGACTGATGTTGGCACCCTTCTTCTCAACATCCTACCTCTGAGAGCGCTATGCATCCTTGTGGCTACTTTTCCAAGAAATTGTCACCTGCGGAGTGCAATTATGAGATTGGTGACTGAGAGCTGTTAGCGATCAATTTAGCCCTGAAAGAGTGAAAAAAAATCCTCGAAGGTACCACTGTGCCGGTTCTCATTCTTACTGACCATAAGAATCTCACATGCCTTTCTCCCAGAAGGGCGCATTGGCTCTATTCTTGTCAAGTTTCAATTACATTGGGGTTTATTTACTGAAGGCAAATCCAATTTGCACTGCAAGTGCACTTGGACGTAAAGTCACTGTAGATCCGAGGGGGACATGCAAGGAGAATAAAAAACAGCATTTTTGCTTGCACATGATTGGATGATAAAATCAGCAGAGTTTCCACTCATTTCAGATCTACCCCTTAGATTTAGAGCGACTGCACTTCCAAGTGCAGTTTCAAGTGCACTTGCAGTGCAAAGTGGCTTTACCTTTCGTAAATAACCCCCATTGTCTCATTCTTAACCAGTACTAAGAATGTAAGGGCTGACGCCTTGTCACAACAATTTTCCTCCACTTCCAAGTTTAAGTTAAAACCTTTGGCCTGCAACTGCTATACAACCTCTGCCACGTTCTCACCCTGCACAGGTTGAGAACCATGAGGAGTATGAAGTAAAGTCCATTGTTGACTCCCGTAGGTCCCGTGGGCGCATACAATACCTGGTGCATTGGAAAGGGTACTGAGGAGTGCTCTTGGGTCTCATCCTCGCATGTACATGCCCCTGTCCTCCTCCGTGATTGCCATAGACATTTTCCCCTCAAGCCTGGTGGTCTTCCGAGGGGGAAGGGGTCATTGAGGAGGGGGTACTGTCAGGGCTGGGCTCAGCCCTTCTTTCTCTGAGCTGGCCATTCAGCTATTGGCTAATTGCCAGCTCCTATCTCTCCACAGTTACTCAGCTGTTGATGATATCCTGCTCACAAGTCCTGCTTACTTAAGTCCAGAGGTTCTCTGCCTTCACCTTGGTCAACATCACAGAAACTCCTCTCCTGCAATCCTGCTCAAGACTTGCTTTGCTGACATCCCTTCTGGCTCCAGATCCTGCTTGCTGTTCCACTACATTGATCAATGACTTCTGGCTTGGCTGACTATCCATTCCGATTACTGAACTTTGGCTATGTTTTGACTACGTTTGTTTTTTTTTACTTTTATTATTAAACAAGTGTGATTTAACTGTACTTCTGTCTCGGCCTGATTTCATGGTTTCTGACAAAATGGTAGTCACACCAAATATTGATTTGATTTAGGTCTTCCTCCTGTTCGCTCACTTTGCATTTTGTAAATCGATAATAAACAATTAAGATATATATTTTTTGAAAGCATTCTTACTTTACAGCATTTTTTCACATCTGCCTAAAACTTTTGCACAGTACTGTGCAACATGACTAACAGGCAATGACATTACATGTGCTCCCCTCCCCCAATATCACAGGAGGATAAAGTGGAACTTCCTCTGTGCAGACCTGCAGCCTACTCTACCTCCCAGCTCATGCCCTCTGCCTGCCTTGCATTAAACTTATGGGGGCACTCTAATGGGCACAACTGATGTAAGGGGACACGCTGATGGGAACACTCTGATTCATTACTATGTATACTAGGATCTGAGTCACAGCAGAACCTCTGCTGTAAAATGTTATTGACCAAAACTCTTGAACTCTAAAGAATGGCCTGTATTGTCCAAAAATAAAATAATTTCATGTACATAAAACATTTTTTGTTCTTCTGTTGTTTAAAACATTTGATGTCTGAGGAATGTCTTTCAACTGGCAATGGTTTAATAGCTATTCCAAATAATAACGGAAATAGAGGATACCCTTGACAAGTGCCACATTGTAATATAAATTGTAGGGACAAACAAATACTTATTTATTCTAATTATTATACAATAATCTTGATTTAAAACTTGAACTGTTAAATAAATTTAGGGCCTAAGCTTTATTAGGCATGAAGCCTGATTGGTCTGAATTTATAATTTTATGTATTACTGCAGCTAACCAATTAGCTAAGATTTTAGCTATTGATTTAACCTCTACTGAATGCAAGCATATCGAGCAATATGACTTTGGATGAATCGCATCCTTACCTGACTTTAATATAGTTTCTAGTATTGCCTCGAGCCTGGTAATACACTGTGTGCAAAACATGTATGAATAATATCTAAAAGTGATGGCAAGAAAATGTTTCTATTAACCCTTTTGCTGCCAGGCCCTTTGCTTCATTTTGTACACTCAGGTGGCCAGACCATTTTTGCAATTTTTCCTTTGCTTTTTTTATTTTTAACTTATAGCTTTCAGAGTTTGTAAAAGACCCCCAAACCATATATTTTCTGAAACCACGTGATCAGTAGAATAAAAAGTCTTACGATATTTGCGTAACTGTTTATCAAATCAATATTTTTGCTAAAAATCCACTAAAATCATTATTCACAGCTAAAAAGACAGCAATTTTTACACAATTCCTACTAAATATAAAATCTTAACCTGTATTGTGTTAATAAATAACAAATATTTGTAAGTTTTACCTTGCGCCTTTTTGCAAAATGGTGAAAATTGAACAGACGCAAAAGTGTGAATATCCAAATTTCTCAAAAAATCTGAAGGTTTTCATTGTTCCCTTACAGCTTTAAGAATTTGTAAAAGACCCCCCCAAACCATATATTTTCTGAAAGAACATGACCTGTAGAATAAAAAAGGTGCTACCGATTTTTTTTTGCGCAAATGTTTATCGAAATAATATATTCACAAAAAATACACTAAAACCATTATTAGCAGATAAAAACACAGCAAATTTTTAAAATTCCTTCTAAATCCCTACTAACTATAAAATCTTAACCTGCATGGAGTTAACAACAAAAAATTGTAATTTTTACATTGCGCCTTTTTGCAAAATTGGTGAAAATCGAACGTACGCAAAAAGGTAAATATCCAAATTTCTCTAAAAATCAGAACGTTTTCATTTTTCCCTTACAGATTAAAGAATTTGTGAAAGACCCCCCAAACCATATATTTTCTGAAAGCATATGACCTCTAGAACAAAAAGAAGGTGCTTAACCTGTATGGATTTTATATATAACGAAAAAATAAAATTTTTGCAAAATGGTGAAAATTGTATGTACGCAAAAATGTAAATATCCATTTTCTCTAAAAATCTGAAGGTTTTAATTTTTCCCTTACAGATTTTAGAATTTGTGAAAGACCCCCAAAACCATATATTTTCTGAAAGCATATGACCTCTAGAACAAAAAGAAGGTGCTACTGATTTTTTAGGCCCCGTGGTATTTGCGCAAATGTTTATCAAAACAATATTGTTGCTAAAAATACACTAAAACCATTATTAGCAGCTAAAAACACAATTTTACAAAATTACTGCTAAATATAAATGCTTATCCTGTGTTGAGTTAATAAATAACAAATATTTATAAATTTTAAATGGTACCTTTTTGCAAAATGGTGCAAATCTAATGTACGCAAAAATGTAAATATACATTTTCTCTAAAAATCTGATAAAAACACAGCTAATTTTACAAAATTCTTGCTAAATTCCAACTAAATATAAAAGCTTAACCTGTATGGAGTTAATAATTAACAAATATTTGTAATTTTTACATTGCGCCTTTTTTGAAAAATTGTTAAAATCGAACGTACGCAAAAATGTAAATATCCAATTTTTTCTAAAAATCTGAAGGTTTTCATTTTTCCATTACAGCATTCAAAATTTGTGAAAGACCCCCCAAACCATATATTTTCTGAAAGCATGGTAGAAAAAAAAGAAGGTGATACTGATTTTTAAGGCCCCGCAATTTTTGTGCAAATGTGTATCAAATCACTAATTTCACACAAAAAAAAAATTCTACTAAAATCCTTATATGCACACATAAACATAATATGACATACGTAATTCTTGCTAAATTCCTACTAAGGCCTCTTTCAGTGGGGTGTACTAAAGTGTACGTCCATGGAGGGCCATGTTTACCTGCACGTGGATACACAGTTATTCTGTGCATCCCTGTGCAGGCAGTCCTATTCATGTCAAATGGGACACAGCAGCTGCAAGGACAGATCTGACATCTTTGCTGCTGTGTCCCAAGTGACATCAATGGGACTGCCTGCATGGGGATGCACGGAACACCTGTGCATCTCTCTGCAGCTAAACACAGTCCTGTAGTAGTATGCCCTGCGTGAACAAGGCCTTAGGCTTTGTTGAGACTTATGGTTGGGGAGGGGGGGCGGCATGCAGTTGTGGTGCATTTGTTGTGCAAAAGTGGGATTAAAACAGGTGGTGAGGAGGCATTGCATCGCTCCCTCACCACCTGTCAATAGCCTCTGGAGGGTAGCCTTGGGCTTTAGACGCATGTCTAAATATACCCTTAGGGCCCTTTCACACTGGCTGTCCGATCAGGTTCACCTGTCAGTTTTTCAGGCGGACTTGATTTGACCCTCCAGTCTCCCCTATGGAACGGCGGATGTCAGCGGTGACATGTCCAATGACATCCACCGCTGTACGATCCTGCCTTCAAAAAACAGATGGATGGAGGTCCTATTTTCCATCCGGTCGGTTTTCACCTGATCTCCCCTTAGAGGGAGGTGGGACTGTGTCCGTCTCCGCTCCGATGTGCAGAGCAGAGATGAACACGGACGGACCTGTCATCCGCGGGGAATTCGCAGACCGATCCCACGCTGAACAAGCGGATTCCGTCCCACGGAGGTGCCTGTGTGAAAGGGGTCTTGCTATGATTTTTTTTCACATTTTTTTTTTATTCACATCTCTTCCACATCCAACCCAGATCTCTCATATATACTGCCCCACTGCCTTTCTCCTTCCTCCACACCAGCGTATCCTGATGGGATATGGCTCCACATTCATGCAACAATAAATATGAATGAATGTGGAGCCATATCTACTACTGATTGGAAAGTGTATACAGAGTAGCTGATCAGATGTGGAAGAGGTGAGACCATAGCTGAAAGAAAGGAAGAGGAATTGTTTTGAGTCTTTCTGACTCATGTATGAGGTGAGCAGGTATAATGGCTGGTGAAGGTGTGCACATAATCTGCTGAAGACACGATTTGCACAGTGGTGGATGATATATGAATTGAGAAGTCACAATAACTGATAAGTCACAATAAGTTAACGCAGAAAAGTTTCCGCATATGAACTGTAATTGTACACATTATTATATAGATTTTTTTATTTATTTGAATATAATTTGATATCACTGGACATTTCACATGATAGATTAATAGCTGAACTTATATTTTTCATTTTATTTTATATGTTGTATGGTGAGGTGAATTCACTGGAAGTGTACAGCAGCTGTGGAGTACTAATTAGTAAACTTTATAGTTTATTTATAGCACATAACACTTTAGGTAGGTGCCACTAATTGTCTTTTATACAAGATTACTAAACAATAAAGCCTCCAGTCCCATAGCTACATTATTTGTCCCTGTCACATAATGTATTATATGAGCAGTTGCCTACAGTTTCCTGTTATTTTGGAGTAAGGCTCTAGCAATATGCTGCAGCTGTGCTGCCAAGTAGTACACCCACGGATTAGGTAGTGCCAGCCCGCCACTCTCTTTTGGCCTTTGAAGTTGTTCCAGTTTAATTCTTGGGGGTTTAGTATGCCATATGAGTGAGCGGAAAATGAAATTAATCACTCGGAACATCTTTAGGGGAATAACCATGGGTTTATTATGAAGTATATACACTTCCATTCTATTTACTTGTACTGTCAGATTCCTCTCCCATTTCTTTGCGTTAACAAACTAAGATGTGTTTCACAAGTACCCCTTCAGAGATACACTTTCAAAGCATCCCAGTCTACCAACAGAGAAGCCGTATATTTATTCCACCCCAAAAAATCATTAAGATTGGAATAAATAGAAGGATTCTGGAACACTCTTAACCAACAAGGGTTTTTTCTCCAGGAGCAAGAAGTATTATTACTTTTAAATGTTATAAAAAAAATGGAGAATGATCAGACCTAACCATATACATGAATCATTCTTATGAATAATGGGATGTATCAACCAACTGCTAAATCTATTCTAGAATGAAACAAGCTATTTTTCTCTCTAGGGTGTGTTATAAGACATTAATCAATTAATCTAAGCTCCTGTAGTAGCTGGACAAAAGGAGAGATAACTAGGGTACTGTACTCCAGAGGGGAGGAGGGTAACTATCCATTTCAGGCAATATACTTTGTTAAAATCTCTTACTACCACTGGTAGTACAAGTGACAAGTTATCAAACTCATAATGCTTAACTGAAATACATTTGGATCTTCATTAGAATAAGGTGGGGGAATGTAAAATATAAATATTGGCAATTATAAGATTGGTGCAATGCAGTGAGCATTATATAAATGTGCATCTACCTTTAGAATCTACCGCTTACTGAATGCAAGTGAACTGTACCAACCTATGTATAAGCATGCTATATCACCTGATAATAAAAAATAAAGAGAGTGCATACTTGGAGTATAATGAAAACCTTTGTAGGTTCTTAACTCTATCTGGCATAATAAGGAGCAATGGGGGGGGGGGGGTCCCTGAATTAGCAACCTATCTAGAGAAGGCAGCCTATCTCTACTCTTCACATACCAAACTCCCAAGTCCTGCATAGTGGGGAAAAAAACTGTTAAATGTTTATGCAATATTCCAGCTGCATCAGTTGGAGTATCAATTAAAATTAAAATGTCTCCTCTAGCAACAATTCTTAGCTGTGCAAGAAAAAAACATGGTATACAGCACTTTTAACTTTTGCAAAACATTTTTTAATTTCCTGGAAATTAGCCATTTTTCTTTGAAACTATGGAAAAACATCTTTGTATCATTTATTTTAATATCCTGATTCATTTGGTTAATTAGTTAATTAATTAGTTATTTTAACTGATATTGATTTTGGCATTCTTTCAGGTGGAAGGGGGGGTCAGAACACCATGGGCCCTCTCTGCTGCAACCACATCAGAAAGTGCGTCTTTCCCAAACATAAAAGGCATTGCTCAATATACTACGCTAAGTACCCCTTCTGGTACTCTAACAATTCTATTATTACAATTCTATTATTTTGATGCAGCTGATTTTAAAATCATCCAATTTATCAGTAATTGTATTTGATTTGTTAAGGTGGTGCATATCTTATTTTAACACTGCATGCATCATACTAATATGCTGCATGTGTTTTCAGTGTATACTTAGCACATTTTAAGTTTTTTTACTTAACTGACATATTTTTCTCTGTATATACATCCAAAATTGTTTTATCTCCCTTTTTTTTTTTTAGTCTTTCACATGAATCTGGTGGAAAAAGAAATCAACAACAAAATATGGAAAACGTTGAACTTGGAAGTGTATGTAATAATCTAGAGGATGTTCATAAAAGGCACAATAACAATACAGAAATCAGTAGTAAGTGCCTAGTCAAGACTGAACAGGAAAATGGACTGGAAATTGGAAAGCATGTATCCATTTTAAGATTAGTTCAAGAAGTCCATACTGAACAAACAAAGGATATTTTTTTAAGAAATCAGGGGGGGGCAGTGGACCACTGCAGTCATGCTTCTGTCCTTCAGTGTGATCAAACAGAAAACAGAGTAAGAAATGAATCCCTTTGCACTTCAGACAACATATTACATAAAGGCTTCAAATCTTTAAAACATTCATATAGCAAAGATTGTGAGCCTTTGGAAAACAGTGCTATGGATTTCCTGAGTGCAAATAAACAAACCACAAAGTCAGTAGAATTACAAGATGATGATACTGCACGACAGCAGCACTATATTTGCCAACCAAGCTATTCTGAAATTAAAATGGAAAAGGGAACTGGAAATTTCTCTATTGAAAGGGATCTACACAGTTCTATGGAGAACAAAAACATGGCACTTACAGTAAATGACTCAAATGCTGGTGGGACCAGAAAGCCGCATATCATTAAGCAATGTTGGTAGTTTATTCTTTGGAAATATACATAGTGATAGTAGTATAATAGAGGCAAAGTTAAAAGTAATGCCCCATACACACGGTCGGAAAATGTTCGATGAGAGCTTGTTGTCATAAATTCCGATCATGTGTACACAATTTCGACGCACTAAGTTCCACACATGCTCGGAATCGTATGTGTTGTAGATCACCGTGTTCGGAATTTCCGACAAGATTTGTGTAACCATGTGTATGCAAGACAAGTTTGAGCCAACATCTGTCGGAAAAAATCCATGGATTTTGTTGTCGGAATGTCCGATCGTGTGTACGGGGCATAACAGTCACTAAATTAAGTGGAAAAGCTAATATAAGTGGAAATTAGTAGAAATTTTGTTTGTATAATCTTTTTTTTAATAAACAAGTTGGGTTAATGTATACAGTGCAATATCACAAATAAGGTCTTGATACTAAATTCATGTTAGTAAATAAGAGTGTTTTTGTACAGCCAACATGTCTAAGTGTCGTTTTTTTTCTTTTAACCTAATTTTGACTTTGTAACTAAATCTTGACCAACAAAATAATAGGCTTTTACTAAAATGAACCCATCTCTTTGCTTTCATTGTGTTGTTTATCTTTTTAATCCATTCAGGGATTGATGTTGGCTGATCCTGTCTCCAGTGTAGAAGGATTAACCCATATGCAGTATTAAATGAGAAGTGACACTGAGTTAAAATCGCTTTATATAGAGAGGGGTAAGATGAAAAAGAATTGGCAAGATGTCGTCTGATTCTGGCTTCTACATTATCCTCCATGGACTCCGCACTAACTGTCAAAGTTTATTCCTGTGCTACCATCGGCCACATAACAGGGCCTGTATCTGCTGCTTTAGAGGGAGGTTCACATGCTGTCATCCCTCTAAGGAGGCCTGGTGGACTTCAGTCAGCTGTTGCATTTTTTTAGGCATTTGTTCAGTGGTCTACCTCTTGCAGTAGCTTATGCTGGTTAGCATTTGGTAGTAAAATCTGTTTTACAAGCTCCTCTATTTTATTCAAATAAATTACCTCTGTAGTGGGACCCCCTTGCCCTGGAAAGAATAAATGCTCTTTAACCACTTAAGCTCCAGGACCATTTGGCTGCCCAAAGACCAGAGCACTTATTGCAATTTGGCACTGCGACGCTTTAACTGACAATTGCGCGGTCGTGCGACGTGGCTCCCAAACAAAATTGGCGTTCATTTTTCACCACTATTAGAGCTTTCTTTTGGTGGTATTTGATCACCTCTGCAGTTTTTATTTTTTGAGCTATAAACAAAAAATAGCGTCAATTTTGAAAAAAACGCATCATTTTTTACTTTTTGCTATAATAAATATCCCCAAAAAATATATAAAAAAACATTTTTTTTTTCTCAGTTTAGGCCGATACGTATTTTTCTACATATTTTTGGTAAAAAACATTGCAATAAGCGTTTATTGATTGGTTGCGCAAAAATTATAGACCGTCTACAAAATAGGGGATAGTTTTATGGCATTTTTCTTAATAATTTTTTTTCTACTAGTAATGGCGGCGATCAGCGATTTTTATCATGACTGATTCATTATGGCGGACAATTCGGACACCTTTGGCGTGATTTTGGGACCATTCACATTTATACAGCGATCAGTGCAATTAAAAATGCATTGATTACTGTGTAAATGTGACTGGCAGTGAAGGGGTTAACCACTAGGGGGCAGTGAAGGGATTAAGTGTGTCCTAGGGAGTGATTCTAACTGTGGGGGGGTGTGGCTATGTGTGACACGACACTGATCACCGCGCTCGATTACACGGAGCTGTGATCAGTGTCCTGTCACTAGGCAGAATGGGGAAAGGCTTGTTTACAATAGCATTTCCCCATTTTTCCTCTCCGTGAGACGATCGCGGGTATCCCCACGGACATTGAGTCCGCGGGACCCCCGATCACACTCACGGAGGTCGCGGCGGGCACGTGCCCGCAAACCGCTTCTTAAAGGGCAACGAACAGGTATATTAATCTGCCTGTACGTGCCCTTCTGCCAATGTATATCGGCGTGAGGCGCTCGGCAAGCGGTTAAAGTGGAACTAAACTCTCTCAAACAACACTGACTATTTAAAGTACTTATGCTGTTGGCATTAGTACATAGATAGGAAAGTATATCATATTTACTTATTTTAAAGTGTTTTTTTTTTAATTTATTCAGTTACTCCCTGGTTACAAGGCTTACACAAAATGATTTTATATATCCCAGGAGTCCTCCTGAGGGAAGGAGGGGTTTTCTCAGCTAAGCACACCCCTCTGCATGCAGGCCTGGCCAAGGGGCAGATGGATTTCAAGGTGTAATTGCTACATTTATTATCTGCCCTTACTCAAGATGGCCACTGTCAGAAATGCTAGGGGATGTTTTCAAAGTGATTTCTTAGCAAAATAAACATGGATGGATGGGTGAGTTTTCTTTGAATATTAAAAATTAATTAAATAGCATTTTCAGTTTGTGGTGCTCAGATGCAGTTTAGTTCTGCTTTAAAAAAGAAGTATGGCCAAAGCTTTTCTGGCCATAATTCTCATGTGAGTCGCAAGAGTGCACTTAATTCCTCACTCCTGTGACTCAGATTTAGGTGACAGCAGGCTGAAGCCCGCTGTTGGTTGAAGTCACACTGCCAGTCCAGGCTCTGCAGGAATCCCCACTATAATGTCAGGATCCACCCAGATGCCTGACTGGCAGCTGGTTGCCTCTGTGTGCCTCTGCAGCCCTCTGTGTGCCACTGACTCAGCCTCTCCTGCCCATCCCCCAACTTAAGCCTGCGTTCATTGAGAGTGGGCGAATCATGTAGACTTTAGCTTTCACGCTTAAGAGTCCGGAATGGAATGACTTTCTGATGAGTTGATTGAGCCACATGGCAGACCTATGCTGCTGGAGTTTGAGTGGATACCAGTGCACACCAGACGCATACTCCGCATCTATGTGAATACTTACTGCAAGAAACGTGTGTAATGATTGAGCCTACCCCTATGGGCACCAGCTATTGACAGTAAGTCTATCTGACAGCTGTAGCATTATTTCCATACTGGGTCCATGCTTACACTGTGTCATACAATGGTGACCGGCTGAACTGTCAGCACAAGGGCTCTGTGTTTGTTTGGAGTCAATGGTGTCCTCCTCCCAAACTGGCAAGGAGCTTTGGCAATAGGGGCGGCTGGCTTGCATGAGCATTACTGACATTTTAAGTTGAATAGCAGATGTAAAAGTCACTGGTGTTACAGCCTGGAGGTCTCTATAATATACATGCATTAATTGCAGCTATTGTTCCTTGCGTGACAGGATTGAGAAATCAAGTTTTGCTAACACCCAGGCTGAACTTTTCCAACTCCTTGGTATGGAGTAGTACTCTCCCTGTGGAATTAAGCTGCAATCACCTTATGCAGAGATTGGGATAACTAGCTATCATTAGTCCTGAGTGACGGTTCACTATTTGATGCATGTATGCCTGCCCAACCTGGCTCAATTCTAATACCGTTAATGCTCTCTTCTTTGCTTACAGCTTGATTATGTCATTGCTAGTGCTTGACGTTTATTTCATATTGCTGATCAGCCATGAGAGCGATTACCATTAGATGTTTGCTCCATTTTTTTACTCCCTATTTTGATGAAGATGAATTTACTATTTACTGGTGAATGCTCTGTTTGACCCGGGGAGTACCTAAGGAGCTAATAGATATCTGGTGATCAGCTATAAGAATGTACTAATTTCTGAGCCTGGACTCTGGTGTTGTTTTTAGCACTGACAACGTTTTGGAAAAAAATCATTTTTGTTTACTTTTTGACGACCATAATAAAGATTGTGTTCTTTTAGTCATACTAATTGGGTCGCATTAGGTACCTGCTTTTTCTGGGAGCTTTCCTCCTGCTTTTTGTCTCCCCCAACCCCCAACAACCTGGAGCTCCAATGAGCAGGGGTCGAACAGAGAGTCAGTGATTGACAGTCACCTCTCTGCTCAGTGAAGAACGAGAACTGAGCGGTCATCACTTATGTGATCGCTCAGTTCTCGGTCTTAGATCCTTTTGGGGACAGCTGCAGAATGAGATTGATGCTGCAGCCACACAGGTGAGTATTGATGGATGTTTGTTTTTCTATACCCCACACCTCACCTTTAAGTCTAGGGGGTACAGGAAGAAGCTGCATTACTTGACTCCCTTCTCTGTCCAGCTCCAGTGCTGGCCTCTTCTCCCTCAGGCTTACGTCTATGGGTAGTCCCCCAACATCATTACATACAAAGCAAGGCTATATACCCTGTATTATATGCAGTGGGGGCGAGAATGCGACTATGGCAGATAGTATTTTATAGAAAAGACTGTGGGGGACTGGTTGCACTGCTGGAGGTTGTAGTGATGTAGTATAAAATATATATTACTGAATGTGTGTATATATCACAAAAGTGAGTACACCCCTCACATGTTTGTAAATATTTTATTATATCTTTTCATGTGACAACACTGAAGAAATTACACTTTCAAAGTGTCAATATTTTGTGTGGCCGCTATTATTTTCCAGCACTGACTTAACCCTCTTGGGCATGGAGTTCACCAGAGCTTCACAGGTTGCCACTGGAGTCCTCTTCCACTCCTCCGTGACGACATCAAGGAGCTGGTGGATGTTAGAGACCTTGCGCTCCTCTACCTTTCATTTGAGGATGCCCCACAGGTGCTCAATAGGGTTTAGGTCTGGAGACATGCTTGGCCAGTCCATCACCTTTACCCTCAGTTTCTTTAGCAAGGCAGTGGGCGTCTTGGAGGTGTGTTTGGGGTCGTTATCATGTTGGAACACTGTCCTGCGGCCCAGTCTCTGAAGGGAGGGGATCATGCTTTGCTTCAGTATGTCACAGTACATGTTAGCATTCATGGTTTCCTCAATGAACTGTAGCTCCCCAGTGTCGGCAGCACTCATGCAGCCCCAGACCATGACACTCCCACCACCACTCATGCAGCCCCAGACCGTGACACTCCCACCACCATGCTTGACTGTAGGCAAGACACACTTGTCTTTGTACCCCTCACCTGGTTGCCGCCACACACCCTTGACACCATCTGAACCAAATAAGTTTATCCTGGTGTCATCAGACCACAGGACATAGTTCCAGTAATCCATGTCCTTAGTCTGCTTGTCTTCAGCAAACTGTGAGCTTTCTTGTGCATCATATTTAGAAGAGGCTTCCTTCTGGGACGACAGCCATGCAGACCAATTTGTCTGAGCACTGACAGGCTGACCCCCCACCCCTTCAACCTCTGCAGCAATACTGGCAGCACTCATATGTCTGTTTCCCAAAGACCACCTCTGGATATGATGCTGAGCACGTGCACTCAACTTCTTTGGTCGACCATGGCAAGGCCTGTTCTGAGTGGAACCTGTCCTGTTAAACCACTGTATGGTCTTGGCCACTGTGCTGCAGCTTAGTTTTAGGGTCTTGTCAATCTTCTTATAGCCTAGGCCATCTTTATGTAGAGCAACGATTCTTTTTTCAGATCCTCAGATAGTTCTTTGCTATGAGGTGCCATGTTAAACTTCCAGTGACCAGTATGAGAGAGTGAAAGCGATAACACCAAATTTAACACACCTGCTCCCCATTCACACCTCAGACCTTGTAACACTATCGAGTCACATGACACCGGGGAGGGAAAATGGCTAATTGGGCTCAGTTTGGACATTTTCACTTAGGGGTGTACTCGCTTTTGTTGCCAGAGGTTTAGACATTAATGGCTGTATGTTGAGTTATTTTGAGGGGACAGCAAATTTACACTGTTATACAAGCTGTACACTCACTACTTTACATTGTAGCAAAGTGTAATTTCTGTAGTGTTGTCACATCACTTTTGTGAGATACTGTATATTATATAAAATATTATTCAACAGAGGGACCCGGCTAGAGTAAGAAACAAGGTAGGTAATAATTTCACAGCGGAGAAAGTGTGGTAGTAAGCCCTGATCACCACAAAGCTCACATATATAAATGTTGTGGACATCTGAGACTAATGAGGTCTGGCTACCAGGTAAAATGTGGACCTAGAAATAGATGCTGTCCCCACCTAAAGCCTCTAGGCTCCAGGACAGGACTTAAGATTCCGAGCAAACAAAAGATTTGTTTTTTTTCATATCAGACACACGCCACAGATCCCCTCACCATGTGTGAGAAACCTAGGTGACACATATACACCTTCAACAGTCCTAGGAGTTAATGCCTCACACCAGATAAAAAATAAATGTTGTTCCACATTTTGAGTATTTTCTACCTTTAGCTGGGCCAGTTCTGACCCTAAAGAGGTTGATAAAAGCCCCTCAAATAGTCTTAAAGGAAAAATCTCCCTGCAGAGACCAGTTCTCTACACTTGTCTAAGGAAGAAGCAATTTTCCTGCATAAATATCAGTATTGGGAAAAGGTCACAACATGTCCCATCACTCCTTACTAATGATAGTTATAAAGAGGGAAATAGCCATTAATTCTTGCCTCCCTGTGGTAAGGTAATATTTTATATATTCTATTTTGGGTTGTCTCCAAATTTTGGCACCTTACTGTCCACTTCATCATGGCTAAATTTCTGCATAGCCAACTAGAATCATAGCCTACAACAGCAAGACTGCTGGGGACAGGACAAATGCAACTACATACATACACATATATTGCTGGCAGCAAGCCAGAAGATGCCTGGGTTGTCTGCATTCATAGCACTGCTGGTCCAAGGGTGAATTGGAAGGCCAGGGTTGGGGTGGAAGTAAAAAAGGTGCTAGCAGCAGTTATGGTAAGTTGTCAATAGGGCAGAGTGGATGGAGGCATGACCCTGCGGGGGGCATACAGTGCCATTGTGACTTAACTGTGAGCACTTCTTTGAGTGGCAGGGCAGATCCCGAAATTGGATCTTGCAGGTTTCTGAAGTCACATAGTTAAATAGTTAGTCTGGTCAAAAAAAGACACAAGTCCATCTAGTTCTAGTTCCTCCATATATAGAACCATATATCCACAGTTATCCTGTATCCTGGATTCAGCGAGGAGCCTGACTCCCCCAGTTGTACTCCTAGTAAAATGTATGATACATGCATGTTTTTAGCCATCAAGTGCTTAACTTTACATTTATTAACAATAAATCTTAATTGCCACATAGTTGCTCAATCAAACAGAGCATTAAAGTGGTTCTAAAGGTAAAAGGTCTTTTACCTTAAAGGGCTTGTAAACCCTCATGGTTTTTCACCTTAATGCATTTTTTGCATTAAGGTGAAAAACCTTATGTGGTGCTGAAGCCCCCCCGAGCCCCCGTTTTACTTACCTGACCTCGATCCTTCTCTGGCCGGGAATGAGCACACCAGCTCTACCTGGTGTCTCGTGTCCTGATTGGATAGATTGATAGCAGCGCAGCCATTGGCTCCCAATGCTGTCAATCAAATCCAATGACGCGGCTCCAGGGGGGCAGGGCCGAGTCCTGCATTCTGTGTGAATGGACACAGATGCAGGACTCGGGAGTGCACCCACACGGGTGTCCACCAAGGAGAGCACTTCTCCAACATGGACACTCGATGTGGGGAGGAGCCACCAGCGCCGCTGAGGGACCCTAGAAGAGGATGATCGGTGCCACTCTGTGCAAAACGAACTGCACAGTGGCAGCAAGTATGACATGTTTGTTTTTTTGTTTTTTAAAACAAGGGTTTACAATCCCTTTAATGCATTCTCTGCATTAACCACTTGCTGACCAGACGTCGTCATTATACTGCGGCAGCTTGGCTCGTTCCCGCAAATCGCCATAGGTGTACGTCGGCTCCTCTCAGAGCTATAGCAGGCGCATGCCCACTGCACGGTGGGGGAGCCATTGCGTGTGGCCTGCAGCCTAATGGGGCAATTGCCCCCCCCCCCCCCCAAAAAAAGAAATTAGTGACAGGCAGGTGGGTGGATCAGTCAGCAGGGTCGGCGGGGGAGCCGGCGGATCAGTTAGCGGGCCAGCAGGTGGATCAGTCAGCGTGCCGACGGGTGAGCGGCCAAACAGGCCAGTCAGCAGGTGAGTGGGCGGACAGGGGAGCAGAGAGATGACATCATCTCTCACCGCCCGCCCTGCATCACCGCTCTCCTGCCCTCACTGTGTAGCCGCGAGTAGCAGAGAGATTACATCATCTCTCTACTGCCTGCCTTCACGCTGGGACAAAGCAAGTGAGAATCTGCACTGTGTAGCTGTAGCAGGCAAGTGACAATCTGCATCTGGTGGCAAGGTGATGTGGCAAGTGACACAGCAAATGACTATCTGCAACGTTATGGCAGGTGACGTGGCAAGTGACAATCCGCACATTGTAGCAGGCAAATGACACAGCAAGGGACAATCTGCAACATGTGGCAGGTGACGTGGCAAGTGACAATCCGCAACATGTGGCAGATGATGTGGTAAGTAACAATCCGCAACTTGTGTCAGGTGACATGGCAAGTGACAATCTGCATCTGGTGGCAGGTAACGGTGGCAAGTTACATAGTGGTTGAGGTTGAAAAAAGATACAAGTCCAACCTATGTGTGTGTGATTATGTCAGTATTACATTGTATATCCATGTATTTTGCGGTCGTTCAGGTGCTTATCTAATAGTTTTTTGAAACTATTGATGCTCCCCGCTGTGACCACCTAATGTGGAAGGGAATTCCACATCCTTGCCGCTCTTACAGTAAAGAACCCTCTACGTAGTTTAAGGTTAAACCTCTTTTACTCTACTTTTAATGAGTGGCCATGTGCCTTGTTGAACTCCCTTCCGCGAAAAAGTTTTACCCCTATTGTGGGGTCACCAGTATGGTATTTGTAAATTGAAATCATATCCCCACTCAAGTGTCTCTTCTCCAGAGAGAATAAGTTCAGGGTTCGCAACCTTTCTTCATAACTAATGTCCTCAAGACCCTTTATTAGCTTTGTTGCCCTTCGTTGTACTCACTCCATTTCCAGTACATCCTTCCTGAGGGACTGCTGCCCAGAACTGGACAGCATACTCCAGGTGCAGCCAGACCAGAGTCTTGTAGAGTGGGAGAATTATCGCTTTATCCCTGGAGTCGATCCCTTTTTTAATGCATGCCAATATTTTGTTTGCTTTGTTAGCAGCAGCTTGATTGCTGAGCCTTTAATCTACTAGGACCCCAGGTCCTTTTCCATCCTAGATTCCCCCAGAGGCTCTCCCCCCAGTGTATAGATTGCATTCATATTTTTGCTACCCAAATGCATTATTTTACATTTTTCTACATTAAACTTCATTTGCCATGTATTTGCCCACCCCATTAATTTTTTCAGATCTTCTCCGCACATCCTGCGGAGAAGTTATTGCCCTGCTTAGCTTAGTATCATCCGCAAATACAAAGTTTGAACTGTTTACCCCATCCTCCAGGTCGTTTATGAACAAATTAAATAGGATTGGTCCCAGCACAGAACCCTGTGGGACACCACTACCCACCCCTGACCATTCCGAGTATTCCCCATTTATCACCACCCTCTGAACTCGCCCTTGTAGCCAGTTTTCAATCCATGTACTCACCCTATGTTCCATCCCAACGGACCTTATTTTGTACAGTAAACGTTTATGTGGAACTGTGTCAAATGATTTTGTAACATCCAGATACACCACCTCTATGGGCCTTCCTCACAGAAGGTTAATAGGTTGGTTTGGCAAGAACGATTCTTCATGAATCCATGCTGATTATTGCTAATGATACAGTTTTCATTACTAAAATCTTGTATATAGTCCCTTATCCCCTTCCCGCCAAGCATTTCGCAGATGTGAGACCTCGGCTTTCGGGGGTTATACCAGGATGATGCCCGCAGCTGCAGGCATCATCCCGGTACCATTTTTTAGAGCGGGCGATCGGCTTTCCAGGGATAACAACCGATGTAGCTAAAAGCCGCTCGGCTATTATCCCGGAGGAGAGCCTCCCGCCGCTCTCAATGGCCTCCCGTCCCACCCGAAGACCCATTTGACGATCTGCCCCCTCCGGCAGCTAGGGACAGACTGACACGAAGCCAGAAATGGCTTTGTTCCAGTCTCCTGATTGTAAACACGGAAGCAACGTCCCTTCCTTTTTACTTGGCTGCCAATGGCGCCGGTTTTAAAAAAATATACTGTATTCAGAATTGCCAAAAACGGCAATCTGAATACTTTGAAGTGCAAAGGAGGGATCGGGGGTCTTTTAGACCCCCGATCCCTCCATAAAGAGTACCTGTCACCACCTCTTACTGTCACAAGGGATGTTTACATTCCTTGTGACAGCAATAAAAGTGATCATTTTTTTTTTAACACAATTTAATAATATAAAAATAAATAAAATAAATAAGAAAAAAAAAATTTAAAGCGCCCCCGTCCCCGCGAGCTCGCGTAGCAAAGAAAACGCATACGGAAGTCGCGCCCGCATATATAAACGGTATTCAAATCACACATGCGAGGTATCGGAGCAATCATCAGAGCGAGAGCGATAATTCTAGAACTAGACCTCCTCTGTAACTCTAACCTGGTAACCGTAAAAAAAATGTAAAGCGTCGCCTATGGAGATTTTTAGACATTGAAAAAATAGAATTTCCTCTAGGTGGGATATTTGGAAAGGGATAAATAGCGCAATGAGGTATGAGAGTAGTGTAAAAAGTATATGAATTTTTATTAAGAAACATAGGTTTAAAATAATGAGCACATATATACACTATACATATCACAAAATATCATAAATGGATACTGGACAGGACTAATCATATAATCACATTACAAAAAAGACAGCTAGTAAATCGCAAAGATCTGTTATGTTGGAGGTGAGCACAACAGAGAAGACCCAACGCGTTTCAAAAATGCTATTTCTTCATCAGGGGTGTATGCGATTTTATCGCAGAACCTACAACCGTCTGAAATTTAAACAAAATACACACACATTAGATATGTAATATTGATTATACACAAGCTAATTGGTACCTGTGTGATCACATCGTACTTTGCGTTTTAGTGTGTTTAAACACTGACCGTATGAACTGTGTAGTACTAGAGTGGATTTTCTGTCCAGATTTTGACATTTAAAAGCAGTTTATATGTTGCAGCTGTCAGCCTGTGGGGCCCAAAGCCCGACGGGGTGAGTAAATGCACCAACGCAGAGGGATGGGTCCAATGGTGGCACGAGGGGAAACATGGGCAGAGTCCCACACAAAGGACAAACCAGGCTGGCCCTCAGAAGTGTATCCCTTACTGTAATAATGAAAAAAAAAAAAAAAGGAGAGGGACAGAGAAAGGACAGGTATTAAATGGATTGCTCGAATTGTAAACCCCCCCACACACACATGAGACCACCCACTGTAAAGAGTTTGCATATACATGAAGGAAGGTGCGCGTACATCCAAAAAGGTGCATGCACACAAACATGCATACGTGCATGTCTAACAGATGCACATGTGTGCATCTACACAGTTGAAAACAGCTTAGTGGAATGATCTACCCATCATAGAGACATCCCCTATGTAATACATGTCAGGGGAAGATGAGCGTGCATGCATCCATGCGCATACAAGCACGCACACATGTATGCACACACGCATACGTGCGCGCATGTGCATCCAAACAGTTTGAATAATGCGTTTAATGCCAATGTAAATATAAAGGAATGTAACTTGCCTAGGGGCGGTCGGAGTGGAGAGGGAGGAAAGGATACTAGAGCCAAGGCAAACGAGGATCTATACCTCCACAGATCCCTGAATCAGGAGACCAGAGGTGGCACCCAAGAGGTTGATCTGTAACAGTGAACAGAAAGTAGGACATCAAGGGGCAGCAATCAATAAGGCCAGTCCTGGGGGCGCATCAGGCATCATGACTGAGCGCTATCATAGTAAGGATATGGAGACTGTAAAGAGTATCCAGGGTGCAGGAGCAAGGAGGTATTACCTGATAGTTGTACGGGCTCTATGGCGTTGGATCCTCACCAGTATCCACCCTCACAGTGAGCAGACATCAGCTGGAGGGTGGAGGGATTTGAAATAGCATGAGTGATTGGAAATGGACCAATCACTGCATGCCTATGTTCGGAGGGGCGGGGCTAGCCGGGAACGTCCCTCGGGACGGCAGCGCGCAGACGGCGCCTCCAGACAGCACCAGGGGGCGTGTGGTAGATGACGCACTGCTACCAAAAGCTGCAGTGACGTCAAGCCCTGGAATACCCTGTGTGACAGGGAAAGCCTAGTGAGTCAGCTGCGCCGCCGCGAGTCGTCCTCCCGCGGCGCACTAGACATGGAACGCACAGTCCCCAAAGGGGCCGGCGATATCCTATCAACAAAGGGAGGCTACCCATGCCAAAAGGCATTGGGCAGCCCCCGTGCGTTGAGTGTGGGACCCCAACCACCATGGACCTAATGCACAGCTGCACAAACATCCCGCCAAGCATGGGGCCACACACAGGCTGATCAAATGGTGCACTGATCTGAGGGACATCACTGTTGAGAGGGGGAACAGCATTTCTAGTGAATCTTAACCATATACCCATGTTTACTATATACCATGATACACTGAAAACTGAAATAATGACAATAATAATGTACATCATAATCATACAGTTAACATTAGTTTTAGTGCATGTCTACGCCCGAAGGGACAGTATGTATATCTATTCTAAACGGTACATTAGGTTAGAATAGGACTGATATCATAATGGACATAATTTGCATTGTTAACAGTACATTGAATTGAAGTGAAATATATCTCATAATCAGGAGGTTACCAATAGTAAGGTTATTTTTACAAAACCCAAACAAGCATATAAGATTGCTGGGGATATAGTACATAGGTCAATTTCCTATAGGCCCTTTCTCAAGGGTTTCTCCTCTGGAGGGTCAGAATGGGAACCACCAGACCCAACCTGAATATCTCAGAACCCTTTGGTCTACTAATACTGTATGGACCAAGCTCCTCTGGTCTCTAGTCATATTATTATCATTGAACATCTCAATATCCTTTCCATCATTACGTCTCTTTCTCCCTTCCATTCAAATCTAAACTTATATATGCCGACTGACAAATGTTAATTATGTGCATATTAGACAATTTTAGGTCATTATATAAAAAAATTGTCACTCGTTGTGTTCTCTATGTACTATATCCCCAGCAATCTTATATGCTTGTTTGGGTTTTGTAAAAATAACCTTACTATTGGTAACCTCCTGATTATGAGATATATTTCACTTCAATTCAATGTACTGTTAACAATGCAAATTATGTCCATTATGATATCAATCCTATTCTAACCTAATGTACCGTTTAGAATAGATATACATACTGTCCCTTCGGGCGTAGACATGCACTAAAACTAATGTTAACTGTATGATTATGATGTACATTATTATTGTCATTATTTCAGTTTTCAGTGTATTATGGTATATAGTAAACATGGATATATGGTTAAGATTCACTAGAAATGCTGTTCCCCCTCTCAACAGTGATGTCCCTCAGATCAGTGCACCATTTGATCAGCCTGTGTGTGGCCCCATGCTTGGTGGGATGTTTGTGCAGCTGCGCAATAGGTCCATGGTGGTTGGGGTCCCACACTCGGCGCACGGGGGCCGCCCAATGCCTTTTGGCATGGGTGGCCTCCCTTTGTTGACAGGATATCGCCGGCCCCTTTGGGGACTGTGCGTTCCATGTCTAGTGCGCCGCGGGAGGACGACGCGCGGCGGCGCAGATGACTCACTAGGCTTTCCCTGTCACACAGGGTATTCCAGGGCTTGACGTCACTGCAGCTTTTGGTAGCAGTGCGTCATCTACCACACGCCCCCTGGTGCTGTCTGGAGGCGCCGTCTGCGCACCACCGTCCCAGGGGACGTTCCCGGCTAGCCCCGCCCCTCCGAACATAGGCATGCAGTGATTGGTCCATTTCCAATCACTCATGCTATTTCAAATCCCTCCACCCTCCAGCTGATGTCTGCTCGCTGTGAGGGTGGATACTGGTGAGGATCCAACGCCATAGAGCCCGTACAACTATCAGGTAATACCTCCTTGCTCCTGCACCCTGGATACTCTTTACAGTCTCCATGTCCTTACTATGATAGCGCTCAGTCATGATGCCTGATGCGCCCCCAGGACTGGCCCTATTGATTGCTGCCCCTTGATGTCCTACTTTCTGTTCACCGTTACAGATCAACCTCTTGGGTGCCACCTCTGGTCTCCTGATTCAGGGATCTGTGGAGGTATAGATCCTCGTTTGCCTTGGCTCTAGTATCCTTTCCTCCCTCTCCACTCCGACCACCCCTAGGCAAGTTACATTCCTTTATATTTACATTGGCATTAAACGCATTATTCAAACTGTTTGGATGCACATGCGCGCACGTATGCGTGTGTACATACATGTGTGCGTGCTTGTATGCGCATGGATGCATGCACGCTCATCTTCCCCTGACATGTATTACATAGGGGATGTCTCTATGGTGGGTAGATCATTCCACTAAGCTGTTTTCAACTGTGTAGATGCACACATGTGCATCTGTTAGACATGCACGTATGCATGTTTGTGTGCATGTACCTTTTTGGATGTACGCGCACCTTCCTTCATGTATATGCAAACTCTTTACAGTGGGTGGTCTCATGTGTGTGTGGGGGGGTTTACAATTCGAGCAATCCATTTAATACCTGTCCTTTCTCTGTCCCTCTCCTTTTTTTTTTTTTTTTTTCATTATTACAGTAAGGGATACACTTCGGAGGGCCAGCCTGGTTTGTCCTTTGTGTGGGACTCTGCCCATGTTTCCCCTCGTGCCACCATTGGACCCATCCCTCTGCGTTGGTGCATTTACTCACCCCGTCGGGCTTTGGGCCCCACAAGCTGAAAGCTGCAACATATAAACTGCTTTTAAATGTCAAAATCTGGACAGAAAATCCACTCTAGTACTACACAGTTCATACGGAGTGTTTAAACACACTAAAACGCAAAGTACGATGTGATCACACACGTACCAATTAGCTTGTGTATAATCAATATTACTTATCTAATGTGTGTGTATTTTGTTTAAATTTCAGACGGTTGTAGGTTCTGCGATATAATCGCATACACCCCTGATGAAGAAATAGCATTTTCGAAACGCGTTGGGTCTTCTCTGTTGTGCTCACCTCCAACATAACAGATTTTTGCGATTTACTAGATGTCTTTTCTGTAATGTGATTATATGATTAGTCCTGTCCAGTATCCATTTATGATATTTTGTGATATGTATAGTGTATATGTGTGCTCATTATTTTAAACCTATGTTTCTTAATAAAAATTCATATACTTTTTACACTACTCTCATACCTCATTGCGCTATTTATCCCTTTCAAAATATCCCACTTAGAGGAAATTCTATTTTTTCAATGTCTTGTTACTCGAGATGTGGGATAATCTAGTGCGTATTCTGTGACATTGAGCACTTTTTCAATTATTCTTTTGGAGATTTTTAGGTACCGTAGTTTGCCGCCATTCCACGAGTGCGTGCAATTATAAAGCGTGATATGTTTGGTATCTATTTACAGTAACATCATCTTTCACATTATACAAAAAAATTGGGCTAACTTTACTGTTTAGCTTTTTTTTAAATTCATGAAAGTGTCCCTGTTTAAAACGCCGCTGCACAAATACCGTGTGACATAAAATATTGCAACAATCGCCATTTTATTCTCTAGATTCTCTGCTAAAAAATATCAATAATGTTTGGGGGCTCTAAGTAATTTTCTAGCAAAATATACGGATTTTAACTTGTAAACACCAAATGTCAGAAATAGGCTTAGTCATGAAAGGGTTATTATCCCCTCCAAGAGCTTGCATACTATTGATGTTAGGCTAACTGGTCTGTAATTCCCAGGGATGTATTTTTGGGCCCTTTTTAAATATTGGTGCTACATTGGCTTTTCTCCAATGCACTGGTATCTTTCCAGTCAGTAGACTGTCAGTAATAATTAGGAACAATGGTCTGGCAATTACTTGACTGAGTTCCCTAAGTACCCTCGGGTGCAAGCCATCCAGTCCCGGTGATTTATTAATGTTAAGTTTCCCAAGTCTAATTCTAATTCTGTCCTCTGTTATCCATGAGGGTGCTTCCTATGATATGTCATGAGGATAAACACTGTGGTTTTGGTTACTGAAGCACCCCCCCGATTCCCTTGTGGAGACTGAGGAGAAGAATAAATTCAATACCTTCACCATCTCCCCATCCTTTGTAACCAGATGTCCTTCCTCATTCTTTATGGAGCCAATATGGTCTGACCTCCCTTTTCACACTCAGGGCTCCCACTGATTCTGCATTAGGGTGAGTTGAACTATTTTATTTTATATTCCAATGTAATAATAGAAATATTGCGCTTCAATCATCCTGACACCATAACAACTATGGTGCCATGATGATTGAAGCGCCAACACCAGCCATTTCCCTGATAAATTGCCTGCAAAAAAACATTTTCTGGCAGTGCCCCTCCGGAGACTAGACTCTGGATCCACCCCTGCGGTGGCCGCGATGTCCATCCGCCACCCGCGATAGCTCCACAGAGACCCAGAACAGGGATCTGTCAATGTAAACAAACAGATCCCCGTTCTGACAGGGGAGTAGTGATCAGGAACAACCATCTCTCTCCTCCTCCAGTCAGTCCCCCCCCCCAGGGAACACATTTAACCCCTTAATTACCACTAGTATTAACCCCTTCCCTGCCAGTGTCATTTATACAGTAATCAGTGCATTTTTATAGCACTGATCACTGTATAAATGTCACTGGTCCCAAAAAAATGTCAAAGGTGTAAGATCTGTCCGCCGCAATGTCACAGTCCCACTAAAAATTGCTGATCGCCACCATTACTAGTAAAAAAAAAAAATAGTCATAAAAATGCCATAAATCTATCCCCTATATTGTAGACGCTATAACTTTTGGGCAAACCAATCAATATACGCTTAATGCTATTTTTTTTTTTTTTTTTTACCAAAAATATGTAGAATACATGTTGGCCTAAGCTGATGAGGAATTTTTATTTTTTTATTTTTTTGGATATTTATTATAGCAAAAAGTAAAAAATATTGTGTTTTCTTCAAAATTGTCAGTCTTTTTTTGTTTATAGGGCAAAAAATAAAAACCTGCTACTAAGACTCTGCCTTAGTTTTCTTTTTATAAATTCAGGATTTTCACCACTTCTGAATATTTGAAAGGAACCTCATTTTTCCTGTTTTTTCTATTTGGATACATACACTGATATTAGCACTGCACCCATCCCATGTTTTCCAAAAAATAAAAACTGCAGAGGTGATCAAATACCACCAAAAGAAAGCTCTATTTGTGAGGGAAAAAAAGGACGTCAATTTGTTTGGGTACAGCGTCGCACGACTGCGCATTTGTCAGTTAAAGCGACGCAGTGCCGTATCGCAAAAAAATTACCTGGTCATTAAGTGGCCTGATCTTCTGGTCCTTAAGTGGTTAAGGCTAAAAAAAAACTTTTAATAGTAGCTCCCCCCAGCCTCTCCCAACTACTCACCTGAGCCTGATCTTGGTCCAGCGATGTGCACGTCTGCAGCAGCTTTTCTCCCCTTTACCCTATCTCACAGGCTTTGCTGAGAGCAGTGCTGTCAGTCAAAACTAGTGAGCACAGAGTGGGGTGCAGGGGCCAAGATGGGCTGTGTTACTGAATAGACGCAAACAGTCCGGCTCAGGATCGAGTATGCTAACAAGGGTCCCAACACTGAACCTGTATACTGAAACTTTATACCACAAATAATCTTAGACCATTCAGAGTATGAATTTTAATCACTACTCTCTGAATACAGTCTTTTAGCTAGTTTTCTATCCATTTACAAACTTAATTTTTTTAAACCTATAAACTTTAATTCACCCATTAGCCATGTGTAGGGAACTGTGTCAAACTCTTAGTTCCTTGTAAAAAAAAAAAAAAAAAGCTGATTTGTTTGACAAACTTAGTCTTTCGTGAATCAATGCTGACTATTGCTTATAATATTATTTTCTAGCAAAAACTCTTTTATGTTTTGTTTAAATCAAATTCTCCCTGAATAACTGATGTGTAATTACTTGGTAAAGACTTTGATTTCTTTATAAATAAAGCACCACATTGGCCTTGCACCAATCAAGCGGTACCGAGCCTGTCATGAACTAGTCTCTAAAAATTAGAAACAATGGTTCCAAAATAACAGAGCTCAACTTTTTGAGGACATGTGGGTATATGCCATCTGGTCCCATGTGCTTTATTCCCTTTTATTTTGGGACTATGGCAATACTATCCCTATTATGGACTTTAGCTCCCCCCATTTTCCTTTGCATACACAGCTGAAGAAGGTATGTAATAAAATTTGTTTTCTCTTTGTCCCCAGTCACCAACTCTGAGTTATCTTGTAAAGGGCCTACATGCTCAGACCTGATTGTTTTACTATTAATATATTTAAATAATTTTTCGGTTTGTTCTACTCTCTTTTACAATCTATCATTTGTTTTGAATATTTGCAGCCTTGATTTCCTCTTTGTCTATTTTGTTATATTCTTTGTAACTCTCAAATGAAATTATATTTTATATACCCTTTTTCTTATTCTTTATGGCTTTTTTTTACTTTGGTAATGAAATAAATATGTTTTACTTTTAGCCTTTTAAATGTATTGCCCATGGGAATATATTTTGCAGCATGTTTGAAAACAGTTGATTCAAAATATTCAAGACACAATTTTTTCTCCAAGTCTCTGTCTTGGAGAGCAGTCCTCAGCCTTGATTAATTTGTTCTTTTTAAATTTAATGTTTTATCCTTCCATTATGTGCTTGTTGTCATTATGGTCACTGCTACCCAGATGTTCATTTATATGAATTTTGGTAATAAATTTAGCATTGTTTGAGATTAGCAGGTCCAGCAGAGCATAATTTCAAGCTGTAGGCTTCTAAAAGCTGTACCATAAAATTGTCTTATAATAGGTTTATAACCCCCCCTGATCCCTTTTCTGTTCCAGCAGTACCATTACTCCAGTCAATATCAGGGTAGTTAAAATCCCTAATTATTACAACTGTCGCAGCCCTTTCTATCTTTGATAGGAGCTGAGTCACAGCATAGTATTCAGCAGTCTGTTAAATCATATTATAGTCCCAATTCCATTGGGGTCTGCTGCCCAATGTGTGGCAGCTGGACTGCCTTCTAGCTGGCCCAAGACGATGCACCCAGTCCACTCAGGACCACTCCACCGGTCAATATAAGTGTCCAAAAAATTGGAATAATCCTTACACTTGTGTTGTAGCTTCACAAAATGGTTTAAAGTCTTTACAGGTGACAGGGAGTAGTCTTCTACTCTTATGGTCCTCAGAGTTTCTTTCTCATAGACCCTTCAATTAGCCTCCTGCTTGACCTTTAAGATGGCTTCAGGATCAAGGATGGCCATCTCTTTCTCATACCAGGTGGCCCAGGGACCCCTGGGGCTTGGGCTGTCTGACACAGGGTCTCAAGTACCGGGTGGTGAGGCTTTCAAACTGTCTGCATCTGGAAGGCCTGTTTCCTCTATCACTTCAATTAGCTGTTCTTTGGAAAGGTCCCTGCAGTTGAGGCCTATCTCCTGAGCCTTTAATTGCAAAATCACCACAGTCTAATTCTTATACTCCCTACCCCTGGTCAGGTCCAAGGTTAGGATGCTGCGGTTCTCCATACACTTCAGTATTTTGATCCTGCCGCAGCCACCACTTTGTGGGCAGAACAAAACACACACAAATGTAGCATGGCCCCCTTGGGGACTGCTGAGAATTACCTGCTCAACTGCATGGCCATGGCCAAGTGAACCTTCCAACCCACCTGACACTCTGGGTTCAGACATTCTGTTAACACTATAAAGCAAGAATCAAACAACTCAGTAGTATAAGGTTCTGAAATATTTTACTTGAACCCAAATTGGAAAAGTTATTTCACAATGGGAAGGAATAGATCCGCTGAGATAACAGCACCAACTCAGCAAACAGATTCCTTCCGAAGACACAACAATGATTAAACAATGGATAATGCTATATACACAAGTGTACACCATATTCCGACCCAAAGTCACCTCCTAGTGGATATTTCAGTTAACTACATATGTGGGCACACTTAGATGTAATCTAGACAGCCTATGCTATTGTAATGAGAGCTAATCTCCCGCTAGTGTTTTATATATATATATATATATACACACATACATATACACTTCCTATAAGTAATGGCAATAGAGTTTCACGTTGCAGATCTGTTATTCTTCGCTTGCTAGTTGACGCTCGTTAACTGTAGGTTCCGGGTGGTGAAGGCTTAAGGCATCTGAGCACAGTGTTCCGGCAATGCAGTAAAGTGTTCTTGGGTAGAGATGTGTGTGTACAGTGGTCTGTACTGGTGCTAGTGAATAGATAAAGATTGAGCAGCTTGCTCTCTCACCGACGACCCAAATCGATCCAAGGTCTTCTAGACAGGAACACAGATGGCAGCACTCCAGTAACGGATCTTCTGTCTCGGCCTTCTGTAGTGACTTTTACCACTTGTCCGCACTGATGGGTAGGCACTAGTAACAGGATGCTAGTAACAGGATGTTCGACAGTGGGTAACAGGAGTAGGCCTCTTAGGCCTCATGGTGGGAGTTGCGTTCCACGCGGTAGGCTGCGACCTCTCTCTCTCTCTGTCATACAGAGAGGACCGTCTTGCGTCAGGCCCAGGAGGAAGAGAGCGTGCACGCGCTTCTCAGCTCCTTCTATCATCTCTCCCAGCATCCTTCAGGCCACTGCGAGGGTCCCTGGGATTTGTAGTCTTAGGGTACATGGTGCACAGCAGCAGATTCAAAGAGGACTATACGCCCCATAACTCACTCTGTTGGCACACAGATATGAGGTCACTGGCTGCTCTAACAATCATGGGGACAAAGAAAGTTTAGAACACTGAATGGTACGAAGCTTTCTGGAAACAGTTCATATAACTACATCCTCCCCCCACTTCAAATCACTTTACTGCATGATAGTCAATCATTTGTCTACTAAACTAGAGGTTGTAACAGCTAACAACTGGCATAATGAAGAATCCTCTGATAATAAACTATATACATCAGCAAAGGAGGAAATCATGTTAAGTTTATGACAAGCCAAAAGTAGATCAGTGATCCACCCAGTAGTGTCAGTGGGAGGATCAAGGTCATCCTTCCCCAAAGACTCGGTAAAGGAGGCAAGTGCTTGGGTGGGCCGATGAGCAGTTCATCAGAGCTTTCTCCAAGGGTATCATAGGTCAACCTCTTTGGAGGACATATTTCCCGTCTCAGCCGAGAGTGCATGTCTTCCACAGAATCAGATCCCTGTTCTGTTCCCTATTGGCTGCATTCAGCTTCTGGTTCAGACTCTGCTTCAGTACCTGGCTCCATTTCAGGTCCTGGTTCAATTACATGTTTTGATTCTGGTTCAGGTTCGGGTTCTAGTGTTATTTCTCCTTCAGTTCTTTTAGTAAGAGGAAGGGTTGCATCAACCGGAGCAAATACTTCACTGTGTTCCAGCTTGACTTCTTTAGCTTCCAACAGCGGACCAGAGGCTATGGCCTCAGTATAAGGCATGTGAGGGTCTGTCCCTAAACAGTCTTCCGCCCCAGCTGCAGGATCTAGGGGATCATCTCCCATAGGGTAGACCCACAACCAATCCAAAGGTACTTCCTCATCATCATTTTACTCTTCTAGAGGTGTGAGGGTACATGGTTTTCTGTTCCGAGAACTCAATGTTGGAGGCTGAAATGGCTCAGAATAAGTGGTGGAAGGTACCCATACAGCCTCTGAGATAGGCAATAGGTGATTCCGATGCCAAGTCTTTAATGGCCTTGTCTTCCCTTCTGGCCTGATCTGATATACACAAAACCCTGGTAGTTGTTGACAAACAATGTAAGGTTGGGAACGCCATCTATCTGATAGTTTGTTTTCCTGGCACTCCTAGATTGCGTAACAACACCCGATCGCCAGGTTGCAGATCTTGAACTCTTACTTTAAGATCAAAGTTCCTCTTATTCCTTTGTTCTCTGTGAGAGGCTTCCTTTGCTTTTTCATAGGCTACCTTCAGATTCTTCCTTAGCCTATCAATATAACCCTTGTAAGAGGCTTGAGAGGTATGATCAGCGGAGGTTCCAAAGGCTAGATCCACTGGTAAGCGAGCCCCTTTCCCAAACATCAGTCTGTAAGGGGAGTATCCGGTAGCCTAATTTGAGGTACTATTATAGGCATGGACTATTGCAGCAATATGATCTCCCCAATGCTGTTTATTGAACGGAGCTTCGTTTCTGAAAATTGATATAACACTCCCCCAATACCATCTCTACTGACATCCACATTATTCGTAAGGCTTTGAGGGGTCAATGTAGGCCAGCACCGGAGCTTTGACCAAACTCCCCTTCAGCCTCTCAAAGGACCTCTCACACTTCACAGTCCACTGGTCCTTGATAGATTCCTTCGGCCTTCTGCCTCTTCCTTTCAGGGTTTTCTGTTGTTCTCCATCTGTTTGCTTCTGTAACATCTCGTTCAATGGCCGAGTAATCTGAGAGAAGTCCTTCACAAACCATCTGTAGTAAGAACAGAAACCCAAAAACGATCTCAACTCGGTGACGGTGGTGGGCCGAGGCCAAGAAGTGACCGCCTTCAGTTTTTGTGGGTCAGTGGCTATTCCTTCTGCAGATACCACATGCCCTAAGTAGGTGACAGAGTTCTGGTAGAATCAGCACTTCTCCAATG
This sequence comes from Aquarana catesbeiana, assembly GCF_042186555.1. Taxonomy (NCBI): domain Eukaryota; kingdom Metazoa; phylum Chordata; class Amphibia; order Anura; family Ranidae; genus Aquarana; species Aquarana catesbeiana. Next base: position 246,891,142 of record NC_133328.1, on the reverse strand, counting down.
ACAGCTTCAACCCCTCTTCGTGTAATCGCTAGAAAACCTTCTCATGCTCTTCCAAAGTTGGGCCAAACACAATGATGTCACCAAGATAAACCAGTATTTCTACCAGGTTTACATCACCCACTGTATTCTCCATCAGTTGCTGGAACGTGTCAGGAGCCCCGGTCAGTCCCTGAGGCATCCGACTCAAACTCGAAGAATCCCAGTGGACTAATAAAGGCAGTCTTGTGCCGACCTTCTGGGTGCATAGGTATTTGGTAGTACCCTCTCTTCAAATCCAACACACTGAACCATTTGGCCCTGGATAAGCAATTGCAAGGCTTCTTCTATGTGAGGGGTTCTTTATTGATCAGGGATAGTGCTTCGATTCAAGGTTCGATAATCGAGGCACATCTGGAGAGACCCATTCTTCCTCACCACCACAATCGGGGAAGCGTAAGGGCTTCGGGACTCTTTAATCACTCCTGACCTTTTCAGTTCAGCTAGTTCAGTTCAGCTAGTTGTTCCCGAAGTGCCCCTATTACAAAACGCGTAGGGTGGAGTGATGTGCTTGCGTCACCTCGCATCATTGTGGTTGTCTCAGCAGGACGGGTTTGTCTGTGTGCTCACCGGCCGGAGCACCGGACACTATAGGTGCTTTTATCCACTGTTTCCATGTGAGTGCAATACATGTTTGTTTTAATCTTTAGTAAATCGAAGCGTTTTACACTATTGGAGCTTTTTATTTTTCATGCTATATCTATCTTAATGAGCTGGGGAGACATGATGGGATCTGAGTTCCAATAACCCCTTTTGGCATTCCTGGATGTCCAATTACCACCTATGAACCTTGGATCCAAGTCCATTCGTTAAGCTCTGGAGTGCTTATTTATACAGGCTTCCCCTGATCCTCTGTAGAGGGGGGTCATGGGGCTCTGGTAAGCGGCCAATTTTTTTCACTGGTGGTGGATTGAACACAGCATTTCCTACGTTACAGAAAATTTCATATGTTTATGAGTTTATGGACTTTTTTTTAATATTCATTCGCTCACGGTGTTGGACTTTATTTATGGTTGAATATGATATCATATGTCATAACATTCTACATATATCAGTCTATTTTTGTTTTATTATTGGCACCAAATCACTTTGTGGAATCTGATTATGCCACTTGTATTTATGTTTCACGGGTATTAATATTGTTATTTCACACACTATTTCAGCTAATGTGGTAGCGCGACTCTTATATTTTTCTTTTACTTTATACAGTTGTTCCCGAAGGTCTTTCAAATCACATAAAGGGACCCGTCTTGCTCTTTCTCGAAATGGCTTATCCTCAGTCAATCGGATACGATGCTGAGCACTCTTAGCACAGCCCACATCAAAGTCATTTTTCCAGAACATCTTCTCCCACCGATCTATCTGAGCTTTAATCCTTTGTTCCCAAACAGGGGGGAGGCTTGGGCAGTGAGCTGTGGTGTTTCTTTCATCTCCCACTTGGGTTGTCTCATTCTTCTCCACCGGAGTAGCAGCACTCACTTTCCCGATCTCGATTCGAGGCTTTAGGCTGAACGGGTGACTAGTGACGTTGCGCACACTAACGGGAACTCGCCCCCCACTCCGGAACAGAGCCCGAGTGGGTATAATTTCGGGAACTAACTCTATCCCGACTTCCTCCTCTGTGGGATTAGCTTCTACCACCACGTATGGACCCATTTGGTCCCAGGACAACTTGACAGTGGCTTTGAGACAGGCTGCAGCACCCTTTCTTAAGTGTCTAGTTGCCACAACCTCCCCACTCTTTCGGCGGGTGCCTTCTTTTCTTGCAATACCCTCTGAAATGCTTGCTTCAACTGAGGATGGATTTTCCCAACAGGGGCACCTTCTACAGTCAAGGGGATGAGTAGTCTTCTCACTAAATTGAGTTAGTTGCTATCAGCAAAGAATTTCTGCCGGCTCCAGGCGGTCAAGGGCATACAACTGCTAACGTGACAAATGTCTCTGGCCTTCCAGCTAAAGCAGAGTCAAAGGTTATCTTGATAGGTATGTAACCATCGTAAGGGCATTTCAAATACTTATGGTAGAAGTCTTGATACAGCAGCATTACTAGGGCTTCAGTATCCAACAGTGCTTGCATACAGATGCCCTCCATCTGGACTGATGCTATAGGGGAAGGCCCCACTAAGTTCTTGGGTAGGTTTCCTCCAGGTGCCTCAAAGGCATGTGCCCTAACAGACCTCCTTGGAGGCGGTGTTTGAGATTTAACTGCTTGTTTAGTGAGGTGTGCATTGATTTCCTGTTCCCGTCTCCCATTTTCCCTTCTCCCATTGGGTCGTGCTTGGGCACGGATGAGTGCGAGAGGATTGATAGCTTGCAGTTTCCTCTCTTGTTTTTCTTACAATTTCTTTTCTTTCCTTCGAGCACAGCCTTCCCTTGGGACTCCCAACTAGCTCCCTCATTGGAGGTCCCTTGAAATTTTCCACCGGCTTGGGAAAAAGGAGTTTCTGTAACGCTCTCAAAACTTAATTGAGGAGTTGAGGGCTAACATCTGCCTTGGGACACTTGGCTTGGAAATGTCCGGCTTCTCCACATCCATAACATCTCCTTTCTAATCCTGAGTACTGTTTTGTTTCACTTGCCCAAGTCCCCTGCTCCTGAACTTTCACTTGGGTCTCCATTACTCGCATCAGTGCATGGTACATTTGAGTCTGAGCCTGTGCTACCTGTGCCATCAGTTCCGTTGTCCCTAGTTCTACAACTGTTTTATGGATGTCAGGGGGAGTCAATCCCTTGGGTTCAGATTCGGTTACACTGTTGTCATTGGAAAACTCCATTTCAGCATGAATAGCGCAGGCCACCACTTTCTCTTTTTGCACAGGATTCACATCTCTTGGTCGTTGACTCTTTTCTTCCAGCAGAGCCTCTTCCTCTCGAACCCCTCTTATCAGTTCAGGATAGGTTGATAACACCTGAGTCCTTTTCAGTAACAACTTTAACACAATAGGATGTTTGGGCTGGGCCCCGTGTAGCACCTGGTTCAGTCGTGCCTGATCAGCGTCTTTGGGGTCAAGACCTTTCTTGAGGATGATTTGATGTAGCATCTGGTCTACTCGAGAGATGTATTCAGACAAACTTTCCCCTCTGTTAATGGGTGTGGTTGAATTTGTACATCAGATCAGCAATTGTTTCAACTCTTTCAAAAATAGCACACAAAGCCTCAATGTAGTCCATGACAACACAAGTCCTCTTGCCCATCCTTAGGTTACGGATCACGTTGGCCACTGGACCTCAAAGGCTCTCACTAAGTCGCTGTAGTTTCAGGGCCTCTGAAACACTCCACTCTTCCATAGCCTATAAAGCTTGACTCATCCAGGTTTCAAACACATCTTCTCCCACGACGGCAACTGCCCCCGAGAAAAAGTCTTCAATAACTTTGATTAGCATTCCCAGGCCCATTCTTCACCAGGCTATCGACCAGATCACTCATATCTGTGTAAAAAGAGAGTGGAGGGGCGCTGACCCCTTGAGAGTCAGTCCCCATAGGCACGGGACTTTTCTTGTAGGCTTTTGTCAGAGGTGGCTTCTTATTCCCTCCTCTCTCGCTTCTGAGTGGGAATACCCTTGCCATCACTTCCTGTGTTAAGCTGATCTCTGCCTCCTGAAAACACACTGACACTTCCTGCCATTCTATCAGTGCCCTGACTTGATCCATCTCCGCGGAGGCTTCAGTTTTCACCAGGTAAGCCCAGTGTCTTGGCACTAAAGCTCTCAGCCACCTTCTGATCTCCCTCTCAGTATGCTCACTCTCCGAGATCTCCAGAATGGTGCTTCTGTTGATTGGAGTCCCATAACTTCGACCTCAAGCAACTGTGGCCATGGATGTGGCTTACTACTCAGATTGTGGCTCCAATCTAAGTTGACTGGGGCCTGCTGCAGATAGCATCCCGGATGAGCCCCCAAATGTAGCATGGTCCCCTTGGGGACTGCTGAGAATTACCTGCTCATCTGCACAGTTCAGACATCCTGTTAACTCTATAAAGCAAGAATGAAACAACCCAGTAGTATAAGGTTCTGAAATATTTTACTTGAACCCAAATTGGAAAAGTTATTTCACAAAAGGAAGGCATAGATCCGCTGAGCTGAGATAACAGCACCAACTCAGCAGATTCCTTCCGAAGACACAACAATGGTTAAACAATGGATAATGCTATATACACAAGTGTACACTGTATTCAGATCCACCAGTCACCTCCTAGTGGATGTTCCAGTTAACTAAATATGTGGCCACACTTAGATGTAATCTAGACAGCCTATGCTATTCTAATGAGAGGGCTAATCTCCCACTATATATATATATATATATATATATATATATATATATATATTCTCCTATAAGTATTGGCAGTAGAATTCCACGTTGCAGATCCGTTATTCTTCGCTAGCTAGTTGGAGCTCGTTAACTGTAATCCATTTGGTTGTAGGTGAAACAATAGGTTTCGGGTGGTGAAGGCCTAAGGCATTCTGAGCACAGTGTTGCAGCAATGCAGTAAAGTGTTCTTGGGTAGAGATGTGTGTGTACGGTGTTCTGTACTGGTGGTAGTGAATAGATAAATATTGAGCAGCTTGCTCTCTCACCAATGACCCAAATCGATCCAAGGTCTTCTAGACAGGAACACAGAAGGCAACACTCCAGCAACGGATCCCTCTGTCTTGGCCTCCTGTAGGGACTTTCCCCACACGTCCGCACCAATGGGTAGGCACTAATAGTGATGCTAGTAACAGGATGTCCGACAGCGGGTAACAGGAGTAGGCCTCTTAGGCCTCGTGGTGGGAGTAGCGTTACGCGCTGTAGGCCGCGACCTCTCTCTCTCTCTCTCTCTGTAAAATAGAAAGGTCTGTCTTGCATCAGGCCCAGGAGGAAGAGAGCGTGCGCGGGCTTCTCAGCTCCTTTTATCATCTCTCGCAGCATCCTTCAGAGCAACGCAAGGGTCCCTGGGATTTGTAGTCTTAGGGTACATGGATGCATAGCAGCAGATTCAAAGAGGTCTATACGCCTCATAACTCACTCTGTTGGCACACAGATATGAGGTCACTGGCTGCTCGAATAATCACAGGGACAAACAAAGTTTAGAACACTGAAAGGTACAAAGCTTTCTGTTAACAGCCATATTGCTACACAAAGATCAGGAAAGGTTTAAGACACAACACACACACACACACACTGGAGTTGATTTAGTAAAACTTGAGTGCAAAAATCTGGTGCAGCTCTGCATAGAAACCAATCAGCTTTCAGGTCCCTTTTTTTTGTCAAAGCTTAGAGGAGAGCCAGGCTCCCCCCCCCAAAAAAATTACTGTAGCTGCTGACTTTTAATATTAGGGTACATACCTGTTAAAGGCATCCAGCAGTGTCCTCACCTGAGCTGATTCTTGAATTGGCTCTCAGGTGCTGCCGCCGCCATCTTGGCTAAGGGAAACCATCAGTGAAGCCTTGCAGGAAGTGTCAAAACCAGGTACCCGCTCCCCCCCGCCCAAAGGGTGCCAAGTGTGGCAGTGGAGGGGGGAGGAGATAGATAAGCAGAGCTTCACCTTTTGGGTGGAGCTCCGCTTTAACTGAACAAGGTGAGAAGCTGATTGGCTACCATGCCCAGCTGCAACAGATTTTGCATTCTCCAGTTTTAGTAAATCAACCCTACTGTGTCACAGACTGAACTGTCTGGTATACAGCATGTGAGATAACAAGGTGATAGATATACCTCTGTCAGTGGTTTTTAAACATATGTACATATATACACCCAGAGGCTATGGGCAACAAGAGCAAACTATTAAACACAGGAACACTTGCCTAATAATCTCCCATTGTGGCCTGAGTTAGCAGCAGCTCCTCCACAGCAGGACATGTGGTGTTAGACTCTCTCTTTTTACGTCTTTCCTCTGGGGTTTTCAACACAGACTCACAGGGACAGAAAGCGATGAATAAACAACTCTGTGAACATAAAGCTGCACAGACACTTACAGACAGCAGAGGGCAGCAGATCCCTACAAAACTATAACTTGCAGTTTACTAAACAGATGCAAAGTTGAATTAACAATGCAATACAGGATCAGAATGGCAAAGAGCACTCCTCACATCAATGTCTCTGTGTCTCAATCAGGATAACATGTGTCTGCATAGCACATTCCCTATAAGACTCTATAGCAGGGGTAATTATTTAAAATTCAAGGAGGTCCTGTTGCTAAAAGTTTCTTCCAGGTGAGGTCCAAAACTCTCTTTAATAAAACATAAAAGTAGGCCAATCACATCCACATTTCAAGTAAAAGAAAATAGAACCACCTTACCTAAGGTGTCCCCATCAGAGTACCTCTTAGATCAGTTGCCTCTATCAAAGTACCCTCTTTCATATTGTGTCCCCACCAGAGTACCCCCTTAGATCAGTTGCCCCATCAGAATACCGCCTTAAATCAGGTGTTCGCATCAGAGTGCCCCCTTATTTCAGATGTTCCCATCATAGTGCCCCCTTACATCAGGTGCCCCCATCAAAGTACCCCCTTTCATAATGTGTCCTCACCAGAGTACACCCTTAGATCAGTTGCCCCCATCAGAGTACTCCATTACATCAGGTGTCCCCCCATCAGAGTGCCCTCTTACATCAGATGTCCCCGTCAGAGTACCCCCTTACATCATATGTCCCAATCACAGTGCCCCTTACATACGGTGTTCCCATTAGGGTACCCCCTTTACCTAAGAAGTCTAAAAGTCCCCATCAGAGTGCCCCCATACATCAGGTGCCCCTATTAGAGTACCTTATTACATCAGGTGCCCCCATCAGAGTAACCCCATAAAACAGGAACCTTCATATATCCGTTGCCCCCATCAGAGTAACCCCATAAAACAGGAACCTTCATATATCCGTTGCCCCCATCAGCGTACCCCCTTACATAAGGTTTTCCCATCAGAGCTCCCCCAAACATCAAATTTTCCCCATCAGAGTGCCCCAATACATAATGGGTCTCCATTAGCATGCCCCATATATCAGATTCCCCCATCAGAGTTTCACCAAAGATCACTAGAGTCCATTAGAATTGGGCAGGCAGGGGGTGGGGGGTGCCATGGAGGGCAACGCACACACGTGACATTATTGGTTGCCATTACGCCAGTGGTCATAGCAACCGATGACTGCAGCTTAGTGAGGATCCATGCAGCAGAATGGCAAGCTGATGGTCTGGAATGGGCTGTCAGTCGGTCCGGATCCAGACTGCAGTCTGCCATTTAGTAAAGGCTGCTCTATAGCAACAAAGAGTATAGCTGAGAATCGCTACTTCAGGAAAACAGTTCAGAACACAAACAGCTACTTGCGCTTATCCTTATAAGTTGTGAAGTTGAGCATCGCTCTGGTAACACAGGCGAACAGCTGGAGGGATCCAGCCGCTGTCTGCGGCCACAGATTCACGAAGCATGGGAAGGGGCCTCCCCACACTCCCCCTTCCCATATTGCCCTGGTGGTCTAGATTGATGACAGCCCTGGAGATGACATTAGTAAGGGTGTATGTTTAGATCACCTGTAAAGCCCACATACACACGTACAGCACATGTAAAGCCCGCATACACACGTACCTAAATTTGTCCAGTTCAGCAGGAACGAATTTGGGTCTGTCCAACGGAAGCTGGTCTAACAACTGGTTTCTGTCGAACAGTCATGCTGGAAAACTGGCTGCAAGCGCAGATCTGTGTATTCCTATGGTGGAGCGTGTCAAGTTACTTTTCTTCTGGTGCTCCTGCACTAGCCCCAGGGGATATATTTTTTAAAAACTATACTTCAGTAGAAATGACAGGCATGAAAAAGGAGCCTCAAATGCACTCCTGAAAATGTGAAATGTATTTTCGTGAAACGCAAGAGAGATCTCCATTCCATTGCAGCATTAGCACAATTGAAATTCATTATACTGACATAATGAATGTTGTGATTATATGAGAGAATGTATTAACAACAAGGCAGCTAGGAGGGATGTGAGCAGACGCTTCGCTCAGCAGCTCTGTAAAGAGTTGAAATTGACACTACACCCCTGCTAAGAGGTCCAGATATAACTTTATTCCATTAAAGGTCAGGGGTACAATTTAAAAAGTAGCCAAGGCATTTCGGGTGTCTAAGTGCCCCTTCATAGGGGCTTGACTGGCAACAAAAGAGTGAACTAGGCCTACAATGGTATTATTTCTGATGTGAATTCAAAGCACAGGCTTAGTCAGCAGCTTGTTTGGCAGAAAATAAAATACCATTGTAGGTCCAGGTCACTTCTTGCTGGTTCACTTTGTTGCCAGTCAAGCCCTGATGAAGGGGGCACTTAGACCCCCTAAACACATTGGCTACTTTTTAAATTGTATCCCTGACCTTTAATGGGATAAAGTTGTATCTGGACCTATTAGCAGTGGTGTGGGGCTTCAATTTCAACTCTTTTTACATCACACTATAAGCCAAGGAGACTGTGGAGATCCTTTGGGGTGTAGATGCTGCCTCCCCAGGAATCAGATAATTTACACCAACAGTAATAGCTTAAAGTGGAGTTCCACCCAAAAATGGAACTTCCACTTTTTGGATTCCTCCCCCCCTCCGGTGTCACATTTGGCACCTTTCAGGGGGGAGGAGGGAGTAGATACCTGTCTAATACAGGTATTTGCCCCCACTTCTTGGCATAGATCACTGTGGTGATTGAGGTGACCTACGCCACTTCTGCTGCCTACCCCGTCCTCCCCCGTCCTCCCCCGCTGTATTCTGTGAGACACAGAATACAGCAGGGACTGAGAGGACGTGCAGCACGGCTTCACATCGTTATTCCCTTACCGAGGATGGCGGCGGCAGCAGCCAAGAGCCGAAGGACAGATCGGCTTCGGCTGCCGACACCGCGGGCTCCCTGGACAGGTAAGTGTCCATATATTAAAAGTCAGCAGCTGCAGTATTTGTAGCTGCTGGCTTTTAATATTTTTTTTTCAGCAAACTTCCGCTTTAAGATAGCAATACCAGTAAATAAATCTATGGGTCCAGTGCTATCTTTCCACGTTCCTCAGCAGCTCTGTGACATCCCTGTACAATCTTGCTCCATCCTGGGTCACCACCATCACAAATCTGCTCCTTGCCTCACCTCCAACAATGGGGACAATTGCTCTACACGCCAAGGCCTGTTTAGCGGTTGGGCAAGCACAAGAAACAACTTCTGGCCAAAATGAGTAATACCACCCACTCCTGCCAAGATGGCTGACGCTCCACCAAGCCCCACTCTTCACCTGCCTCCATACCTGAACTCTTCGGAGGAAACAATGGAATCCTCTCTATCGTCTACCTCGGGTTACCTTGGCCCCTTCTGATCTTGCAAACCTCACTGAGCTCTGCTACATCAGAGAGAAGATCGGAGCCTACTTTATCTGAGGAACTTCCAACTACCAAGGTAAACCATTCATATCTTATGGGGAAGGTGGAGGAACCTAGCTGGATTTTACAATTTTGCACCAAGATATGCACAAAATTAGAGAGTGGGTTTCTGTTACAGAGAAAGAGATTTGGACTATACCATTAAAACGCTCCTCTCTAAAATCACTACTCATGGCGGCAAACTTCGGGGCTTGGAGGATAAGGCTGAAACTGGCTACTGAGGAAAAACCTTAGGTTAGTGGTTCTCCCTGTAGAGGGCGCAAACCCTATTGTATTTTCCCCATTCATCTTTCAGGACTGCACCATAGAGAGACACCGGCTCCTCCCCTCTTAGGAAACACCGCCTTCCAATTCAATATTTAAATCTCATCCTCCCACCGGCCCCTCAGTTCAGGTGTTTCCTCCGGTGGGGAGACACTGCTTGGGAGCCGTGGTGGATCAGTCAGGGAGGCTGAAGCCAAAAGAATTTTTCTGAGGAAGAGGGGGAGTCGGGTCTCTCTAGCTCTGTTCCTCTACTGTCTTTTTATTCAGTCAGGTAAAGGCTGGGGAAGCCATACTTACCTGTTTTTAAAACTGAATTGGCGCGCCTCAGCCTCTCTTGGGGAAAGGGACAGCTGAGGAGGTCCGCGTTTCTCCTGCCCAGGGGGGCGCTGTGGGAAGTGCCTGAGTCTCTCCTGTTTATTAAAACAGCCAGCGTTTGAAGCTCTATGGCCGGGTCGGATGACGGGTGACGTCAGTTCCGGCGAGGGCGGGCACTTCCGACGATTCCGCGTCTTCCGGTTCCGGACGCGGAGAGAGAAAACGGACCGAGCGCTCGGCTGGTGCGTCCCTCTTGTTTGCTGTAGAGTCAGCTGTCGGGGGAAGCGTTCGACCACCATCCTCAGTGGACATGTCGGAGACAGAGGTCTCTAGAACTGCTCCAGGAGACAGTAGCACCAGCCATGCTAAGGTAAGGGGAACCCTGGGGTGGTGTTCCCTTACCTAATCCCGATAGCTTCACGGGTGTTCTCCCCTCACTGGTGGTCGGGGGGGAAGGGGAGTGTGTCTGGGACCCTGGTGGTGGTTGGTCCTGGGGGGGGCACTCCTGGTGGTCCTCTGTTAGAGCACTGGTAGGAATGGGCATTTATGGCAACTCTCTCTCTTTTTTTTCAGAAAGCCACAGAGAAAAGCAAGTCGCCTCATGGTTCAAAGAAAAAATGCCCCTCTTGTAGAGTTAGTATGGGGGAATCCTGGACCAAGGCACTTTGCAAGGAGTGTATTGATGGATTAGTCAGGGAGCAGGCAGCAGAACAGAGTACAGATCTTGCTGCATCCGTCAAGGAGCTTTCTAGCACCTTTCAGTCCTTTAAAGCACTCTTTTCTAGCTTCCAGTTGCCGCAAGCCCAAAGCAATCCTTTACCAGTGCAGCAGAGTGTTGCCCCTAGCCCAGTGGATACTCCCTCTGTTAGTGGAGAGAGACCAGGGGGCTCCAGAGTGGAAATTGAGGAGGAGCCAGATAGCACCGCTTCAGATTCTCAAAGGGAATCGGATGTGGAGGAGGTGGATGGGGAATCCACAAAATCCTCTCGCTATAAGCTTTCCCTGGACGAAGTGGAGGAGCTCTTGGGAGCTATTCACACCACTTTTGGAATTCAGGAAGAAAAGAAGGTGTTATCGCTCCATGACCAAATGTACAAAGGTCTTGGGGAACAAAAAAGGAAGGATTTCCCAGTCCATGATGTATTGGTTGAGGCCATAAAGAATGAATGGAAAGATCCCGAGAGAAAACCTTTCTTTTCAAGGGCTTTGAAGCGAAGGTTTCCTTTTTCAGAAGGGGAGTCTCTAGTCTGGAATAAGACCCCTAGGCTGGATGCTGCTTTTTCTCAAGTTTCCAGGCAAACAGATCTGGCCTTCGAGGACATGGGGGTTCTTGCAGACCCCATGGACAGGAGGATGGACTCTCTCTTGAAGAAGTCCTGGGATTCATCACAGGGAAACCTTAAGCCTGCCATGGCAGTCACAGTAGTGGCCCGCAACATGGAGTATTGGCTTACTCAAATAAAGGCGCACATTGAGGCAGGAACGCCAAAAGAGACTATTTTGGCTTCCTTCCCCATGCTATTTAAGGGTGTAGCGTATATTGCGGACGCTTCCGCCGAATCAGTGCGCATGTCCGCAAGGTCTTCAGCCCTCACTAATTCGGCTCGAAGGGCCCTATGGCTTAAGACGTGGCAAGGAGACAGCGCGTCTAAAGTTAAACTCTGTGGAATTCCTCTCACAGGGGATCTCTTGTTTGGCCCCGGGTTAGAGACCGTTTTGGACCGGACGGCCGATAAGAAAAAGGCCTTTCCCATTAGAAAGAAATTTGGGGAGCAGGCTAAAAGAAAGTTTCGTCCTCAGAGAAAGTTCGAAGCCCCAAAAGGAGAGCGGCAGAAAAAAGCTTGGGGGCAGAAGAGCAAGGGGCGGGGAGGGGCGATTTTTCGCCCTCCTAAACAGCCCAAGAAGACCCAATGACAGGGTAACCACGGTGGGAGGAAGATTGGGGGCCTTCCTCCCACAGTGGGAGATGATCACCTCCAACCAGTTTGTGTTAGGGATCATAAGAAGAGGTTACCAGCTAGAGTTCTCGGAACCTCCTCAGCACAGACTTCTGGTCACCGAGCTGCCAAAGTGTGCAAAGAAATCGTCAGCTCTTCTATCCTCCCTACAAGAGTTAGAGGAACAAGAGGTGATAGTGAGGGTTCCTGTAGAGGAGACGGGCAGAGGCTTTTACTCCCACATTTTTGTGGTCCGCAAGCCTTCGGGAAAATTCAGGCTCATCATGAACCTGAAGCCTCTGAATGTCTCAATCACCTACAGGAAATTCCGGATGGATTCTATCTATTCGGTGAAAGCGCTTCTTCCCCCAAATTGCTTCATGGCGTCAATAGACTTAAAGGACGCTTATCTGCACATTCCAGTCGCAGAAAGTTACCAGAGGTTTCTCAGACTGGCAGTGAAAACTGGGAAAGGAACGTTTCAGTACAGTTCAAAGCACTCCCCTTTGGACTATCCTCTTCCCCCCGCATCTTCACCAAAGTGATGGTGGAGGTCCTGGCTTTCTTGCGGCTCAGAGGCATCTCTGTAGTCGCGTACCTAGACGACCTACTCCTGTTTGCTCCTTCCCCGGAGCAGTTGTACCAGGATCTTCAGGTAGCAAGAGACAGCTTAGAAAACCTGGGGTGGCTCTTGAACCTGGAAAAATCCAGTTTGGTTCCGGCCCAAAAGGTCACCTTCCTGGGCTATGTATTGGATTCGACAAAACAAAAAGTGTTCCTTCCAGTAGAAAAAATCCAGAAGGTGGACAGAGCAATATTACTGCTCCAGGGCAACAGTCAGATCTCAGTGAGGAAAGCAATGTCAGCACTGGGCTTACTGACTTCCACGCTTCCGGCAGTTCAGTGGGCAGGGTTGCACTTTCGCCCCCTACAGCTGTTTATTCTGAGTGTCTGGGACCACAGTCCAGCATCTCTGGACTCCCTTATATCTGTGCCAAGTCAGGTCAAGAGGTCCCTCTGGTGGTGGAGGAAAGGGTCCAATCTCTCACAGGGTCTGGAGTGGGTTCTTCCAGTGTCCAGAACGGTTACGACCAATGCGAGCGGCACAGGGTGGGGAGCACACCTAGATTCCAAGATGATGCAAGGCACCTGGGAAAAAGAAGACGCAAAGAAGTCCTCGAACTGGAGGGAACTGAGAGCAATAGAGTTGGCCCTCAGAGCTTTTCAGAGAGAACTCCTGGGGCAGCATGTGAGGGTCCGTTCGGACAACTCATCAGCAGTGGCCTACATCAACAGGCAAGGGGGAACCAGGAGCAGATCCTTGTGGGATCTGGCAGAATCCATCCTCAGGTGGGCCGAAGGGAGCATTCTCTCTCTTTCTGCAATACATCTGAAGGGGGAGCAGAACCAAGTGGCAGATTTTCTGAGCAGAAAAATGCTGAAGGAAGGAGACTGGGTCTTAAACCAGGACATCTTCGAGATGATTACTCGGAAGTGGGGGGTCCCCTCTGTGGATCTCTTCGCCTCAAAGGCGAATACAAAAGCTCGTCTGTTCTTTTCCCTAAACAGATGGGACGGAGCAGCCGGGGTGGATGCACTAGCTCAGAGCTGGCGTTTCTCAAAGTGTTATGCCTTCCCCCCTCCCGTAATGATTCCAGCAGTTCTGAGAAAATTTCGGTCAGAAGACACAACCCTCATTCTGATAGCACCACACTGGCCAAGGAGGCCGTGGTTCTCTCTCTTGAAGAGTCTGACAGTGGAACCTCCCTGGATTCTGCCTATCCGGGAGGATCTTCTCTCTCAAGGTCCAATCTGTTGCCCTCAGGTGGAGCGATGGAACCTCGCAGCGTGGCTACTGAGGAAGAATTGCTGAAGGGCAAAGGTTTCTCGGATCGGCTAGTGACAACTCTCTTAAATTGCAGGAAAAGAGAGACGCAAGTCATTTACCTAAAGGTGTGGAAACGCTTTAATAGTTGGTGCACAGAAAGCTCCTTCGATGTACGAAGTTCTGTAGCAGTATTAGAGTTTCTGCAGGCAGGAGCGGACAAAGGATTAGCCCTTAGCACCTTGAAGGGACAGGTATCGGCACTAAGCGTATTCCTGGAAAAGCCGCTAGCTATAGATCCTTGGGTAGCTAGGTTTTTTAGAGCTTTAGGCAGACAGAGGCCAGTTAAAATTTCCCCATTCCCAGTGTGGGATCTTTCCTTGGTTTTACAGGCTCTTACAGGGGATCCTTTTGAGCCATTGGAATCCTGTACCTTGAAGTTGATCACCCTCAAAACTGTGTTTTTGGTGGCGATCACCACAGCAAGGAGAGTAAGTGAACTCGAAGCCCTTTCTATTAGGGCGCCTTTTTTTCAGGTTTTTCCGGACCGTTTGGTTTTTAAAACGGATCCGGCCTTTTTGCCAAAAGTGGCCTCTAGTTTTCATAGGGGGCAAGAAATTATTTTACCTACCTTCTGTTCGAATCCTGTGAGGGAACAGGAGCATGTTTTTCATAAACTGGACGTTAGAAGGTGCGTCCTTCAGTACTTAGATAGTACAAAACAGTTTAGAAAATCCGATTCTTTTTCTGTATTATTTTCAGGGGCTAGGAAAGGGTTCAAAGCCTCTAAAAGATCAATAGCCAGATGGTTAAGGTTGGCCATTAGCCAGGCCTATGTAATCGGGGGTTTGGAACCCCCGGAGGGTATTAAAGCACATTCCACCAGGGCAGTGGCAACTTCTCAAGCAGAGTGGGCTGGTGCTTCTCCGGAGCAGATCTGTAGGGCAGCAACGTGGTCCAGTTTTTCCACGTTTGTGAACCATTACACTTTGGACCTGCTGTCAGCCAAAGACCAAGCTTTTGGGCGTAAGGTGCTGCAGGCAGTGGTCCCTCCCTAAGGTAAGGTGCTCGCTTATCCTCTCTATGGTGCTGTCCTGAAAGATGAATGGGGAAAAACGGAGTTACTTACCAGTAACATCCTTTTCCAGGAATCTTTCAGGACAGCACTAGTACCCACCCAGGTTATTGACTGTCCATGAGAACTCATCGCATAAGAGCGTCAGGTAAGATAAAGATTTATATGACGTATTCTTGTGTCTCCCCAGCTGGCCGGAGGAACTCTTGAAGAACTGAGGGGCCGGTGGGAGGATGAGATTTAAATATTGAATTGGAAGGCGGTGTTTCCTAAGAGGGGAGGAGCCGGTGTCTCTCTATGGTGCTGTCCTGAAAGATTCCTGGAAAAGGATGTTACCGGTAAGTAACTCCGTTTTTTGGAAAGCTGGCTTGTGCAGGAGTTTGGTTGTGAATGCTTTTCACCATGTTTCATGATCGAACAGGCACACAGGGTGCCAGGCAGGACCCTTTCACCAGGCAATCGACACCGTCCTATCGTTATTCCTCTCCTCAACCACCGGAACAGGAACTCCATCCCCCATGAAAATGTAGATGGAGAATGTGGAGGCAGTATTCCAGAACATTTTCAGAAACTCTTTAGTTCAGGAGCCAGAGCTGGTGTTGGTTTCCATGGTGAGTCTCCAATTGACATCATTTGCATAGTGGTGCGGGTTATGCTCTCGTCAGTTAAGGCAAGTGATTGCTATGGCCTGGGCTTGCTGATCCTGTCTCTAACAGGCATAATATAACATTCCTTTTGAGGGAGCTTCATCTTTTGGCAAGCTGGATAGCACTGTAACCCGGGCCACAGTTGGCAAGTTGGCGTCCTGCCTCAGGACCGCCACCCAATAGGCCAGAAGATGACATTCTAGAGAACAAAGTTCAGAGCATGCGAGGGTCCCACGTTTTTACAGACCAGGTCGGGTTTTAAGGAAGAGCTGGTGAGGAGACCAACTTGAACTCGGGTATCCAAGAAGCTACAGAGTTTGGGCCTCAGACTATTGGGACATCAAAGTGGTCTTTCTTTATCGTACATCATGGAACACAAAGCCTTAAGTAATTACTTAATGGGTTATGGGCCACCTTCAGGTGTTGACACTGGTATACCCAATCAAGGAAGTTCACTCCCTATATAACTCCTCCTCCTTCCAGGAGCACATCGGTTTTTTCGCCAGTATCTAAGGCGTTGGTCACGAGTGAAGATGTGCTCTGAGGAGTTCCAGGAGGGATCCATGGTAAATTTAAAAAAACCTCCACAACCGGATCCATCCACGCCACTGAGGCCACAGGATGGTACCCGGGCCTCGCATAGAAGAGCGAGGTTTTGCCTGCAACGCTTTTCTTTGAGGGCTGGACCCTAGGAACCAGGACTCTTTTTGGTCTTGCTACATTAACTAAAGTTGCTCCTGAGGGGTGCTATACAGGTCCAAAAGAGTGGAACCCCTATTAAAAGGGATCCGGTCTTTGAAGGTTTACTAACGCAGCCCTATGCCTTTTCGTCCATATATTAAACATTGTAATGCCTTAAAACTCCTCTAGAGGGAGTAAAGATAAACATTCCCTTTCCAGCAGCTCTGTGTCCAGCTACAACAGCATGGTGTGTCCCTGTATCGGGGGGGGGGGGGAACTAAAGAGCTGGGGGTACATTATATATAGTGCACAAGGTACATTAAATCCTATCTCTAAGCACAAGATGTTTGAGCAGGGATTATTCAGAATGTGACGCACTAAAGGCTGTTTCACAGGTAAGCTTCAACTGCTAGAAACCACAATAACCCCCCCCCCCCCGCAAGGGGTGCGGGGCGGCTTTCTTATACGAAAATTTTTATATTTACCTGCCTTTTAGCATTATTCTTAAATGCAAGGAAGCCAGCTCCTCTCATATAGAGGAAATCCCTCTGTTCCTGCCAGTAACGCCGCATGGCGGCTGCAGCCTCCTCTCCTTCGGATTTGTGTCTCAGACCCGAATGCCGTGCTGTCCGCGCGCGGGCTGAGGTTCATTTGAAAAGAGGAGGGCAGGTCAATGGAAGGGACGTGACCTAAGGCAGTCGGCGCCGCGTGCGGGACTCAGCGTCCACGTGGAGCACATGGTGCACAGGCAATCAGGCTTACACCTGAGTGTACATAGGCATTTCCAGTACAGGAAAATACAGCATCAAATTAATCCTTATGTTGCATTGTTATTTCTACTATTGCTCAGCAAATAGTACGTTACTCTGCATTTGTGCTTAGCACTATGGCTTCCAAGGTTACCACAAAGGCACCTAAACTTCCACCCCCAGGTGCTGAGAACTCCAGTCATGCCTCCATACTGTCATCCTCTCCGGAGATACCAGATATGGCAAGCCAGGGTGAGTCTTTGGAACTGATTTGTGGTGCAACTGCTTCTCACACTGCAGCCCCTGTATACATGACTGAATGTGCATTTTCCTCTGCCCTGCAGGGCTTAGAAGGAAGATTAGTGGCTTTAACCGCATCCTCCATCCAAGGGGATAGGAAGCGTGCTAGATTTCCCCTTCCCCCACCTCAAAACCTTCACCAAGGGAACAGTGGGCACAGGATGAGGTATTACCCTCAGGCGATCACGTAGAAAAACAAGCCGATTTTTCCTCTGCGGAGGAAACAACAGTTGATGAACCTTATGCAACCTTGCAATCTGAGAGATTGATGGTACAAACTTTTATGAAGATGGTTCGTTCCACTTTCATGCTACCCCTAACAGAGTCAGCTGAAAGGTCGGTCCCTTCCTTGGGTTCTTTAAAACTTTACAGCTTTTTCATGCGTTTCTGGTCCGTGCATTACTAGAAAAGCTTATTTATGCTGAATGGGATCATCCGGATAAGCATTTTCTCCCTCCAAAGAGTTTCTCAGTTCTCTATCCATGGAGGAGAAATTCACAAAAGATGGAAAGTGCCAGCAGTAGACGCTGCGATTTCCAGCATCAATAAAAATTTAACTTGTCCAGTAGACAATGCACAAATGCTTAAGGATCCAACAGATAAGAAGATGGAATTTTTGTTAAAATCCTCTTTTTCCTGGCAGGTGCCGTTTCTCAGCCTGCAGTCGCTGCAATAGGCATCTGTCAGTCCCTAAAGGACCCATTCAAAGAGGCCCTTAGGGAGGTCCCTGCACAACAGGCCCGTGAGTTAGCCGAACTACCAAAGGCGCTATGTTTTGCCATAGACGCCATGAAAAACTCTATTCACTGAGCGCACTGCCTTGCGCTTGTGCTAAAACACATGCGTAGGACCCTGTGGTTAAAAAGTTGGTCAGCCGAAGCATCTTGCAAAAAAGCTTCTGACTAGTTTCCCTTTTCATGGGGAGCGACTATTTGGGGAAGATTTGGTCAAATACATCCAAATGATTTCTAGCGGGAAAGGTACTCTTTTGCCAAAAAGTAGGTATAAATGTCCTTTTATTTAAACGGACTCCTTCCCCTGTGCCAGGGGCAGTTGTCTCTAGGCAGTGGCGACGGCCTCCGCCATCAGACTCTAGAGGAGAAAACATTCAGCCCCTGTATACATGATTGAAAATGTGGTTAAATTAGCGACTTTAACCGCATCCGCTATCCAAAAGGATAGGAAGCATGTTAGATCCCCTCCCCCACCTTAGACAACTTATCAAGGGAACAGTGGGTAGAGGATGAGGGGTTACCCTCAGGTGATTAGGAAGAAATGCAAACCGATTACTCCTCTGCGGAGGAGACAACTGGAGTTGAACCTTTTTTCAGCCTCGCAATCTGAAAGATTGCTGGTACAAATCTCTTACAGAGATGGTTCGTGCCTCTTTCAAGCAACCTCTAGTAAAGTCAGCTGATAGTTCTGTTTCTTCTTAGGTTCCTTAAAACTTTCACTGCCTTTTTCATGCGTTTCCTGTACATGTACAGATCCACGCAGATATTCAACAGATCCATTCTAGATCTAAAAGAATCTAAATCAGTTCCTGAAGATCCGCTCATTTCTATGGAGTCGATCAGGTCAGTAGTTTCCAAACTTCTGGCGTCTATCAGCATCAGGGATGCATATCTACATGTCCATATATTTCCCGCTCACCAAAGGTTTCTGCGGTTCGAAGTAGAACAACAGCATTTCAGTTTGTAGCCTTTGCCTTCGGGCCAGCTGCAGCACCCCGAGTGTTAACAAAAGTGCTAGCCCCACCTCTAGGCAGGTTAAGGGCACAGGGCATAAACAGTCTTGGCATACCTAGACAATCTATTGCTAATAGACCAATCGGTGTTTGGAGTAAGGTGTACGCATTGCAACCAGTCACCTGTAAAATTCTGGGTTGCATTCTCAACCTAGAGAAGTCTCCCTTAAAACCACTAAAAAGCTGGAGTATTTAGGTCTGATCATAGATACACCCCAGAAAAAGGTGTTCTTGCCTAGGCAAAAAACAACTCCATAAGAGAGTTAGTGTGGAGGGTCAGGTCAAAAGGAGATCCCTCCATTCGCCTTTGCATGAGGTTGTTAGGATGGTGGCTTCATTTGAAACAGTTCCCTATGCCCAGTTCCATTCGAGACTGTTGCAAAACAGTATTCTATTTGCTTGGAACAAAATGATCCAAGCTTTGGACTTGCCAATGCAGCTGTCCCCAAGGGTGTCCCAAAGCCTCAATTGGTGGTTACTAAAGAATCTGCTAAAAGGTAAATCCTTCAGACCAGTTATCTGGAAAGTGGTAATGACAGAGAAGACAACTGTCCAAGGACAGTGTTCAAGAACCGAAAGAGCCTTGCCCATCAACGTCCTAGAGATTTGGGCAGTGAGTCTGGCGCTGAAAGCCTGGACTTCCAGGTTAAGGGATTGTCCTGTCAGTATCCAATCCGTCAATGCCACGGCTATGGCCTATATCAATCACCAAGGGAGCATCAAGAGTCTCTCAGCGCAGAGAGAGGTGAACCATATTCTAACTTGGGCAGAAAGAAATATTCCATGCAGTTTTCATTCCGGGAATAGAGAATTGGCAGGCGGACTACTTAATTTGCCAGCAGAATATTCCCAGGGGAATGGTTTCTTCACCCCGACATATTTTCGATAGATAAGATATTGTCCTGCCATAATTTTTTCCAAAACCATGTTCCAGGGAAGAAAAGTCACTACATTGTCTTGATGTGGTGAGAGCAGTGAGAATCTATTTAAAGACAACTGCTCAGATTCTTAAGACTGATGTCTTATTTATTCCACCAGAGGGTTCTAAGAAAGGACAGGCAGCGTCGAAATCCACTGTCGCTAAGTGGATTCGGCAAGTTATAATTCAAACTTATAATTTAAGGGGTAAGATTCCCCCTTTTCAAGTTAAGGCGTACTCTACCAGGGCAGTTAGTGCTTCTTGGGCAGTGCGTCACCAGGCCTCCATGGCTCAGATCTGTTAGGCCGCAACTTGGTCTTCAGTGCATACATTCACAAAAATGTTAAGCAGATGGATGTAAGGAGGTATGAGGATATCACCTTTGAGCGCAGTGTGCTGCAGGCAGAAGTATAAGTCCTCAAGTCTGGGGGTACCCTGCGGGTTGTCTCTCCCTCCCTTCAAGTAGCATTGCTATGGGACGTCCCACTAAGTAATTACTTAAGGCTCTGTGTCCCATGATGTATGATAAAGAAAATACGATTTTTATTACAGCTTACCTGTAAAATCCCTTTCTTGGAGTACATCATGGGACACAGAGGTCCCTCCCCTCTTTTGGGACTTAAGTATATTACTTTGCTACAAAAAAACTGATGTGCTCCTGGAAGGAGGAGGTGTTATAGAGGGAGTGAACTTCCTTGATTGGGTATACCAGTGTCAACACCTGAAGGTGGCCCATAACCCATTAAGTATTTATTTAAGGCTCTGTGTCCCATGATGTACTCCAAGAAAAGGATTTTATAGGTAAGCTGTAATAAAAATCCTATTTTTCGTGACATGCATGGCCCATCAGAAGTCCTCCTCATCTCAGATTCATTTCAATGGATTTTGCCTCACTCTGAGATAAAGGAAGCATATACTCATGCTTTATGTAAGTCACTGATGTCGCAAAGTGCTGCCATGCCAGTCTCTGAATGCGAGAAATTTCAGGGCAGGTACTGAAGAGGAACAGCTTGCAGAGGCTGGTTTTAGACCTTGCGCACCTGAGACCATTTTCAGCAAAGGAGATGTTTAAGGTGGAAACATTGTCCCTGATTCATAGGGGGTCCAGCCAGGTGACTGGCTTGTTTCTAATAGACCTAAGATGCTTACTTTCGTGTGCCCATTGTAGAAGACTTCCGCAAGTTCCTTTAGTTCCATACAACAATCAAACAAGTATTAGACGCAAAAGGCAATAATCCAATGTGATAAAAACAGCAATGCTTAAAAAAGTAAGAACAAACAAGGAAAAGTATGACCATGGAAAGTGGATTTTGTTTAAACTTTGTTTATTGTGTTCGGTCACAGCCTAATAAACATTGAACAGTATGTGCTTAATAGTGACAGACATTTTCACATTTCAACAGTAGTTATAGTAAAGAAAAAAGAAAAAGGAATATCGTGATACTAAGAAGGCAATACATACATTAAGAATTCACGGCCTTGGTGATTCGTTGACCAGCTATGGTTGACATTAGGCTTCAGCCGCCATTAGAGTAGCGGCTAGCCGGGCCCACTATCCTTCTGTGGGATCCATCACCTGAGCCGTGTTGGTCCCCCTCGCCGGGGGAAAGAATTCTGGGGGAGCACGAGACCGCCCCAACCCAAGATCCACACCAGAAGAGGGGGCAACCATGGCCTCCTACTATCCTCCCCTAGTGCATCCCCCAGGCCCCAGGCGTGCCCCGGCCCCCCCAGCCTCCCCGGCAGGGGGCACAGCCCTACTCCCCTCCCACCTTGTAACAGAGTAATCGTCAACCTGGTCGTCATTAATTGCCTACATTCTGGTCATTCAACATTTAAATCTTCCAGTTACAATAACTATTTGAGATAGGAAATGGTAGAGAGAGGGAAGAGAGAAAAAGAGGGGGGGAAGGGGGGTAGGCAGGGAGGGGAAAAAGGGGTAGTGGGGGTGAGAAAAAGGACAGGATCGCACCTTAAATCCATATAAGTCTTCTGTAGCTCAATCCGGACAGTCCGCCGCCATACAGCGGCCTCTTGGTAAGAACAGATGTGCTACAGTATGTACGTGGTCTGTGCATTAGTCTAGGGGATTACAGTAGTGGTTATCACTTAGGAAGGTCACGTTGACCCAATGTTGGGTCTGTTAGCTTTAATAAGGACACATCCAGACTGGAGGACACATGGGTAGTGTCAGGGAAGTGTTCCGTCCATATTGACCATATGGTTGTGCGTTTGTCCGTAGTACCCTTACTTTTTGCTACCCATTCCTCTGCTTCTCTAATCTAATTTGCCTTACGTATCCACTCCTCTTTGCTCGGAATCTGTGCCTTCTTCCAGAAGACCAGAAGATTGGAAGTAGCCGCTTAGCAGCGTTTAGTAAGTGGGGCAGTTCGCACTTCTTGTAGCGACTGACTGGCATGGGAGGGATATGTAAGAGGAATTGATCTGGGGAGAAGGGAACATCTATCCCAAGGATATCTTTAATCTGGTCTCTAATATCACACCAATATGCCTCTATTCGAGGGCATTCCCACCACAGATGCAGTAGGGTACCTCGGCCTCCACATCCCCGCCAGCACACATCCGAGCTGGCCGGGTATATCCGTGCTAAGTCTGAGGGGACTCTATACCAGCGTGTCAATAACTTATAATTTGTCTCCTGCATCTTAGAATCTATTGAGCTGGAGTGTGTAAGTTGGTATAAATGTGTTAACTGAGATCCAGAGTACACTTTTCCTAGGTCCCTTTCCCAGGCACGTATACATATGGGTTTGGAGGCCGAGGACCCTATCAGTAGGTAGAGCTCTGAAATCATGCGCGGGATCGGATCCTCCGCTATGAACAGTCTTTCAAAAGGTGTGAGCAATGCGATATCTCTTATAGAGCTACTGTGTACCTCAAAGAAATGGTGCAACTGCCTATACTTCCAGAAGTTTAGTTGTGGTCTACCAGGCCTGTCCCCCAGGGACTCAAAGGGTAATATTTTGCTATTTCTCAGCAATTTACCACAGCTGGCATTCTTATCTTCCACCCAGGCTCCAAAGAAGCCCGCGTGTTCCCCCGGTGGGAACCAGAGGAATCCTCCCAGAGGCGTCAGTGGGGACACGGGGGGGCAAGCTTAGTGCTCGGTTAATTTGGTCCCATGTTTTAAGCGTAGATATCGTTAATGGGGACTTAGTTTCTGACAACCCCCTATGTTCCCACGAAAGCCACGGGGCATAGGACAGGTTCCTGCCTGCCATGTAACCAAAACTGCAGTGTTTATCCTCATGACACAACACAGGAAGCACCTACATGGTTAACAGAGGACGGAATTAAAATTAGACTTGAGAAACTTAACATTAATAAATCACCGGGACCAGATGGCTTGCATCCGAGGGTACTTAGGGAACTCAGTCAGGTGATTGCCAGACCGTTGTTCCTAATTTTTACAGACAGTCTATTGACTGGAATGGTACCAGCTGATTGGAGAAAAGCCAATGTAGCACCAATATTTAAAAAGGGCCCAAAAAACATCACTGGGAATTACAGACCAGTTAGCCTAACATCAATAGTATGTAAACTCTTGGAGGGGATGATAAGGGACTATATACAAGATTTTAGTAATAAGAATGATATCATTAGCAGTAATCAGCATGGATTCATGAAGAATCGTTCTTGCCAAACCAATCTATTAACCTTCTATGAGGAGGTGAGTTGCCATCTAGATAAAGGAAGGCCCGTAGACGTGGTGTATCTGGATTTTGCAAAAGCATTTGACACAGTTCCCCATAAACGTTTACTGTACAAAATAAGGTGCGTTGGCATGGACCATAGGGTGAGTACATGGATTGAAAACTGGCTACAAGGGCGTGTTCAGAGGGTGGTGATAAATGGGGAGTACTCAGAATGGTCAGGGGTGGGTAGTGGGGTTCCCCAGGGTTCTGTGCTGGGACCAATCCTATTTAATTTGTTCATAAACGATCTGGAGGATGGGATAAACAGTTCAATCTCTGTATTTGCAGACGATACTAAGCTAAGCAGGGCACTAACTTCTCCGCAGGATGTGGAAATCTTGCAAAAAGACCTGAACAAATTAATGGGGTGGGCGACTACATGGCAAATGAGGTTCAGTGTAGAAAAATGTAAAATAATGCATTTGGGTGGCAAAAATATGAATGCAATCCATACACTGGGGGGAGAACCTCTGGGGGAATCTAGGATGGAAAAGGACTTGGGGGTCCTAGTGGATGATAGGCTCAGCAATGGCATGCAATGCCAAGCTGCTGCTAATAAAGCAAACAGAATATTGGCATGCATTAAAAGGGGGATCAACTGCAGAGATAAAACGATAATTCTCCCGCTCTACAAGACTCTGGTCCGCCAGCACCTGGAGTATGCTGTCCAGTTCTGGGCACCAGTCCTCAGGAGGGACATACTGGAAATGGAGCGAGTACAAAGAAGGGCAACAAAGCTAATAAAGGGTCTGGAGGATCTTAGTTATGAGGAAAGGTTGCGAGCACTGAACTTATTCTCTCTGGAGAAGAGACGCTTGAGAGGGGATATGATTTCAATTTACAAATACTGTACTGGTGACCCCACAATAGGGATAAAACTTTTTCGCAGAAGAGAGTTTAATAAGACTCGTGGCCACTCATTACAATTAGAAGAAAAGAGGTTTAACCTTAAACTACGTAGAGGGTTCTTTACTGTAAGAGCGGCAAGGATGTGGAATTCCCTTCCACAGGCGGTGGTCTCAGCGGGGAGCATTGATAGCTTCAAGAAACTATTAGATAATCACCTGAATGACCGCAATATACAGGGATATGTAATGTAATACTGACACATAATCACACACATAGATTGGACTTGATTGACTTGTGTCTTTTTTCAACATCACCTACTATGTAACTATGTATTTTTCCATGGTAGTGGTATGGGGAGCATTTGTATATAGAACAATATTCTAGGGAGGACATTCATTTTTATTATGTTTACTCATCCCAACCACGTGAAAGCAATTTTTGTCCAGCGTACTGGGTCTTGTCGGATTTCAGTCAGTAATCTTGGGTAGTTTGCTGTGTATAAAGTGTTGAAGCTGTCCGTCAGTTGTATGCCCAGGTAGCGTAAGGAAGTTCTAGTCCATGTGAAAGGGAATGCGTCTTTTATCATATCATCTTTTCATTCTATCTTATCATCATCTTTTGTCATAGGTGTAGATAGGTATATGGGCAGGATTTCTGAGTTATTATAATTAATCTTAAAGTTGGAGAGCGTTCCGAAATGTTGGAGTTCCGCATCAGGACTGGCAGCGAGATCAGGGGGTTGGATAGGTGGAACAGTACGTCGTCCGCGTAAGCCGAAAGTTTATGTTCCACAGCTCCCACTGTAAGGCCTGTGATATCCGCATTTGCTCTTACTCTGTGTAATAGCGGCTCAAGAGCCAGGGCGAAGAGGAGGGGGGAGAGTGGACACCCCTGTCTCGTGCCGTTCCTGATCGGGAACCTGGTTGAGAAAACTCCATTGACTTTAACCTGTGCACTAGGTTCTGAGTAGAGGGCCAGTATCCAGGTTAACATGTTTGGGCCCAACCTTAGTGTGGTTAGGACTTCTCTCAGGTAGGACAAGTCAATACGGTCAAATGCCTTCTCGGCATCAGTAGAAAGTATTAGGTAGGGGAGGGGGTCTTCTCTGTTCTTGGCCCAGTGTATAAGTTGGATCGGGCTTCACGTCCTGTGATAAAACCTGTTTGGTCTGGGTGTACTACATGGGGTACAAGATGTTTCAGTCGGTTTGCTAGGATTTTCGCCAATATTTTTATGTCAGTGTTCAGGAGGGATATGGGGCGGTAACTCTGTGGGACTGTAGGGTCTTTACCCTCTTTCGGTATAATCGATATGTGTGCAAGGAGAGCCTCAGGGGGGATATTGCGTCCTTTCGCTAGGGAGGTAAAAGTACCTACACATATGGTTCGCGGGCATTGGGGAGAATTTAGCATAATACGCTTTGGTGAACCCGTCAGGGCCTGGGCTTTTCCCATTGGGTAGTGATTTGACGGTGGACTCGATCTCTGCAGTGGTGATAGGGGAGTCCAAGTCAGCTTGTTGGTCCTCAGTTAGGGGGGGCAGTCCATTAACGGATAGGTAGTTACGAATTTTTGTCAGTCTGGTTACTTTGGCGTCTGGGGTAATGTTTGCGTCTAAGTTGTAGAGGTCGGCGTAAGTCTCTAAACCCTGTTGCTATCTTGGAGGATTGAAATGTCATGTCCCCTGAGGAGGAGCAGAGCTTGTGTACTTGCATTTGGGCTCGCTTTGTGCGCAGGGCTCTTGCCAGCATGCGGCCGCACTTATTACTGTGTTCATAGTAATTATGTGATAAATACCGCAACTGTCTTCGTGCCTGGCGTTCTAGTAAACGCGAGAATGGGTCCCTAAGCTCTGCTAATTCCCGTAGGGCTTCAGGGGCACCCCCAGTTTTGTGCTTAAGTTCCGCTTGCTGAAGTGCGGTAAAGACTCTGTGGTAGTCTGCCTGCTATTCTCTTTTCGGTTTGGCGCCCTGGGCGATAAGCTCAACCCTTATCACTGCTTTGTGACATTCCCAAATTGTGCCCTCGCTTAAATCCTCGGCGGTATTCACCTGAAAGTAATTCTTTAATGTGTCTGAGATCTTGGTCTCCATCACAGGGTCGTCTAACAGGTATTCGTTGAGACGCCAGTTCCAAGCTCTATGGGAGCCCACTGGTATGATGAAGGTAACGGTGACCGGAGCATGGTCCGAAATAGTAATGTGTCCTATGGATGAGCTCTGGAGGAGCTCTAGGATTGGGCGGTCAACATAGAGCAAGTCTATGCGTGTGTATACATTGTGTACCATTGAATAGTAGCTGTAGTCTCTTTCTGTGGGGTGCAGGACCCTCCAGCTGTCGACCAAGCCTACTGTCTGGAGGGACCTCCGGAAATGTCTAAGGAAGGCATGTGAGTGTGAAGGTCGACTATGTGAGGTGTCCAGGGACGGGTCTGTGCTTACATTAAAGTCGCCTCCTAGAACTAGGGACCCCTCCCTGAACTTCTCTAGGTGCTCTATGGTTGTGTCAAGGAAGGTCAGTTGATTTGAGTTAGGGGAGTAAATATTAGCGAAGGTATATTTTGCACCCGCGATGGTCCCCTTCAGGAAGACGTATCTCCCCAGGGGATCAACCAAGTCACCTGTATGTTGGAAGGGGCAGTTTTTGTGGACAGCTATTGCAGTACCTCTGGACTTATTGACCGGGGAGGTGCTGACGTACCATTGACTATATATGTGGGTCGGTAACTTGGATATGGATTGGTGGGTAAAGTGCGTCTCCTGTAGGAAGACTACCTGTGCTTTAAATTTTTTCAGTTCCCACCATAATTTACTACGCTTACAGGGGGAGCAGAGACCACGGACATTATATGAGATTTCCTTGATAGCTGCCATTTAGGCATGGTGGTGTGTGCTGGCTTTGATCCTGGCGGCGAGGTCCACAGTGGGTAACGATAGTCCAGGCAGATCCTGTTAAAAAAGGAAGGGGGGGAGAAAGACAATCGTTAACATCAATATAAGCATTGGCGATGTAAACTTTCAAAAAGAACCTAACAGTGGTTCGAAATAACTGCAGGTTGGGCCCGAGGAGCCCCCCATCTCAGGGGGCTCGTCTTGCCCAGACCTGGCGTCCCAAATGGGATTAATACCCGTATGTGGGTGGCCTATTGGGGGGTCGTGGGCCAACATGAAGGGGGGTAGGAGGAGAGGGTCCGCTCCGCCTCCACTTCATAGGAGCCTCTCTGGGACTCCGGGTGTCAGGGGGATGGGATGACGGGACTTGGGGGGGGGGGGGTTGCATGAATGTGGATGAGTCCTGGAGGGATAGATCTATATGGGGGAGGGATCTGGGAGCAAAGCTAACGTGGTTAGTTTGGTCTCAGGGCAAAGTCTGATCCGTCTCTTGGGCTACCAAAGTTCCCCATCAAAGCTGAATCAGATCATATACATATAGGTCCAGGGTAGGTGTTAAGCTTCCAGTCTTCGGGCGGCCTGGTAGTAATGTTTGCTTCCGTGTTGGGGAATAGGGGCGAAGTTTGGGATCCAGGTTTGGCCATCAGTCCCTCAGCAAAGAGGGGCCAGGAGGGGCATCCACATCCAGATGGTGGCGGCTGCGTCTACGGCTGTGGCGTTGAGGCATCTGTGTCCAGGGTTGGGGCAGTCTGATGGCTGGAAAGTTTGCCATCTCTGGGTCCCCACGCCAGTCTGGAAAGTCTACCTTATCTAGCCCCAGGGCCGTGAGGAAGTGAGGGAGGTCATCTCTGGTGCGCAGAGTGGCTGAACGGCCGTCTTTGGTAGCCTGTAAGTAAAAGGGGAAGCCCCAGCTATATGTGAGGCCCGCTTCCTTGAGGGCTACTAACACAGGTTTCAGTGCCCGACGCTGCATAAGTGTGCGTCTAGAGATGTCTTGAAAAAAACAGAGTGAGCGCCATCAAAATCAAAGAAGGGCCTGTTGTGCATCTTTTGCATTATCCGTTCTTTAATGGTATATTTATGCAGCTTGCATATTATGTCCCTGGGGTTGTCAACATCCTGGGATGGTGGTCTCAGGGCCCGGTGGGCTCGGTCAATCTGATGGGTGCTGTATCTGGGAGTTCCAAGATTTCCTGGAATATCCCTTGAAATGAGGGGATGATATCCCTGGGGGCTGTAGCTTCTGGCATGCCTCGGATACGGATATTTGCCCGCCTGCTACGGTTCTCAAAATCGTCAAGCTGTGACAACAGTAAGTCCAGCTTCTAGTCTTGGGCTGCACACCTCATCTGCAGGGCTGACATAGAAGAGAGGGCCTCATCTAGCCGTTGTTCTAGCGTGCCCCGGTGTGTAGTGTCCTCCTTAGGCTGTGCTATGTCTTCCTTAAATGCTTTTTCCATCCTTGCTGTAAATCTCTCTAGGTCCTCTCTAGTGGGAAGGGACCATATATGCCTCTTAATGTCTCCATCCTCCATGAGGTCCGCAATGTTGGATCCCTCTGCTCGCGAAACAGTGGACCCAGGGGAGGCCGGGGGTGCAGAGTCACTCACCGATCCGGGTGATTGTTGCGGGGACATGGTAGGCTGTGTGAGCTGCTTCTGTGCCGACATGTGCTGCTTTGCAGTTTTGCTGACTGGCGCCATCTTGGATTTTTCCTGGGCCTTGCTGCGGGTCCCGGGAAAGTAAGAATCCAGCTGCCCCTGCCTCAATTTGTCCGTCCCTGAGTCGTGGGTCGTGTTCCGCCTCCTCTGTGACATGTCCCGAGCCATGTCATGGCTCAGGATCGCGGGTATGCTGCTGGTGAAGTAGCGGTGGGAGCGGAGCGTGGACCAAGCACGTCCTCACTGCTCCATGTTCAGGACACGCCCCTGGAAAGTGGATTTAATGAAGTCCATGATAGTGGCAATTATGGATGCAATCTGCCAGTGGCAATGGAGATGAACTGGATGAGGGAGAAAAAAATGGGGGAAGAGTGTAGAGATGGTGAGAGAAGTCCACACTCACGGCAGCCATCCGGTGGGAGCAGAACCCATATTCCCAAGACACTGAAAAAAACAAGAAGACGGAGGCGCCTCTGGGTGCAGACTCTATGACAGCTTTAATAGTTAAAAACAGCAAAGATGTAAACTCATATTTAGGCACAGCAAATAGGGCATGGAAAGTCCCAAAGGCAACCGGGGTGATCAGTGAGGTCAGTCTCTCATGGCCATGGATGCATATCCTCTGTAGTTGTCTATGGTACGCTGGGTGTAATCCAGCCGACAGCGATGAATGGACATCAGAGTGATGCTTGGAAAGCAAGCTATCCAGGCGAGGGATAGTGACGTCACAGAATGTGCGACGCGTTTCTCGAGCCAGCTGGCCGTGAATAGCGTGACAGCCACGCTCCTTTGTCAAGCGGTTGGAAGGGACCAGTTGTGAGATTCATATAGGAGGGGATGGGGGGAGTGGCCGAAACGGGGTAAAAGCTATGCACCAGTGCACCAGTTGCGGTGCAAAAGCAAATAGAAAATGTGACACATAAAAGGCACTCGTTAAGAAACATCATCATTGAATAAAAACATCATTAAAATTCCATTAAAAACAATGCAATCAACAATTTAAAATAAGGGTTAAATAAATGTGATATGATACTAATGTTAAAATGTATAAAAAACAAATATATATAGAACATTAGAACTAATGAGAAGCTATGTGGAAGGAATTGGACACAGCTGTGGGAAGCTGCAGTTACTATGACATACATATATGGAAGAAATGTGTGATGGGGAAATATGAAATATGCTAGATGATCATGTGGTTGCTATAACACAGGGAGAGACGAGGGAGAACTGAAACTAAAAGTATGTAATGAAAAAGATACTGGATGATATGGATGTTGAATGGGGTGGGGGAAGGGGAGTGGGGTGCGGGAAGGGGGGGGAAGGGAGAGGAAGGAGGGAAGGTGAAGGGGATGGGGGGGAGGAGTGAAGGGATGGGGCAGACAGAAGGAAAGGCACAAGGTGGCCAACCGCTGAAAAGGGGCTAGTGACCCTGGGAGGGGGGGGGGGAAGTAGAAGGGGGGGAGGGAAAAGGGGGGGGGGATGGACTGATGTATATAGGATGAAAATAGTGTATCAAAGCGAAGGGAAGGGAAAGTCGGGCAAAGTAAAAGAAGAAGATGGGTTTCACAGAATGGCAGATGTTTTGATACACTCATTGATGCCTCCAGGTGAGAGGACATCAAGAAGGTAGATCCAGTAGGTCTCTCTCACACATAATCTTTTATACCGTTCAGCTGTCGGGAGAGATCTAGGGATCTGTATATGTTGGTCACATCATTCGGCCCCTCAGACAGCGTTTTGGGGAGCACAGGAGGTACATTGAGGGTGGAACAGACCCACATAGTGTACGGAGACACTTTGCCATGGTCCACAAAGGTTCCAACTCTGGGCTAAAAGTTTGGGTCATAGAACAGATCCCTAGATCTCTCCCGACAGCCGAACGGTATAAAAGATTATGTGCGAGAGAGACCTACTGGATCTACCTTCTTGATGTCCTCTCACCTGGAGGCATCAATGAGTGTATCAAAACATCTGCCATTCTGTGAAACCCATCTTCTTCTTTTACTGACTTTCCCTTCCCTTCGATACACTATTTTCATCCTATATTCATCAGTCCATCCCCCCCCCCCCTCCCAGGGTCACTAGCCCCTTTTCAGCAGTTGGCCACCTTGTGCCTTTCCTTCTGTCTGCCCCATCCCTTCACTCCTCCCGCCATCCCCTTCACCTTCCCTCCTTCCTCTCCCTCCCCCCCACTCCCCTTCCCCCACCCCACTCCCCTTCCCCCACCCCATTCAACATCCTTATCATCCAGTATCTTTTTCATTACATACTTTTAGTTTCAGTTCTCCCTCGTCTCTCCCTGTGTTATAGCAACCACATGATCATCTAGCATATTTCATATTTCCCCATCACACATTTCTTCCATATATGTATGTCATAGTAACTGCAGCTTCCCACAGCTGTGTCCAATTCCTTCCACATAGCTTCTCATTAGATAGGCTTCCTGCAATCATGCTGTTTAGCGTTCCGTGCTCTATATATATTTGTTTTTTATACATTTTAACTTTAGTATCATATCACATTTATTTAATCCTTATTTTTTCAATGATGATGTTTCTTAACGAGTGCCTTTTATGTGTCACATTTTCTGTGTACTTTTGCACTGCAACTGGTGCACAGCTTTTACCCCGTTTTGGCCACTCCCCCTATCCCCTCCTATATGAATCTCGCAACTGGTCCCTTCCAACCAGCTTGACAAAGGAGCGCGGCCGTCACGCCATTCACGGCCAGCCGGCTCGAAAAATGCGTTACACATTCTGTGACGTCACTATCTCTCGCCTGGATCACAGCTTGCTTTCCAAGCCTCACTCTGATGTCCATTCATTGCTGTCGGCCGGATTACACCCAGCGTACCAGAGACAACTACAGAGGATATGTATCCATGGCCATGAGAGACTGACCTCACTGATCACCCCGGTTGCCTTTGGGACTTTCCATGCCCTATTTGCTGTGCCTAAATGTGAGTACACATCTTTGCTGTTTTTAACTATTAAAGCTGTCATACAGTCTGCACCCAGACGCGCCTCCGTCTTCCTGTTTTTTTCCTTTAGTTCGCTGTAGGTCAAGACCATCTCCAGCTCCAGCCATTTGGGCTTTCAACATCACCTTGTGTGTTTTCAGGACCTTATTGGTTGTTATAGTCTTTATCAAAACAAGGAGCAAACACCTGCATAGTTATGTGGATGTACTTCTCCTACTGTCCCAAAGCAGAGGGCAGTTGCCAGAGCCCAGAGCTCAGGTCTTTTCAATGCTCCTCAAATTCGGCTGGCAGCTGAATCTAGAAAAGAGTCACCTGGAGCCCAATCAGTGTTCTGTGTGCCTCTGGGCTCAGTTCAATATAATCAAGAGGACCATTGTCTTGACTCTGGATCCCAATGTTCTGGAACAGAATACTCCTGGCCCTATCTTTCAGTGTCTAAAATGATTGTCACTATGGTGTCTACGGTTCGGAGGGTCAAGTGGAAGCTGGAGAAGGCAGCCCTTCCGGAAGGGGTTTCTCCAGCAGTGGGAGCCAGAAAGCAGAATTCAAATTATCTACATAATCTCAGTCATGAGAATGAGTCTCCTGGTGGCTGCAATGGAGAAACTGGCTCATTTGCCATTCCATTGCCCAATTTCCTGGTTCACAACCATGTCCGATGCTAGCAATATGGGATTGGGGGGCTTGCTGCCTGTCGGGGATAGCTCAAAGCAGGCGGGGCTGTTAATTTTACAAGATTGTGTTGAACATTCTGAGGCTACGAGCAGCCTTCTGCACCCTACAGGCCTTTCAGCATATAACGAAGGGAGCGTCAGTGCTCTTAGGTTAGTCAACATGACGGCGGTCTCCTACATTAAAACACAAGGGGGACTCACAGCCTGTTCTCTATTACAGGAAGCGGAGCTGATTATGTCTTGGGCCCAGAAGAATCAAGCCTACATCTCAGTGGCTTATGTCCCCGGAGTCCAAAATATTCTAACAGACTTCCAGAGCCCAATTGGACAACAACGAATGGTCTCTATATGTGGAGGATTTCAGGCGCAGATGCCCTGACGGATCATTGGAAATGCAGTGGGACCTGTGCATTTCTTCCAGTCCTTGTCAACCTCGGGTTTCTATGAAGACTTTGAACAGAGGTTGTGGAGGTAGTGGCAATGATGTCTTATTGGCCAATTAGGCCATGGTTTCCCTTACTAGCACAGTTCAGCTACTGGAACCCAGTGTCTCCTCAGGACAAACCTTCTGTCACTGGGTGCAATTCTACATCCATGTCCAGCACGGTTGCGTCTGACAGTCTGGTTGAGATTGGAGGTCCTTGGCTGCTCCTCCAGAGTGATCTCTGCTCTCTTGAATACTAGAAGAATGAACACAAAGTTTACGGGAGAATCTGGTCAAAGTTTGTTCAATACATGTCTGCTGCTGACAGATTCACGGGTGTATCCCGGTCTAGGCATCTTTTCCTGCCAAATATTTCTTCAAGGGAACAGCTGGGCTCAGACCTCGGAGTAAGCGGCTGCTATCCAAGTGGAGTCTCCCTCTTGTTCTTAACTCCCTCTCAAGAATTTCAGCGGAGTGTTTTAGGGCTGTTTCCGTTAAAGGCCTCTCTGTCAAGTTCGCCTTGTTCCTGGCTATCACATTTGCATAAAAAGACTCAGAGATCGATTCACTGGTCATGGAGAACTTTCTTAATGTTCTTTCCAGTTCAAGCGCTGCTGTTATCTATGGATGGATGAAGAGATCTGGACAGCCACACACCGGAATAAATTATATTCGTCTTTTATTTGTGAAGCAGGATCATGGGGTACATAGGGCACCACTGTGTTTGGTACAGAACAGCAGCTGACGCGTTTCACACTTACATGAAGTGCTTACTCTATATCCTTCTGTCCACCTCTGTAGCCCCCCATGTCCCCCTCTGTACATCCCCATGTCCACCTTTGTACCCCCGTCCACCTCTGGGCATGTGTAACTGGGAGACTCTGTGATGGGGGGACTCTGAGGTAGTGGAGGGACTCATGTATAGGGGGCCCTCTAATGTATAGGCAGGGTCGTCTTTAACGCAGGGCAAAAGGGGCAGCTGCCCTGGGCCCTGTCATTGCTGTTGGGCCCAAAGCAGCTGCCACTTAAGCCCTGCGCTGCCCATAGTTTTTCCGGAGTAACGGGGGGAGCCGTTCCCCCCGCTCAACCAAGCGGCGGCCACATTAATTATACAATAGAGCAGGACAGCTGTGGGCTTCACGTGTTTGAGCCCTCTCGTCCCGCTTCTCCCTCTGTCAGGAGTTGCGGACCGGAGTCAATGTCAGAGCGAGATTGGCGCTCCGTGTTCCTCCCACCCCCGCCTGGCAGACCTGTGTAGCACACAGCTGAGTGAAGTTTTCTGGCTGTGTGCTGGGTCTGATAGGCTGGGACTGTGTTGCACCGCCGTGTGATCATGTAAGAAAGAACAAGGTGGAGAGAAGGGGAAGAGGATTTATATGTGCACACTACAGAGAATTGGGCAGAGGTAGACAGGGGATACAGAAGTGAGCTGTGGATAGAGGGGTACAGAGGTGAGCTGTGTATGGGGGGGGGGGGGACAGAGGTAGACAGGGAATACAGAA
Organism: Aquarana catesbeiana; assembly: GCF_042186555.1. Lineage (NCBI taxonomy): Eukaryota > Metazoa > Chordata > Amphibia > Anura > Ranidae > Aquarana > Aquarana catesbeiana. Next base: position 246,856,589 of record NC_133328.1, on the reverse strand, counting down.
GTGAGCTGTGGATGAGGGAGCAGAGGTAAGCAAAGTGATGTGCAGAGGTGACCAATAGATAGTTACTTTGTGGGAGGGAGGACGATATGCAAGTACTGCCCCTTGTGCTGATTTTTTTCTGAGCCCTGTATGATACAAACACCTCAAAGTACACACCCCAATCCCTGTGTGTCATCCTGGACTCCTATCTCCCCCCTTCCCCCCATCATCTTGAACTCCCCCATCTCTGCCCCCCCCAATCATCCTGGACTCCCATATCTCCCCCCACCCATCATCCTGGACTTCTCTATCTCTTCCCCCCATCATTATTATTATTATAATACAGGATTTATATAGCGCCAACAGTTTGTGGGAGAATTTTTTTTTTGCCCAGGGCCCAATCAATAGTAAAGACGGCCCTGTGTATAGGGATGACTCTGATGTGATGGGGGCTCTCATGTATAGGGGGCTTTGACATGAAGGGAGGACTCTGAACTTCATCAAGGTGGTGCTGTGCATTGTCTGGGGCTCAGGTTCCCCATTGCTATGTTTTATACATCTTATGCCGCGTACACACGGTCAGAATTTCTGACAACAGATGTTCGATGTGAGCTTGTTGTCGGAAATTCCGACCGTGTGTAGGCTCCATTGGACATTTGCTGTTGGAATTTCCGACAACAAAAATTTGAGAGCTGGATCTCAAATTTTCCGACAACAAAATCCGTTGTCGGAAATTCCGATCGTGTGTACACAATTCCGCCGGAAAAAAATTCTACACATGCTCGGAATCAAGCAGAAAAACCGCACTGGCTATTGAACTTCATTTTTCTCGGCTAGTCCTACGTGTTGTACGTCACCATGTTCTTGACGTTCGGAATTTCTGACAACCGTGACCGTGTCTATGCAAGACAAGTTTGAGCCAACATCCGTCGGAAATAAATCCACGGTTTTGTTGTTGGACTGTCCGATCGTGTGTACGCGGCATAAGACTTGTAATTTTGCATACTTTTAGCCCAAGTTCACACTATTGTGATGCAGGAACCAGGGCAATTTCAGCGCCGGTTCCCACATTGCATCTCCCTTGCAGGCAGTTCACACTGCACTCTGCGAACCGCTACGGTTGTCAATACAAAATTAATGACACCCCCAGATCAGTTCGCAGATCGCAGTGTAAACTGTGAATTCAGACAGGAATTGGATTGCATGGGAGTGAACACACATGCGATCCGATTCCAGAGCAAAAAAAAAAGGTTCCTGCAGCATTTTTTTCTCCGAATGTGAGTTCAGCCATACAAACCGTATGGCTGAATTGGCATTGCACAGAAATCGCATTGTGAACCCAGGCTCAGGGCCGGTTCACACCTAACTGCATAGTGAATTGCACATGAACGCAAGTCGCAATCCTGTTTGATTTAGTGTGGTGGTGTGGTGTAGATTCCAGCCCATTCATTTGAATGTGCTGAAATTGCACTGGATCGCACCAAAAGTAGTGCAAGCACTACTTTTAAAAACGCACTGCAACTGGATCGCATGATACTGCAGTATGGACTGGTGAAGGCAAATGCACTGTGTTTGTGATGTGTGTTTGGAGTATTGTTAGGAATACTGTAACATCTGCAACAGATCACAAACGCAGTGCGTTTTGAACGTGGTGCGGGAAAGGCACACGCAATGTGGGTTTCTCCCACCGTGTTCTGGTATGAATCGCTCTTTGAGACTGGGTTCACACCGCAGCATGGAGCGGCTCACAGCAGGGGTCCGGTGCAAGCCTGTTCACCATTTCAGGTCTGATTTCAGTCAGAATTTTTGGCTGAATTTGGACTTGAAATGGACCAGAAGATGCACAAGACTCCGGTGCAATTCGCACTGGAGCTGCTCCGAAGATGTGTGAACCGGCTCCATAGAGAGCCAGTCACAATCTCCTGACATGCAAATTGGATGCAAGGAAACCAGCATCCAATTCCCACTAGTGTGAACCCAGACTAAAGGGTGCTGTGACTGACAAAAATTTGAGAAACAATGGAATAGAGGCGTTTTGTTTGTTTTATCAGTTCAGTCATGTTTTTTTAAGAGAAAAATGGATTCTGTTTACATCAGTTTTCTTACATCAACTACCAATGCAAGATTGTACCGTTCATTTACATCCGTTTTTTAAATAGAAGAAAAATATGGGTGCTAATGGAGGCGGATGATCATCTGCTTGCCCATAGAAATAGATTGGTGTCCATTTTTCATCCGTCAACGGATGGATGACAAACAGAGAACGCCTATGTAAAAGGGGTCTTAAGCTTCGTACACATGATCAAATTGTTGGCCAACGAGGCGTCAGACTTTTTTCCGAAGGCCGTGTTCCAGGAACTTGTCTTACATACAAACGGTGCACAATTGTCGGCCAACAAACACGAACGTAGTGACGTACTACGAGGAATTTCAGCTCTTGAGCGCCACCCTTTGGGCACCTTCTGCTAATGTCGTGTTTGGTGAGCATTGATTCCGAGCATGCGTGTTTGTACTTTCAACTTTTGTGTGACGGACTTGTATACAGACGATAGAAAAATCTGACAACAGACTGTTGTCCGCCGAAAATTTACTAGCCTGCTAACCAACATTTGTCGGCGGAAAGTTGGACAATTGTCTGATGGAGCGTACTAACGGTCGGCTTTGAGGCCAACAGACTGTCATCACACAATTCCCGATCGTGTGTACAAGGCTTAGAGTATTTTTTTTCAGCACCCCTGCCAGCTCTAGACCCGATAACTGTGAAATCACATGCCTACTCATGGTTTGATTCTCAGTCTGTTCTAAACAGAGAGCGGTGACTGTCAGCCAACGCTCTCTGCTCTGTCCCTTTAGCACCAGACTGAAAAGGGGGCGGGTGCAGCCAAGTTTGGCACCCAGTAAGCACCGAGAGTCAGCTGTCAATTAGGCAGCTGGGTGAATCCTGACAATATGGTCGGGATCCTTCCAGAGCGGGTCTGTGACGTCGGGCTAAAGCCTACTGTTGGCTGACTATGGGTCACAGGAGAGCAAAAGTAAGTGTACACGTGTGACCAGAAAAGCTTTGGCCATACATACTTGTCTTTTAATCCTAGGGGTAAAACTGTATACCTTTCTCCATTAATACATTATCCATAGGATGTTTTGGTAAGCCTCAATAGAAGTACAATATTGCTAGCAGAAAGGTGAGGAATTCTCAATACATACACAGGTAATCCATGGAACCAAAGCAACCCAGCCCCCTCCATTGGTGCTCTCGCCCTTGGAGTACACAGAGTCCTGAGTGGAGACAATAGAGGTGGGAGGGGATGGAGCGGTGTGGCCGGCCTCACACAGGATGGGGTGGTGCCTTGTGTCGAAGGCGCCTGCTCAGAGCACAGAGGTGGAGGGGGGAGGACTCTCCAACTACTTTTGCTGACTGTCACGTTAGTGTTTTAGAAAGTTCCCCGTGCGGAGTGATAGTGGAAGGGGAAGAGAAGACATTTCACTCCGCTCCTCTCACACACCTCGAATACAAATGTTCTCCGGAGGTTTCTATGGAAGAGTGTGGAATGCGGCGTTCCCTCAGCTCGATGGTGGATTTCCCAGCTCCCTCCTGAACTGATTGATCGCACAGAGCCCCGCCTCCAGCAGACCTATTTCAGGTACGTTGTGGCCGCATTCCCTTCAAGGAGCGCTCCGCTCTGAGGGATTGGATGGGGAAGTAAACATGGAACAAGCAGGTTAAAGTCCACTTCTGTGACTACACTTCATAGTACTAGGGGGTGAGGAGCAGCCGGCCACATTATCTGTTCTGAAGACCAAACTTTGTATTTGTATGTTTCATTGAAAGCTGACCTCCAGATATGGATTGTATAGTTACATAGTATCGGCGGCTCCTGCGGCCATCACTAGTGGTCTTTTTGACCATGCGATTATCCTCTGGTACCCGCAAAGGTGCTGAGGACGGAGATGTGTGGGGGTGCCATTCAAAATGAATGGCACCCCCCACACGTCTCCTAAGAGCAGCGTGATTTGGCTGCGGGTGCGGGAACGGATGCAATTCCTGCAACCAGTGACCCGAGCCTAAGAGCCGGTCCACACCATAAACACGCTCTCTAAATGCGTTTTCTGTATGCACATTTTTCATGGTTCCAGTGCGTTATTGATGCTTTTTCAATGCGTTCCCCCCTTCCCTTTTTTGGGGAAAAAAAATCTTTTCTGGGTCTTTTTTATTTTCTGCTGTTATGCGTTTTTGATGCATTTTGCCGTGTTCCAGTACAGTTCTGTGCAGAAAAAAATGCAGCATGTTCTACTTTTCCAAGATCTAAGCAATAACATCCATTCCTGGAGTTCAGCTTTTAAGAATATGTAAACCCAAAATTTCATATTCCTGATATGTGGCTGCTGTACCGTGTACTTGCATGGAAAAGTATCATGTTCTCTTTTGTATTGCTTCCTTTGTGTGAAATCCCTGGTGTTCCTGCTAGTCCCTCTGCTTTCCTATTAAAAACTGACCACACTAAGCAGGAGAACACATGGTGGTCAGTTCTTGCCTCCCCTACACAGGCTTTCACTGGACAGATCAGTGTGCTGCTGTTTTTCCTCCCCCCAGCTCTCTGAGCTTCTTATGCACCTGAGAAAAGAGATTGTGTGCTCATCTTTAATAAAGGAGGAAAATGTTTTTGTTTTTTTGTATCTATGCACAAATGTTTTGATTTTCTTTGTTAACCTGAATGGGTTGTTTTAGAAGGTGATGGTATACATATACTTTTAATGCATTTACATGTCCTTCATTTTTTTCTTTTTTTTTTTTTTTAAGAGCTTATTCGGATGGGCAATCGGACCCGTCCTCTGTATGTTGGCTGTATGTTGTATGTTGGCTCATACTTGCGCTGCTTCAACTGTCTTTACAAGTGTTTTTGGGCTGAAGCATTTTAGTTAAGCCAATTGACAGATAGTTAATAGAAAAGTGTGGGCCATTCAATAATGCCCTAACATTTTTCTGGCCGTACGGCTCTTTAACCATTTGTGGACTGCCTGTCTGCAATGCACGTCACTGCCTACTTCCCTGTTTAGGGCACACGCATATTTGCTACCTGTCAGCAAGTCCCGACCAATGACCTAGGACCTGCTAAAATAATGCAGAGCTCTGTACACATGGAGCAATCTGTCAGTTTCTCGTCTGAGAAACGTAGATATCTAGTAATAAAAGCAGCACACATTACACATTGTTAGGCACACATTTAACTCCTTGATTGCCCTAGATCGGGGGTCAGCAGCCTGTAGATTGCAATCTACCAGTAGATCGCGGTCTGGGCTTGCTGATCTGTCATTTAAGAGCATCACACAGAGTGGAATGCAGAGGGACTATTTGTAAAGTAAGAGTAAGCTGTAGTAGGGAGCAAGAGCTGCATAAGCTGATGCCTCCTCTATAGTGCTGGCTTCTGTCCCCTGCGGAGTGATACCAACTGCACTCCATCTGTTAAATGAGGTAGCGGTCTCCAGAGTGGTGCCAGCAGCAGGAAAGAAGTGATCTTCAGGTCAGTGTGAAGCAATACACTGGGCATAATAGTATAGGGCTGATTTCTCACTGATATGCCTTCTCACCACCTGATTTAAGCCCATGATTGCCGTGCACACGATTGCGACACAGTAATACGGCAATTAGAGGTTTGAATCAGGTGTGAGGAGGCGACACTGTGCCCGGTGATCTTTGCTTTCTCCCATGTTTTTCAGGTAGATCTCCACCTCTTTAAGGTTGCCTACCCCTGCCCTAGATGTTAACGCCTTCTCAGCCAGTCTTAGTACAGTGACCATGTATATTATTACTGATCACTATATTTAGTTCCAGTATATATATACCATGGTTTGTAGGCGCTAAAACTTTCACACAAACCAATCAATATACACTTATTGGGATTTTTAAATTTTTTTTTTTTTTTTTTTTTTAATCAAAAACATATAGCAGAATACATTTTGGCCAAAATGTATAACATTTTGTAAATTTTTATTGGATATGTTATGAAAGTACAAATTATTGTTTTCTGTTTTCTTTCAACATTTTTAGAATTTTTAAGCTTATATCGCAAAAAAATAAAAAACCCAGTGGTGATAACATATAACCAAAAGAAAACTATGTGAAAAAAAATTATATAAATCTCGTTTGGGTACAGTGTTGTATGACCGCGCAATTACAGTAGTGCAGTGCCGGATAGCAAAAAATGGCCTGGTCATGAAGGAGGTTAAATCTTCTGGGACTTAAGTGGTTAAAAAAAAATATATATTTTAAAGCGGAGCTTTAGCCAAAAGGGAAATTCCATTTTTAAGGCCTTCTTCTCAGCTCATGTTTACGAAATTGTACTTTTGGGGAAGGGGTGAAGCGGGTGCCTAATTTTGATAGGTGCCTGCTCTGACCGTCCAAGAGATCGGAGCGGAAGTTCTTCTCACCCTCCTCCCTCCTTGCAGTCTTCTGGGGCACGGGACAGGTCCCAGAAGACTTTGGGACCTTTCACAATGCGCAGTACAATACAGTTTTTGTAGCTGCTGACTTTAAATTTTTACACAGGTGACTGGAGCCCCTCTTGCAGTTCTGCTTTAAGATCAACTGTGGGTTGGTGAACAGAGACAAGCGGAGTGCCTGTCTGTATACTGTGCACACTTTTAATCCAACATTCTCCCAGCTATCAGTGTCATTTGACAGTGGGCAGGGCTTGATGAGGGATGCTTAGGGACTAGTTTCCCTTCGGGTCTGCTCCCCTTGTGATGGATATCAGGCTGCCTATTGGCTTTGGAATCCACTAACTTATCTGCTGTCAATTACAAGGGGAGCGGACCTGATGGGGAACTACACCCTATTCTAAATTATTATACAAATTCTATTTCAGTGTCACAAAGATTATGCATTGGATCAAGAGAGCAGCTGCTAAAACACCATTCCATAGCAGCAAACAGATATTTGAAGCTGCTGGTGCCTCTGGAGTCCCACAGACATCAAGGTGTAGAATCCTCCTGAGTCTTGAAACTGTGCATAAACCTTCCATTCGGCCACCACTAACCAATGCTCACAAGCAGAAATGGCTGCATTGGGCAGAAAAATACATGAAGACTAATTTTCAAACAGTCCTGTTCACTGATGAGTGCTGTGCAACCCTGGATATGGTCCAGGTGGATGGTCGGTTGATGGCCACCCTGTTCCAAGAAGGCTGCGACATCAGCAAGGCGGTGGTGGAGTCATGTTTTGGGCTGGAATCATGGGAAGAGAGCTGGTCGGCCCCTTTAGGGTCCCCGAAGGTGTAAAGATGACCTCTGCAAAGTATGTGGAGTTCCTGACTGACCACTTCCTTCCCTGGTACAGAAGGAAGAATTATGCTTTCTGTAATAAAATCATCTTCATGCATGATAATGCACCATCTCATGCTGCAAAGAATACCTCTGCATCAATGGCTGCTATGGGGATAAAAGGAGAGAATGTCATGGTGTGGCCTCCATCCTCCCCCGACCTCAATCCTATTGAGAACCTTTGGAGCATCCTCAAGCTAAAGATCTATGAGGGTGGGCGGCAGTTTACATCCAAACAGCAGCTCTGGGAGGCTATTCTGACATCTTGCAAACAAATTCAAGCAGAAACTGTCCAAAAACTCACAAGTTCAATGGATGCAAGACTTGTCAAGCTGCTATCAAATAAGGGGTCCTATGTTAAAATGTAACGTGACCTGTTAAAATGTTTAAAAAGTTAAAATGTTGTTCAAAGTTTGATTGAAATAGCTTTTGATTTCAGGAAATATGCTGCAAACACAACAAATGACAATTTTAAGTTCTCTACAACCTATAAAGTGTTTTGAAGCTTACTGTGCATAATAATTTGGAACGGTGCATTGTACGTTTTTTTTATTTTAAAAAATATAAAAACTTATCATTGGGAGGTTTGTTCAATAACATTTTGAATTGTACTCTTAATAGTTGATAACATGAGAATTATGCTGACTGTTGTTTACATCAATTATTTAGGTAAATGAGAAAAATATCATTGGCATAATAATTTGGAACAGGGTGTAGTGTCCATCCCTTCATGCTGCACTGTCTGTTTGTCAGGTATGGAGTTTAGCTGCATTGAGGTTAGAGTGTCTGTATGGTCACTTTGGCCTCATTGTACCTCAGCCCGTAGTGCTTGCCTTTAAATTCATCATCCAATAGGTACAAGATTCTATAAGTCAACAAGTCAGTCTACAAGTCCCCATTCACACTAGGGTAGCCCGTAAAATCACGCAATTTTGCACACATTCACGAAAATGCAAAAACCACGGGTTGATTTACTAAAAGTGGAAAATCTGGTGCAGCTCTGAATAGAAATCAATCAGCTTCCACGTTTTTTAGTTTCAAAGCTTAATTGAACAAGCTGAAGTTAGAAGCTGGCTACTATGCACAGCAGATTTTGAGCTCTGCAGTTTTAGTAAATCAACCCCAATGTGTCATGGATGTGGCACCATTCGTTGTTAAAGCCGCCCCAAGTGTGTTTAACCACTTCCGGACTGCCTTCCACACATTTTACTACAGCAAGGCGGCCCGGCTACATGAAACGACTTGTACGTCGCTTCTGGCAGTATTGTAGTCGCTTCTTATAGTATTTTTTTCTAAATTGTTGAGAGCACAAAAAAATAAAAAACGCAGAGGTTTATTTGGGTACAGCGTCGCACGTGCACGCAATTGTCAGTTAAAGTAACGCAGTGCTGTATCAGAAAAAATGGCCTGGTCATGAAGGGGGTAAAACCTTCCAGGGCTGAAGTAGTTAAGAGGAAGTGCACTCTTGCACACAAAGTTCAAAGCCGGTAGTGCAAAAAAAGTACACGTTTATTGCACGTAGGGCAGCCCATTGACATGAATTGGCTGTCATACATATGAAGCATCAAAGCATACATACGTGCAGTGCCCAAAGTCACGCTACGCTAGTGTGAATGGGTGCTTCTGTAAGTCCTCTAATTATTTTGTAGCTAATTGTACATTTTCAACACAATAATAATTTCTTTGTGGTTGCCTGTACTTTCCAGGTCTGCCATATCAGTATTGTGATAAAATTCTGCATGCAGAAAAAACTTTTATAAATATTGATTTGTAGTATTTTTTTTTTTTTTTTTAATATTCTTTAAAATGCACAGTATAAAGAGCAACTCCAGTCATGAGGTTGTTGCTTTCTGTGACTTCACTGGTGATTTTAGGCCTGGTTCACACTACTGTGGCTCTGAAATCCGCGTTTGCGCAGGCATGGCAGCCCATTCATTTGAATGAACTGCTGTACCTGCGTTTCATACAGGAAGGCTAGGTTCACACTGAAGCAACTCTGCATTTTACTTTCTTTCTGGTTGAGGGATTTCTACAAGGGGGACACGAACAGCAATGAAAACCTGTTGTAACCTTTCTCTACTGTATTCAAAACGTAACAGCATATGCAAAGAAAAAACAAAAAAGAGACTTGTGAACTTTGAAAATGTGACAAACTGTGAATACTTAGCAGATAACAGGCAGTTATTGTAGGTGTCTGCATTGTATATACACAACTGAAATTGTGCTTTCGTAGTGGCAGAGTCCCATTAGGCCCCTTTCACACTGGGGCGTTCGGCGGTAAAGCACTGCTTTTCCGTCGTATTTGCGGGGGTATTCGGCCGATAGCGGGACGCTTTTAACCTCCGCTAGCAGCCGAAAAAGAATTAAAACCACCCGCAAAGAGCTGCTGCAGCAGCGATTTGCCGGCGGTATAGCCGCACTGCCTATTGATTTCAATGGGCAGGATCGGTATACACACCGCTCCAAAGATGCTGCTAGCAGGACTTTTTTTTACCATCCTGCTAGCGTACCGCTCCAGTGTGAAAGCCCTCGGGGCTTTCACACTGAAGAGACAGGAGCGGCTCTTTCAGGGTGCTTTGCAGGCACTATTTTTACCGCTGTAGCACCTGCAAAGCGCCCCAGTGTGAAAGGGGTCTTAGGGCTGTGTTCACACCTGTGCAGTGTGCACTTTAGGTCTGGTGCGTTACAATCTTCCTCCTGTATTTTAAAGAAAATGTATCAAAGATTCTGCAAATAGGATGTTTTTAAGGCACTGCACCTAAAGCACATGCAACAGAACTTCACCTGGGTTCAGAAAAATTAGAAGTCAGCAACTATACAGCAGGAACAATAAGTATTGAACAAGTAACCATTTTCTATATATTTCTAAAGGTGCTATTAACATAAAATTGTCACCACATGTCGGTAACAACCCATGCAATCCATATATACTAAGAGACCAAAGCAAATAAGTTCAGAAATTCAGTTATGTGTAATAAAATGGAATGACACAGGGAAAAAGCATTGAACACGCTAACTGAAATTTATTTAATACTTCGTACAAAATCCATTGTTGGGAACGACAGCTTCTAGACACCTCCTGTATAGAAAAACTTGTTGCATGGCTCGGGTATGATTTTGGCCCATTCTTCCACACAAACGGTCTTCAAATCTTGAAGGTTCCGTGAGCGTCTTTTATGAACTCTGTTTTTTAGTTCTTTCCATAGATTTTCTATTGGATTCAAGTCAGGTGATTGGCTGGGACATTCTAGCAGCTTTATGTTCTTTATTTGAAACCAATGGAGAGTTTCCTTGGCTTTGTGTTTGGGATCATTGTCTTGCTGAAATGTCCACCACTGTTTCATCTTCAACATCCTGGTAGATGGCAGTGGATTTTTATTAAGAATGTCTAGGTACAGTTTTCCATTCATCCTTCCTTCAGTAAAATAAAGTTTGCCAGTACCATATGCTGAAAAAGAGCAACACACCATGATGTTCCCACCTCCAAACTTCACTGTTAGTATGGTGTTTTTAGGGTGATGTGCAGTGCCATTTTACTTCCAAACATGGTGTGTATTATGGCATCCAAAGAGTTCAATTTTGGTCTCATCTGACCAGACTATATTCTCCCAGTATATCACAAGCTTGTCTAAATGTTGTGCAGCACACTTTAAACGAGCTTCAGCATGCTTTTTCTTCAGCAGTGGAGTCTTGCGTGGTGAGCAGGCATACAGGCCATGGCGTTTGAGGGCATTATGTATTGTTTTCTTTGAAACAATTGTACCTGCTAATTGCAGGTCTTTCTATAGCTCTCCACAAGTGGCCTTTTTGCACCTCCCTTTCTTCATGTGTTCAATACTTTTTCCCTGTGTCATTCCGTTTTATTACACATAACTTCATTTTTGAACATATATGTGTGGTCTTCTTTGTATGTATGGATTGCATGGGTTATTACCGACATGATGAAAATTTAATGTCAATAGCAGCACCTTTAGTAGTATATTTACCTAGCAAAATGGTGACATGTTCAATAGTTATTTTACCCGCTGTATATATTGTACTTCAAGGCTTGGTTGCAGGTTGCGGTTGATGCGTTTTCTCTGTGCATTTTTTTCCCACACTTTTTTTATGCATTTTTAGTGCGGTTTTGAAGCGTTCTTGGGAGGTGTCTGTTGCCTTGCGAGAGAAACCAGCAAAAATGCATAAAAAATTGAAGCACTGTGTTTTTGATGCATCTCCGTTTGAAGTCTATGGAACCTAAAATGCAACCTGCTCCAAGAAAAAAAATAGTCCCTGACCATTTCCAAAAAAACGCAACAGTGGAAAATGCAGAGATGTAAATGTGACCCATAGGAAGCCATGTTAAATTGACTGACTGTAGGGCGTTTCTGCGAAACTTAAAATGCACTGAAAAAGGCATAGGTGTGAGCCAGGCCTTAAGAAACATACTTGCCATCCCATGCAGTCCAGCACTCTATTCCATGCAGCCAACTCTTCTCAGGGTTCCAGGTATTCCAAACCGCGATTTTGGCTTTGAGAGCCAGCTGTCACTTTCCTTTTGACTCTCAGCCAACCCTATACCGCACAATAATAATAGAATTTGGGGTTTAATTGTTCTCATGGTCTGATATTTTTTAAGGAAGCAGAAGTCTTGACAGATTGAGGGCCAGATGTTACCCAGACTGGTATATCTAGACAGCCAGAGCCCAGGTATTGCATTGTAGATCAGAAGATTTGTTGGTTGGTTCATCCAGGTTCCAGAGCCAGCAGAATAAACTGATGTGACTGGTGCCAAATTACAAAGTGACTACATACGACAAATTGGTCACAACTAGGGATGAGCCGAACACCCCCCTGTTCGGTTCGCACCAGAACATGCGAACAGGAAAAAAGTTCGTTCGAACATGCGAACACCGTTAAAGTCTATGGGACACGAACATGAATAATCAAAAGTGCTAATTTTAAAGGCTTATATGCAAGTTATTGTCATAAAAAGTGTTTGGGGACCTGGGTCCTGCCCCAGGGGACATGGATCAATGCAAAAAAAAGTTTTAAAAACGGCCGTTTTTTCAGGAGCAGTGATTTTAATAATGCTTAAAGTCAAACAATAAAAGTGTAATATCCCTTTAAATTTCGTACCTGGGGGGTGTCTATAGTATGCCTGTAAAGGGGCGCATGTTTCCTGTGTTTAGAACAGTCTGACAGCAAAATGACATTTTGAAGGAAAAAACTCATTTAAAACTACCCGCGGCTATTGCATTGCCGACAATACACATAGAAGTTCATTGATAAAAACGGCATGGGAATTCCCCAAAGGGGAACCCCGAACCAAAATTAAAAAAAAAAAATGACGTGGGAGTCCTCCTAAATTCCATACCAGGCCCTTCAGGTCTGGTATGGATATTAAGGGGAACCCCGGCCAAAATTAAAAAAAAAAATGACGTGGGGTTCCCCCTAAATTCCATACCAGACCCTTCAGGTCTGGTATGGATTTTAAGGGGAACCCCGCGCCAAAAAAAAAAAAAAAAAACGGCGTGGGGTCCCCCCAAAAATCCATACCAGACCCTTATCCGAGCACGCAACCTGGCAGGCCGCAGGAAAAGAGGGGGGGACGAGAGTGCGGCCCCACCTCCCTCCTGAACCGTACCAGGCCACATGCCCTCAACATTGGGAGGGTGCTTTGGGGTAGCCCCCCAAAACACCTTGTCCCCATGTTGATGAGGACAAGGGCCTCATCCCCACAACCCTGGCCGGTGGTTGTGGGGGTCTGCGGGTGGGGGGCTTATCGGAATCTGGAAGCCCCCTTTAACAAGGTGACCCCCAGATCCCGGCCCCCCCCTGTGTGAAATGGTAAGGGGGTACATAAGTACCCCTACCATTTCACGAAAAAAGTGTAAAAAATGTTAAAAATGACAAGAGACAGTTTTTGACAATTCCTTTATTTAAATGCTTCTTCTTTCTTCTATCTTCCTTCATCTTCTGGTTCTTCTGGCTCTTCTGGTTCTTCCTCCGGCGTTCTCGTCCAGCATCTCCTCCGCGGCGTCTTCTGTCTTCTTCTCCTCGGGCCGCTCCGCACCCATGGCATGGGGGGGAGGCTCCCGCTCTTCTCTTCTTCTTTTCTTCTCTTCTTCTCTTCTTCATTTTCTTCTCCGGGCCGCTCCGCAATCCATGCTGGCATGGAGGGAGGCTCCCGCTGTGTGACGGCGCTCCTCGTCTGACAGTTCTTAAATAACGGGGGGCGGGGCCACCCGGTGACCCCGCCCCCCTCTGACGCACGGTGACTTGACGGGACTTCCCTGTGGCATTCCCCGTGACGTCACAGGGAAGTCCCGTCAAGTCACCGTGCGTCAGAGGGGGGCGGGGTCACCCCCCCCCCCCCCGTTATTTAAGAACTGTCAGACGAGGAGCGCCGTCACACAGCGGGAGCCTCCCTCCATGCCAGCATGGATTGCGGAGCGGCCCGGAGAAGAAAATGAAGAAGAGAAGAAGAGAAGAAAAGAAGAAGAGAAGAGCGGGAGCCTCCCCCCCATGCCATGCGTGCGGAGCGGCCCGAGGAGAAGAAGATAGAAGACGCCGCGGAGGAGATGCTGGACGAGAACGCCGGAGGAAGAACCAGAAGAGCCAGAAGAACCAGAAGAACCAGAAGATGAAGGAAGATAGAAGAAAGAAGAAGCATTTAAATAAAGGAATTGTCAAAAACTGTCTCATTTTTAACATTTTTGACACTTTTTTCGTGAAATGGTAGGTAGTACTTATGTACCCCCTTACCATTTCACACAGGGGGGGGGGCCGGGATCTGGGGGTCACCTTGTTAAAGGGGGCTTCCAGATTCCGATAAGCCCCCCGCCCGCAGACCCCCACAACCACCGGCCAGGGTTGTGGGGATGAGGCCCTTGTCCTCATCAACATGGGGACAAGGTGTTTTGGGGGGCTACCCCAAAGCACCCTCCCAATGTTGAGGGCATGTGGCCTGGTACGGTTCAGGAGGGAGGGGGGGCCGCACTCTCGTCCCCCCCTCTTTTCCTGCGGCCTGCCAGGTTGCGTGCTCGGATAAGGGTCTGGTATGGATTTTTGGGGGGACCCCACGCCGGTTTTTTTTTTTTTTTTGGCGCGGGGTTCCCCTTAAAATCCATACCAGACCTGAAGGGTCTGGTATGGAATTTAGGGGGAACCCCACGTCATTTTTTTTTTTAAATTTTGGTTCGGGGTTCCCCTTTGGGGAATTCCCATGCCGTTTTTATCAATGAACTTCTATGTGTATTGTCGGCAATGCAATAGCCGCGGGTAGTTTTAAATGAGTTTTTTCCTTCAAAATGTCATTTTGCTGTCAGACTGTTCTAAACACAGGAAACATGCGCCCCTTTACAGGCACACTATAGACACCCCCCAGGTACGAAATTTAAAGGGATATTACACTTTTATTGATTGACTTTAAGCATTATTAAAATCACTGCTCCTGGAAAAAACGTCCGATTTTAAAACTTTTTTTGCATTGATCCATGTCCCCTGGGGCAGGACCCAGGTCCCCAAACACTTTTTATGACAATAACTTGCATATTAGCCTTTAAAATTAGCACTTTTGATTTCTCCCATAGACTTTTAAAGGGTGTTCCGCGGCATTCGAATTTGCCGCGAACACCCCAAATTGTTCGCTGTTCGGTGAACTTGCGAACAGCCAATGTTCGAGTCGAACATGAGTTCGACTCGAACTCGAAGCTCATCCCTAGTCACAACTTCTGTACAAAAAGTGATCAACACTCATGTTCCATTCTCGGTTCCACATTCACCAGATGGCCCCAATGATTAATTCTGCCCCCCCCCCCCCAAAAAAAAAAACAGCTCTGATTTTGAGCATTTCGGACAATCTATGGGGTAGGCTTAGCGATTCCACATACTGTATAAAGAGACGTGAGAAGTACCACGGTGGCACTGCTTCTGATCATGATACGCGTAAGTCAGAACTTGGAAAGCGATCACATCACTTCCAGTTTCCTGTATCTGGTCTGTAGAACACACGACTTTCCAGATCTGTTGAATTCACGCTGTTCAAGCTTTTGGCACTAGCGAGTGCCTTTTTTTATAAATAAAGAAAAAAACCTTTTTTTAATTTGGATTTACACTGAGTGTCCCTTTCCACCCATCCACATGCTGATATCCTGTGATTTAACACACCGTGGAAGAGGTCGCTGCATTAGATACCTGGAACAAAGGCTGATCTCACTACGAGCATTTTACCCCTCTGGGGGTGCAGCTATCTGGTGAGTTTGCAACCGAGAGGGGAGCACGAGTGTTGATCGCTTTCTGCACAGAAGTTGTGACCAATTTGTCGTGTGTGTATATAGTCACTTTGGAATTCGGCACCAGCCACTTTGGAGAGTCACATTTATGGACATTGATTGCACAAGTCACTTTGGACTATTAATAGGATATTACATATATATATTTTGTGTTGCTTTTTATATACACATTTTCTTTACTAGCACTTTATTATTCTGTTTATGGATGAAGATTTTGGTATATAGCAACAATTGCATATAATTCTCATAGTTTTACAAGGTAGTATCTGGATGTGTTATAGTGAGCGGATGTGTCTGGAAGTTCCCCACTTTGACCACTGGGGCACGGACGTTCATTTAGTCCATTTGTCCTCCCGTGGACCATGTTATTCTAACTAAGCAATTAGCTAGATGGAATAATGCTGTGAGAACTCTTATGCCCTGTACACACGATCGGACATTGATTGGACATTCCGACAACAAAATCCATGGATTTTTTCCGACGGATGTTGGCTCAAACTTGTCTTGCATACACACGGTCACACAAAGTTGTTGGAAAATCCGATCATTCTGAACGCCGTGACGTAAAACATGTACGCCGGGACTATAAACGGGGCAGTAGCCAATAGCTTTCTCTTAATTTATTCTGAGCATGCGTGGCACTTTGTGCGTCGGATTTGTGTACACGATCGGAATTTCCGACAACGGATTTTGTTGTCGGAAAATTTTATAGCAAGCTCTCAAACTTTGTGTGTCGGAAATTCCGTCCCTCCTGTCCCACCGGGAGACCCGAGACTTGATCTGGCACTTCAACCGGCTAGAGGAGGACTGGAACAAAGCCGGAAACGGCTTCGTTCCAGTCTTATTTCTGTAAACACAGAAGCGACGTCACAACGGCTGCCGATGGCGCCGTTTAAAAAAAAAAAATCAAAGTATTCAGAATTGCCGTTTTTGGCAATCTGAATACTTTGAAGTGCAAAGGAGGACCCCCGATCTCTCCATAAAGAGTACCTGTCACCACTTATTACTGTCACAAGGGATGTTTACATTCCTTGTGACAGCAATAAAAGTGATCACATTTTTTATTATTTTTTTTTAAAGTGACAATGTAAATAAAAATGTAAAAATAAGAAATAAAAAATTTTTAAAAATTTAAAGCGTCCCCACGAGCTTGCGCAGCAAAGAAAACGCACACGTAAGTCGTGCCCGCATATGTAAACAGTGTTCAAATCACACATGTGAAGTATCGCTGCGATTGTCAGTGCGAGAGCAATAATTCTAGCACTGGACCTCTTCTGTAACTCTAACCTGGTAACCGTTATTTTTTTTAAAAGCGCCGCCTATGGAGATTTTTAGGTATCGTAGTTTGTCGCCATTCCATGAGTGTACGCAATTTCAGAGGATGACATGTTGGGTATCCATTTACTCAGCATAACATCATCTTTCACATTATACAAAAAAAATTGGGCTAACTTAACTGTTTAGTTTTTTTTTTTAATTCATGAAAGTGTCTTTTTTCCTAAAAAAAAAAAAAAAAAAAAATTGCTTTTGAAAGACCGCTGCGTAAATACAGTGTGACATAAAATATTGCAACGATCACCATTTTATTCTCTAGGGTCTCTGCTAAAAAAAAAATTATATATATATATATATATATATATATATATATATATATATATATATATATATATATATATATATATATATATATATATATATAATCTCTCATATTTGGGGGTTCTAAGTAGTTTTCTAGCAAAAAATATGGATTTTAACTTGCAAGCAACAAATGTCAGAAATAGGCTTAGTTACATAGTAGGTGAGGTTGAAAAAAGACACAAGTCCATCAAGTCCAACCTATGTGTGTGATTATGTGTCAGTATTACATTACATATCCCTGTATATTGCGGTCATTCAGGTGATTATCTAATACTTTCTTGAAGCTATCAATGCTCCCCGCTGAGACCACCGCCTGTGGAAGGGAATTCCACATTCTTGCTGCTCTTACAGTAAAGAACCCTCTACGTAGTTTAAGGTTAAACCTCTTTTCTTCTAATTGTAATGAGTGGCCACGAGTCTTATTAAACTCTCTTCTGCGAAAAAGTTTTATCCCTATTGTGGGGTCACCAGTACAGTATTTGTAAATTGAAATCATATCCCCTCTCAAGCGTCTCTTCTCCAGAGAGAATAAGTTCAGTGCTCGCAACCTTTCCTCATAACCAAGATCCTCCAGACCCTTTATTAGCTTTGTTGCCCTTCTTTGTACTCGCTCCATTTCCAGTACGTCCCTCCTGAGGACTGGTGCCCAGAACTGGACAGCATACTCCAGGTGCGGCCGGACCAGAGTCTTGTAGAGCTGGAGAATTATCGTTTTATCTCTGCAGTTGATCCCCCTTTTAATGCATGCCAATATTCTGTTTGCTTTATTAGCAGCAGCTTGGCATTGCATGCCATTGCTGAGCCTATCATCCACTAGGACCCCCAGGTCCTTTTCCATCCTAGATTCCCCCAGAGGTTCTCCCCCCAGTGTATAGATTGCATTCATATTTTTGCCACCCAAATGCATTATTTTACATTTTTCTACATTGAACCTCATTTGCCATGTAGTCGCCCACCCCATTAATTTGTTCAGGTCTTTTTGCAAGATTTCCACATCCTGCGGAGAAGTTATTGCCCTGCTTAGCTTAGTATTGTCTGCAAATACAGAGATTGAACTGTTTATCCCATCCTCCAGGTCGTTTATGAACAAATTAAATAGGATTGGTCCCAGCACAGAACCCTGGGGAACCCCACTACCCACCCCTGACCATTCTGAGTACTCCCCATTTATCACCACCCTCTGAACACGCCCTTGTAGTCAGTTTTCAATCCATGTACTCACCCTATGGTCCATGCCAACGCACCTTATTTTGTACAGTAAACGTTTATGGGGAACTGTGTCAAATGCTTTCGCAAAATCCAGATACACCACGTCTACGGGCCTTCCTTTATCTAGATGGCAACTCACCTCCTCATAGAAGGTTAATAGATTGGTTTGGCAAGAACGATTCTTCATGAATCCATGCTGATTACTGCTAATGATATCATTCTTATTACTAAAATCTTGTATATAGTCCCTTATCATCCCCTCCAAGAGTTTACATACTATTGATGTTAGGCTAACTGGTCTGTAATTCCCAGGGATGTTTTTTGGGCCCTTTTTAAATATTGGTGCTACATTGGCTTTTCTCCAATCAGCTGGTACCATTCCAGTCAATAGACTGTCTGTAAAAATTAGGAACAACGGTCTGGCAATCACCTGACTGAGTTCCCTAAGTACCCTCGGATGCAAGCCATCTGGTCCCGGTGAATGTAAAGACGCAGATCAGAAACCCTTGCAGCAATTGGCTTTGTATTTAAAGTGATTCACTCAGATAATCTCGTCCATCCCCCATCGCTCATATAAGACAATAGTTATGAAAGGGTTAAGGTTAAACCTCTTTTCTTCTAATTTTAATGAGTGGCCATGTGTTTTATTAAACTCCCTTTCGCAAAAACGTTTTATCCCTATTGTGGGGTCACCAGTACGGTATTTGTAAATTTTAAATCATATCCACTCTCAAGTGTCTCTTCTCCAGAGAGAATAAGTTCAGTGCTCGCAACCTTTCCTCATAACTAATATTCTCCAGACCCTTTTTTAGCTTTGTTGCCCTTCTTTGTACTCCCTCCATTTCCAGTACATCCTTCCTGAGGACTGGTGCCCACAACTGGACAGCATACTCCAGTGGCAGAATTATTGTTTTATCTCTGGAGTTAATCCCCTTTTTAATGCATGCCAATATTCTGTTTGCTTTGTTAGCAGCAGCTTGGATGCCATTGCATGCCATTGCTGAGCCTATCATCTACTAGGACCCCCAGGTCCTTTTCCATCCTAGATTCCCCCAGAGGCTCACCCTCTAATGAGTAGATTGCATTCATATTTTTGCCACCCAAATGCCTTATTTTTACATTTTTCTACATTAACCACTTAAGGACAGAGCCTCTTTTTGAGATGTGTTGTTTACAAGTTAAAAACTGTTTTTTTTACTAGAAAATTACTTAGAACCCCCAAACATTATACATTTTTTTCCTAACACCCTAGAGAATAAAATGGCGGTCGTTGCAATACTTTTTGTCACACCATATTTGGACAACGTTCTTACAAGCCCACTTTTTTTGGAAAAAAATACACTTTTTTGAATGAAAAAATAAGACAACAGTAAAGTTAGCCCAATTTATTTTTTTATACTGTGAAAGATAACATTACACTGAGTAAATTGATACCCAACATGTCACGCTTCAAAATTTCACCCGCTCGTGGAATGGCGACAAACTTTTACCCTTAAAAATCTCATTAGGCGATGTTTAAAAAAAAAATCTACAGGTTGCATGTTTTAAGTTACAGAGGAGGTCTTGGGCTAGAATTATTGCTCTCGCTCTACTGATCACGGCGATACCTCACATGTGTGGGTTTAACACAGTTTTCATATGCGGGCGCTGCTCAAGTATGCGTTCGCTTCTGCACGCGAGCTCGGCGGGACGGATCGCTTTTAAAAGTTTGTTTTTTGCTTTTTTTTTAATTTTGTTTTTTTATTTTGCCTTTTTTTAATTTATTTTTTACACTGTTTTTAAAAAAAAAAATTGTGTCACTTTTATTCCTATTACAAGGAATGTAAACATCCCTTGTAATAGAAAAAAAGCATGAGATTTGGGGTCAAAAAGACCTCAGATCTCATATTTACACTTGAATGCAAAAAAAAAAAAAAAAAAATAGTCATTCAAAAAAATGGCCCCTTAAAGAGCTGTGACGTCGCTTCTGCCCTGCATTGTTATGGAGACGGGAGGGGGCCATCTTCACCTCACTTGTCTCCATGCCCAGTCAGGGTGAAGATGGATTCGGTAAGCGGCAGAGGGCACCGGAGGGGGGGGGGGGGGGAGTTAAACCTCCTCATTTGTACTCAGAGTCTCTAAGGGAAAACAGGAAATGACCTGGGGTGTGCTGTTGTCAGTATGCCTAAAGGGGGCGTACCCAAGTAAAAGAGAAGAAATATAAAGAAACGGGAAAGAGCGGGTGGGACACGAAAGAAACGTTGACTGGAAATGGAGGCTAGAGGGCGGGCTTAAATACAGCTTGCCTACGGCACACCCCAGGTCACGTGGCCAGTATGCCTAAAGGGGGCAAAAATAAAGACAGTAGGATGAGCTAGTATAACAGATTTATTGAAAGTCACCATATGCAGCATAAATCAGCCAACGGCATGAAATGCCCGTGACATCTCCACATGTGGAACCGGGATTTATATGGAGAAGCATGCTGAATTCCACCTACCTAACATAATAACGCGAACAGGGACCCCTTGGTGAGAAACAGCGGATACCGCCCCTACCCTGAAAGAATGGTCGGAATAAGCTTTGGGGACCTGCCTAGGTTTGACAGCAGGGTGTGGCAAAGTTTCATGAAGTGTGCTGTGGAGAGGGGAGTACTAAGGAAAGGTAAAAGTGGACTATCCCTGGGTTTATCCACAGTGATCACCATGAACTGATCTAAAACTGTGACCGGGCACCAGACATCGCTGGTCTCAAACTCTAACGTCAGTACCGGCTCCTGTCTGCTGCGTCTTGCAAGCGTCCAGATGCAACCGGTGTACCTAACTAACTGGTAGATCAAGAGTATGCGGGATCTCGTCCAGTACGAATGAACTTACCTGGCCGGAAGAAACCATAGAAAGCCAGATACAAGGCCACCTTGAGCACCAAGCTGGGTAGCAGCCCGAAAAGGAGCCCTGGAGCAGAGTAAAACGGACATGCCGCGAAAAACATGCCCTGGAGTCTGCTAACTGTGATAGGGGGGCTACTCTTATGAATCGACTTGAAAATGGCCTAGATAGGATGTGCTGCAAAAATGGATGGCCTATTAGGGTCCAGCAAGGGCAACAATGCTGAACACCTACCAGATATGTCTTTATAGTACTGTAGGATAGATTGAGCTATGAATGGCAGAAAGCAATAAACGCAAGTAGATCTAAAATGTTGTGGCAATCACACCTAGGATACCTAGACTAGAAAGCCTGGAAGGTATTCCAGGCCCTGTCATAAGCCTACCTGGCTTTAACTGACAATGACTTGTTTAATCAAAACTGCTGCGCTGGCCCAGTTGGAATCTAGTCCATTGTTAGCAGCGAGAAAAGCCATGTAGTTACCCACCCCATTAACCACCTCAATACAGTGCACTTTCACCCCCTTCCTACCCAAGCCATTTTTCAGCTTTCAGCTCTGTCACGCTTTGACAATTGCTCGGTCATGCAACACTGTACCCAGATGAAATTGTTATTTTTTCCCCTCAAATAGAGCTTTCTTTTGGTGGTATTTTATTACCTCTGCGTTTTTTATTTTTTGTGCTATAAACAAAAGAAGAGTGACAAGTTTGAAAAAAACACTATTTTTTACTTTTTGCTATAATAAATATCCAATTTTTTTTTCTTTTAAACAAATTTTTTCCTCAGTTTAGGCCGATACGTATTCTTCTACATATTTTCGGTAAAAAAAAATCGTAATAAGCGTATATTGATTGGTTTGCGCAAAAGTTATAGCGTCTACAAAATAGGGGATAGATTTATAGCATTTTTATTATTCATTTTTTTTTTTTTTTTTGTTTACTAGTAATGGCGGCGATCTGCAATTTTTTTTTTTTTTATCGTGACTACAATATTGCGGCGGATATTTTGACACATTTTTGGGACCATTCATATTTATACAGCGATCCGTGCTATAAAATTGCACTGATTACTTTATAAATGTGACTGCCAGGGAAGGGGTTAACACTAGGGGGTGATCCAGGGGTTAATTCTGTTTCCTAGGGAGTGATTCTAACTGTGGGGGGAGGGGACTCACAAGGGGAGGAGAGCGATCGGTGTTCCTCTGTACTGAGAACACACCATCGATTTCCTCTCCCCTGACAGGACGTGGATCTGTGTGTTTACATCCACGGTCCTGCTGTGTTACCGGGCAATCGCGGGTGCCCGGCGGACATCGCGGCCGCCGGGCATGCGCATCGGGTCCCCAGTGACACGGCGGGCACGCGCGCCCCTTGGTGGGCCGGGAAGGTGAGGGCGTCATATGACGCCCTCCCAGAATGAGAGCCGTGCCACCTGGCCGTCATATGACAGCCAGCGGGTGACAAGCGGTTAATTTGTAAATATCTTCTTGCAAGGTTTCCACATCCTGCAGAGAAGTTATTGCCCTGCTTAGCTTAGTATCGTCCACAAATACAGAGATTGTGCTGTTTACCCCATCCTCCAGGTCGTTTATGAACAAATTAAACAGGAAGTGAGAGGAAATCCCTCCAAAGTGAGAGCCGGTGTCCCCATTGAGAGATTTGCTCTTTGTTACTGTTGTGGGACAGCCCAAGATTTAGCATCTCCTTTCTTTTTCGATAACCCTAAGCATAGCAAGTAGAGAGGGCGAATCTATGTAATGAGGGCACAGACTACAATAAAAACTTGACTAGTGTTTCAGTCCCTCTGCACTATGAAACAAACAAAAAAAAAATTCTGCCTTCAGTTGTACATTTTGCTCCATAACAACACTTTCTCAGAGAGACTCAGGCAACTTTCCTGTGCGCCTTTATGACTTGCTGTGCTGCCAGTGTGAAAACAACTTGGATTGCAATGACACTATAGCCCTTCACTTCTAAAATGGCTTACTTGAGGGAGCACTGGCAAAAACCTCTTGAAGGACACAATTGATATTGCTGATTATCACATAATGTAGACCATATGTACAAGCCATTTGTAGTGGAGAATAGGTAAAAACAAGGAAATAATAACACTGGAGGAATGTGCATGACAAAGCTAAAACCCGCTTTGCCCAAAGAGCATGCTGAGAGGCAAGATCACTCATTCAGCACACATGCTGAATGAGTGGTCTTGGTAGGACTGTAGGTTTGCACACCTTTTTAGAAGGTACAGTAAGAATTCAGTTAACATACAAATGGAAAGATTATTTTTTTATGGTTGTTTCATTTTTTTCTAGGTATAAATTTCCATAATCTTAAAAAGGAAATCTGGCACAGTTCTCTGTCATGTTTAGATACAAAACAAATGCTTTGTGTACGTAATTCCTTGCTTGTTTATGCATAATTTATCTGTTAGCTATATACTGTGCCACCCATGCAAAATTGAAGCAGTAATATATACAAAACCACAAATGTAATATAAGGCAGCTTACCAATCATTAGATGTGGTGGCTGCATTTGTGTTTTTATTTATTTATTTTTTTGTTTATTTTTTAGGTCTTTTTTTCCTCTGTTTTAACTTGATGATCTTACCAGCAACACACCGCCTGTATTAGTGCCTCCCCTTTTAGGATAAAAGTTTTACATAAAATAAATTTTTTTATAAACTTCTTGCCAGCAGTAAATGTTTTTTTCATGCAAACATATTTTGCTGGAGAACTTGTGATTTTAAAAAACAACATATTTGCTGACTAGATTGCCAGGTGAAAATTAGAAAGAAAGCCTAAAAAAAGACACCAAATGCAACCATCACATCTTAGAATCGGTAGGCTGCAGTATAGTGTTTGCTTTTGGGGTTAATATTGCAGTAGTCGGTGGGACAGAAAGGTGTAGGCAACAAACCGTTGTAAGACCCCTTTCACACTGCGGCGGTTTTTAGGTGCTTTAGCACTGGAAATAGCCTCCGCTAAGCGCCTGAAAACCGCCTCCTATTCATTCCAGTGTGAATTTTCACACTTGGGTTGTGCGCTTGCGGGACGTTCCGAAAAGTCCTGCAAGCAGCATCTTTGGGGCAGGTTTGGAGCGCTGTATTTAGCACTCCCAAAATGCCCTGCCCATTGGAATGAATGGGCAGCACTTTCAAAGTGCCTTAAAAAGCAATTTGAAGCACTGCAAAATGGGAGTTTTTAACCCTTTTTTGGGGGT
The DNA here is from genome assembly GCF_042186555.1 of Aquarana catesbeiana. Taxonomy (NCBI): domain Eukaryota; kingdom Metazoa; phylum Chordata; class Amphibia; order Anura; family Ranidae; genus Aquarana; species Aquarana catesbeiana. The sequence goes on along the minus strand of NC_133328.1, from coordinate 246,832,082 downwards.
TAAAAGCGCCCCGCCAGCAGCCGCTAAAACGGGTGGCGCTTTAGCACTAACGATCAGCACTTTCAGTGTGAAAGCAGTCTCTAAGAGGTACTTACCGGGCGTCATTTGAGTTAATTTAACTAAACACCTAAATATACTCGCCTCCACCTTCCACCAGTGTGGCAGTTACATCCCTCACTAGATGCTATTTTCTCCTTCTTGATTGGCCGGGGATGGAAGGGTGTCATCTTGCATATGCGCAACCAAATTCGCTGTTAGAAATTTGTGGATTTGAGAAAACCAATTCCATTCTGCTGCTCCCTTTTCTCATCACTGCGGTTGGAAATTACAGCAGTTTATTATTATTTTTTTTTTTTCCCTTCCACCCCCCCCCCCACACTAATGATTAGAAATTTGAATGAATGTTCTTAAAATGAAAATTTTAAAACAAAAGGCTACTATTGCATGGCCAGTGTTAGAGCTTAAATGGCCATCTTCTGATCAAACTAATTTCATGGAGCACCAGCTGGGGGACATTTGTCAGGGAAAGTGTTCTTGTAGGCTGGAAAATCCTTGAATAATCGCTATTCCTTCCTCCTGATAAGTTAACACTGGGAAGGTCTGCATTTTGTCTTCCCCTCTCTGTTCCATAGGTTAACCACTTTTTTACCCTAAACCCCCTGAGTCTCCCAGGTTTTTTTTTTTTTCTTGGTTACAAACAGTTTAACTTTTTAGTGTTTGGTCTATACTATTGTATTAAATCCTCCTTCCTTTTTTATTTTTTTGGGACAATTAGTGCATAAAATTGATAGAAAATTTTAATTTTCTAGGTTTTTATTGGTAAAAAGCAGTAAAAAAAAAAAAAGAAAATTGCATTTCCCTGTAATTTTTCCAAATGTAACATTTACCTCATTCTCAAACACCAATAGATTTGTCCTAATTTTATCCTAAAAATCTGCTGCTGAAAATTAGATTTTATAAATGCTACTATTATATATTCTTGCAGAATGGTAAGGCTCAGTTCACACTGGGGCTGCTTCAAAGTCTGGTCTTATCTGACCAGAGCACCTTTTTCCACATGTTTGCTGTGTCCCCCACACGCCTTCTTGCAAACTGCAAATGGGACTTCTTATGGCTTTCTTTCGACAATAGCTTTCTTCTTGCCACTCTTCCATAAAGGCCAGATTTGTGGAGTGCAGGACTAATGGTTGTCCCGTGGACAGATTCTCCCATGTCTTGGTAGGTTTGCAGTTGTGCCATACTCTTTCCATTTTTCGGATGATGGATTGAACAGTGCTCCATGAGATGTTCAAAGCTTGGGATATATTTTTATAACCTAACCCTACTTTAAACTTCACAACTTTTACCCCTGGCCTGTCTGGTGTGTTTCTTGGCCTTCATAATGCTGTTTGTTCATGAAAGTTCTCCAACAAACCTCTGAAGGCTTTACAGAACAGCGGTATTTATACTGAGATTAAATTACACACAGGTGGACTCTATTTACTAATTAGATGACTTCTGACGCCAATTGGTTCAACTAGATTTTAGTTGGGGTGTCAGAGTTAAGGGGTCTGAATATAAATGCACGCCACACTTTTTAGATATTTATTTGTAAAAAATGTAAAACTATTTTTCATTTTCCTTCTACTTCACAATTATGTGCCACTTTGTGTTGGCCTAGCACATAAAATTCCAATAAAATACATTTACGTTTTTGGTTGTAACATGACAAAATGTGGAAAATTTCAAGGGGTATGAATACTTTTTCAAGGCACTGTATATTCTGCAATATTTACATATTTTGGTAAACTCATTGAATGAGTTCAAGCTCTGCAAGCTGGGATAACAACATGTACTGCATTGATGCATTCATACAATTTCACAGTAACTATGAGATAAAACAAATTCAGGAATATTTCTTTATCCCATTGTTTTGCAAATCTGTGTACTCTACAAACTGTATGATTGAATCGGTTCTGATATTGGTGTTTTACAGACCTGACAGCTTATTATTCTAAATAGCAAACCTTCATTTTGTTCACAAATATTAAAGATTCTAACTACCAGCAAGAAGTCCTTACATTTAAAGAGCACCTGTCATTTCGGATCCATCATGGCGCCTGTTAGCGGCGTCCACTCACCTGCTACCTCCATGTCCCTCACCTTGTTCTGTCACTGCTGAATCACTAGGCGTCCCATTAAAGTGAATGAGACTGTTGGTGAGTCAACAGGGGGTCAGAGGAGGACCTGCAGCGGGACAGAGATGACAGCTGCGCTTTAAGAATTATGTGCAAGTTTATTAAATCTATATTATATGTTCAAGAGATAGTACACACAAAATTAATTTTAGTCTGCACAAACACAATTTAAGAGAGAGTCCTGGACGGCCGAGGGACTCATGGACATGGAGAGATGGGGCTCAGGTATTAGGGGGGTTGAGGGGGGCTACTGCACACAGATTCCTTTTTAAAAAAAAAACCTTCTGCCTCTACAACCCCTTTAAGAGCTGTAAACCTGTGGAATGGACTGTCATAAGTAACTTGTCATGGCCAGCTCAGATTGAACAAAACATAACTGGATATTTAAATTTATAGCTAATTGCATCAGAGATTGTTGATCCGGGAAATATCTGATTGCCTTCAGGGGTTCAGGAAGGATTTAATTTTTGCCCGCTGGAGCAAATTGGATCATGCTTTTTTAGGGTTTTTTTCTGATCCAACTGTGGGTAAAGGATTCTGTATATGAATGTGTTCTATTTATGTATTTTTATTTTTTTTTTCTACTTGTAAAACTAAGATAAGTGTCCTTCTTCCCTTTTTTTTTTTTTACCTAACTATATAACTGAGTCAGAGAAGACCAGGTAAGTATGCCAGTGGCAGCGAGGGAGATTGCGGATGTTGCATTGCTGGAGGGGGGCACTTTGTAATTATACCATATTCTGCAAATATGCTGTGTATGCGTGCACATCATGGCAAAAGCCCACCCTCCATGATGCAGAGTTTTGTTCCGCTTTAACAAAAGAAATAAGATGAAGTGAGTATGGTTACCCAAAGCTCTCTATAGCATATAAATCCAAAGCTTCCACTTTTATTTTCATTCTCTGCTTTTATTATACTAGAGTTCTCTGAAGTTTACCTATAAGTCCTCATGCACACGGACGTTTTTACAGCTGCTTTTTTTAGCTTTTTTTGCAGCTTAAAAAGGCCTGTCTATGTTAGTCTATGGCTTCATGCCCACCTAGGCGTTTTTGAGCTGCAAGTGGCATAGGCGTTTTTAAGCTGTAAAAAAAACCCAGGACCAGTGAGTTCTGAAAGACATTTTTCAGCTGTAAAAACGCTCAAAAACGTCATTCACCAACGTTTTTTAGCGTTTTTGATCCATTGAAAAAAAAAAAAAAATTTGAAAAAAAAAAAAAACGCTCAAAAACGCTAACGCGGAAAAACGCTCAAAAAATCACTGCAAAGATACTGGCGTTTTCATAACGTTTTCATAACAGCCTGTGTGCATGAGGGCTAATTGCTCTTTGGATCAAATTCAACATCATTGAATGCAAAGATAAAGACACTGTCCTAGTGTGTCAGTTACAGAATTCCTTTTATTTGTTGAGTCCTAATCTGTGTAAAAATAGTGAGTAAATATTGAGAGCAGAAAAAGGTACACACCCATGAGGCACGCTATAACTGTTGACTTTTTTTTTTTTTTTTTTTTTCAGCTCAATGGAAATGTGTTTTCAATTTAAAACTAAAGCTAAACTCCAGGCAGGTATAAAATATACGAATTTAATATTAATTAATTAATATTAATATAAATATAAATATATATATATATATATATATTAATAATACATCATTAAAAGTATTTTTTAAATGCAAGCAGTGGAAGTACATTAATTCTATCTGGCATTACTCCCTTGCAATCCACTGTACAGCAGAACTTAGACTGTGAGGAGAGCAGCATAAATCAGTTGTGCTGAAAGAGATGCAAAGTGACATGAGTTTATCAATTTGCAGCTTTTCCTTTCACTGTGCAGTCATAATCTGGGTTGGAGATAAGACCTAAAACAACTTCTATATGTTTAACCGCTTCCAGTCTGGCCTTTTTTGACATTCCTCTCCTACATGTAAAAAACAGCATTTTTTTTGCTATACAACCCCCAAACATTTATATATTTTTTTTAAGCAGAGGCCCCCCAGAAAATAAAATGATGGGTGTTACATATTTTTATGTCACATGATATTTGCTCAGCGGCTTTTTAAACCCCAAACTACGTTATCTAAAAACCTGCTTAGGTGAAAAATTAAAAGCCTTTACAGGTTACTAGTTTAAACTTATACAAGTCTGGCATTAGAATTATTGTGCTGACGTTCGTTGTGATACCTCATATGTGTGTTGTTTGCCTTTGTGCGTGAGTGAGCACGGGGGGCGTTGGGGACTTGAAGAAGCATTTTTTATTTTATTTTTCAACACTACCTCTTCCTTCTTCCTTTTTTTTTTTTTTTTTTTTTTTAACACTTGTTTTATAAACTTTTTTGCTATTACAAGGGATGAACAACATCTTTTGTGATGGCATGGGCTGTGACAGGTCCCCTTTATGGAGATCTCCTCTGGCCTCCAAAGAATCAGTTCAAACCAAGATCAGTTTTATCCAATGCTTTCCCAAGCCGGTAATGGCTTGTTTACATGAGACCGAAACCAGAAGTGACTAAATCCTTGTCGCTTCCAGTTTCTGACATAGTTACATAGTAGGTGAGGTTGAAAAAAGACACAAGTCCATCAAGTCCAATCAAGTGTGATTATATGTCAGTATTACATTGTATATCCCTGTATGTTGCGGTCGTTCAGGTACTTCTCTAATAGTTTTTTGAAACTATCGATGCTCCCCACTGGGACCACTGCCTGTGGTAGGTAATTCCACATCCTTGCCACTCTTACAGTAAAGAACCCTCTACGTAGTTTAAGGTTAAACCTCTTTTCTTCTAATTTTAATGAGTGGCCACGTGTCTTGTTAAACTCCCTTCCGCGAAAAAGTTTTATCCCTATTGTGGGGTCACCAATGCGGTATTTATAAATTGAAATCATATCACTTCCCTAGCACCTCATCTCCAGAGAGAATAAGTTCAGTGTTCGCAACATTTCCTCATAACTAATATCCTCCAGACCCTTTATTAGCTTAGTTGCCCTTCTTTGTACTCGCTCCATTTCCAGTACATCCTTCTGAACTGGACAGCATACTCTAGGTGCGGCCAGACCAGAGTCTTGTAGAGTGGGAGAATTATTGTTTTATCTCCTGGCGTTGATCCCCTTTTTAATGCATGTCAATATTCTGTTTGCTTTGTTAGCAGCAGCTTTTCATTGCATGCTGAGCCTATCGTCTACTAGGACCCCCAGGTCCTACCCCCCCGTGTATAGATTGCATTTATATTTTTCCCACCCAAATGCATTATTTTACATTTTTTCTACATTAAACATCATTTGCCATGTAGTTGCCCACCCCATTAATTTGTTCAGATCTTTTTGCAAGGTTTCCACATCCTGTGGAGAAGTTATTGCCCTGCTTATCTTAGTATCGTCCGCAAATACAGAGATTGAATTGAACCTTTTACCCCATCCTCCAGGTCATTTATGAACAAAATAAATAGGATTGGTTGCAGCACAGAACCCTGGGGACCCCACTACCCACCTCTGACCATTCCGAGTACTCCCCATTTATCACCACCCTCTGAACTCACCCTTGTAGCCAGTTTTCAATCCATGTACTCACCCTATGGTCCATGCCAACGGACCTTATTTTGTACAGTAAACGTTTATGGGGAACTGTGTCAAATGCTTTTGAAAAATCCAGATACACCACGTCTTTGGGCCTTCCTTTATTTAGATGGCAACTCACCTCTTCATAGAAGGTTAATATATTGGTTTGGCAAGAACGATTCTTCATGAATCCATGCTGATTACTGCTAATGATACCGTTCTCATTACTAAAATCTTGTATATAGTCCCTTATCATCCCTTCCAAGAGCTTGCATATATTTGATGTTAGGCTAACTGGTCTGTAATTCCCAGGGATGTATTTTGGGCCCTTTTTAAATATTGGTGCTACATTGGCTTTTCTCCAATCACTTGGTACCATTCCAGTCAGTAGACTGTCAGTAAAAATTAGCAACAATGGTCTGGCATTTACTTGACTGAGTTCCCTAAGTACCCTCTGATGCAAGCCATCTGGTCCCGGTGATTTATTAATGTTAAGTTTCCCAAGTCTAATTTTAATTCTGTCCTCTGTTAACCATGAGGGTGCTTCCTGTGATGTCATGAGGATAAACACTGCAGTTTTGGTTTCTGAAGCCCCCCGATTCCCTCGTGAAGACTGAGGAGAAGAACAAATTCAAAACCTTCGCCATCTCCCCATCCTTTTTAACCAGATGTACTTCCTCATTCTTTATGGGGCCAATATGGTCTGTCCTCCCTTTTTTTACTGTTTACATACTTAACTAATTTCTTGGGATTTTTTTTTTTTTTTTGCTCTCCTGCTCTATGTGGCTTTCGTGTTCTATCTTAGCCGACCTAATTGTACCCTTACAATTCTTGTTGCATTCTTTATAAAGTGTGAATGCTGATGATGATCCCTCAACCTTGTATTTTTTGAAGGCATTCTCCTTTGCTTTTATATGCATTTTTACATGTACAGTATTGCAGTAACACATGTTTTGCTATACACATTTTTATTCCCTTTGTGTGTATTGGAACAAAACAAAAAGGGAGGAAAAAAAGAAAATTGGACATAATGTCACACGAAACTCCAAAAATGGGCTGGTCAAAATTCTTGGCACCCTTAACTTAATATTTGGTTACACACCCATTGGAAAAAATAACTGAAATCAGTTGCTTCTTATACCTCTCACCCGGAATTTTGGACCACTCTTCCTTTGCAAACTGCTTCAGGTCTCTTATTTGAAGGGCGCCTTTTCCCAACAGCAATTTTAAGATCTCTCCACAGGTGTTCAATGGGATTTAGATCTGGACTCATTGCTGGCCACTTTAGAACTCTTCAGTGCTTTGTTGCCATCCATTTCTGGGTGCTTTTTGACGTATGTTTGGGGTCATTGTCCTGCTGGAAGACCCAAGATCTCGGAAGCAAACCCAGCTTTCTGACACTGGGCTCTACAGTGCGACCCAAAATCCTTTGGTAATCCTCAGATTTCATGATGCCTTGCACACATTCAGGGCACCCAGTGCCAGAGGCAGCAAAACAATCCCAAAACATAATTGAACCTCCACCATATTTCACTGTAGGTACTGTGTTCTTTTCTTTGTAGGCCTCATTCCATTTTCGGTAAACAGTAGAATGATGTGCTTTACCAAAAAGCTCTATCTTTGTCTCATCTTTCTACAAGACGTTTTGCCAGAAGGATTTTGGCTTACTCAAGTACATTTTGGCAAACTGTAGTCTTGCTTTTTTATGTATCTGTGTCAGCAGTGGGGTCCTCCTGGGTCTCCTGCCATAGCGTTTCATTTAATTTAAATGACGTCGGATAGTTTGCGCTGACACTGATGCTCCCTGAGCCTGCAGGACAGCTTGAATTTCTTTGGAACTTCTTTGGGGCTGCTTATCCACCATCCGGACTATCCTGCTATGCAACCTTCCATCAATTTTTCTCTTCTATCCACGCCCAGAGAGATTAGCTACAGTGCCATGGGTTGCAAACTTCTTGATAATGTTGCGCACTGTGGACAAAGGCAAATCTAGATCTTTGGAGATGGACTTGTAACCTTGAGATTGTTGATATTTTTCCACAATTTTGGTTCTCAAGTCCTCAGAAAGTTCTCTTCTCCTCTTTCTGTTGTCCATGCTTAGTGTGGCACACACAGACACACAATGCAAAGACTTAGGCTCGATTCACACCTATGCATGTTGCTTTTGAGCGTTTTTGGAGTTTTTTTTTTCATGCTTGCCACGTTTTTGAGCAGCGTTATTGCCGCGATTTGCGTTTTGCGTTTTTTTTTTTTTTTTTACAGTCTAAAAAAAAATTTAAAAAAAAAAAAAATACAGCAAAAACGCACCAAAAACGCTGCAAAAACGGTGCACTTGCGTTTTTGATGCTTGTCCATTGAATTCTATTACATACAAAACGCTGCATTTTGCATGAAAAAAAGTCCCTGACCCTTTCCAAAAATGCAGAGAAACAAAAAGGCATTGATGTGAACATGTTCCATAGGAACCCATGTTAAAAAATTCCCGTGCATTTCTGCAAAATGCAAAATGCATCAAAAAACGCGCTAGTGTGAATGGAGCCTAAGTGAACTTCTCTCCTTTTTATCTGCTTTCAGGTGTGATTTTTATATTGCCCACACCTGTTACTTGCCCCAGGAAAGTTTAAAGGAGCATCACATGCTTGAAACAATCTTATTTATCCACAATTTTGAAAGGGTGCCAAGAATTTTGACCAGCTAATTTTTGGAATTTTGTGTGACATTATGTCCAATTTGCTGTTTTTCCTCCCTTTTTTTTGTTTTGTTCCAATACACACAAAGTGAATAAACATGTGTATAGCAAAACATGTTACTGCAATACTTTTCTGTGAGAAATACCGTATTTATCGGCGTATAACACGCGCCGGCGTATAACACGCACCCCAAGTTTAGGAGAGAATTTTAAGGAAAAAAACTTTTAGGAGGGAAGTTTAAGGAAAAGAAACTTACATTAAAATGCCCATCAATGCAGCCTCATCAGTGTTCATCTGCAGCCTTTTCAGTGTCATTGCAGCCTTTTCAGTGTCAGTGCAGCCTTGTCAGTGCAGCTTTGCCCCAGTGCAGCCTTGTCAGTGCAGCTTTGCCCCAGTGCAGCCTTGTCAGTGCAGCCTTGTCCCCAGTGCAGCCTTGTCAGTGCAGCCTTGTCAGTGCAGCCTTGTCCCCAGTGCAGCCTTGTCAGTGCAGCCTTGTCCCCAGTGCAGCCTTGTCAGTGCAGCCTTGTCCCCAGTGCAGCCTTGTCAGTGCAGCCTTGTCCCCAGTGCAGCCTTGTCAGTGCAGCCTTGTCCCCAGTGCAGCCTTGTCAGTGCAGCCTTGTCCCCAGTGCAGCCTTGTCAGTGCAGCCTTGTCCCCAGTGCAGCCTTATCAATGCAGCCTTGTCCCCAGTGCAGCCTTATCAATGCAGCCTTGTCCCCAGTGCAGCCTTATCAATGCAGCCTTGTCCCCAGTGCAGCCTTATCAATGCAGCCTTGTCCCCAGTGCAGCCTTGTCCCTGCAGCCTTGTCCCCAGTGCAGCCTAGTGTCCATGCCTCCTGCCGCTGCCGCCGCCGCCATACACATAGAAGTAGTTTTAAATATGGCGCCGCGGAGTTCGGAGAGACTCGGCGCCGGCGGAAGTGAACGAACGCCGCCGAGATACACATAGCCGAGGGTTCTCGGCTCTTTCCGGCGCCGCTCACAGTCCCGCCCAGTCCCGCCCTATGATGGACATAACACAGGTCCAATGGCGGGACTGGGCGTGACAGTGAGCGGCGCCGGAAAGAGCCGAATACACCCGACTATGTGTATCTCGGCTCTGTGATTTCGGCGGCGCTCGTTCAGCACCGCCGAGTCCTTCCGAAGTCCGCGGCGCCATATTTGAAACTACTCGCTATGTAAATGTCGGCGGCGATCGCCGACATTCACATAGCGATAGCGGGGATCGGCGTATAACACGCACCCACGACTTTCCCCTGATTTTAAGGGGAAAAAAGTGCGTGTTATACGCCGATAAATACGGTACTTGATTTTCTGGAAATTTTTTTATGCAGCACTTATGAGGTGTGGACTATCAGTAGCTTTTTATTTTTTAAAATTTGTATATATATATTTTTGTTTTTTACAATGCTTTTTTTTTTTTTTTTTTTTTTTGGAGTGGGGCGAGTGGACGGTGTCAGTGTTTTTTATTTTATTTTTTTTCATTCTAAATATTCATCTATTACAATTCTTTTATTTTTATTTTTTTTTATTAGCCCTGTTGGGGGGCTTTGGTGAGATATCAGGGGTCTAATCAGACCCGGAACATCTACCTTTTGGGACAGGGAAAGGGACATAGCAAAAATGACACCCCAAAATACATTCTGCTACACCTTCTGAGTATGGCGATACCACATGTGTGAGACTTTTACACAGCCTGGCGACATACAGATGCCCAACATGCAAGGAACACCGTCAAGTGTTCTAGGGACACATAGCATGCCCTTACCAAGAATTACACCCCAAAATACATTCTGCTGAGCAAAGGGTAAACAAAAGATTACCTGTGGTTTTAGTAGCGCAGTTGTCCACAGGAGGCTAGCACTGGTCCAGGCAGCAGGCAGGGACTTGGTCATCAAAAGCGAACGCAATTGTCCAGGCAACAGGCAGGAATACTGTCCATAGTCAGTACAGGCAGCAGGTAGGCATACTGTCCAAATATAGTCCAAGGTCAGTGCAGGCATAGATTGTCAGCAGTGCCAAAGTATTGGTCCTGGTAGTAGGTAGGAACATGTATCAGTATTGGTGCAACCCTAGTTTGTTCAGTCACCATGCCCCCCTGACCAATCACAGCCTGCCTCTGGCACACAACCCCTTTAATCACAACTCTGCTTCTTGAACACGCCCCCTGCTCAAGTACAGCCTGCATCTTGCGTCAGGATGAACAGACTATAAAATACAAGCGCACTGTGTGTGTGTGCACAGTGTCTTTTAACCCCCCCCCCCCACTATCGGGGGGGGGGAAAGGGATGCATGGTCACGTGATAGAACATTTTCACCTTGTAATAAAGGTAAGAAGGATCATTTCTGAAATAAAGCAAACACAATTATGGTGCCAGCATAATTATAACTGTATTAGAAAGTGTCTATGACATTGTATGTTCCATGATGAGGATAAAACTAATCCTGAAAGGTTAGTTCACAACAAAAAATGCCCTATACAGTCCATGAACACCATTCCATAATGCTAAACTAATATGAGTTTAAAAATATCCATTATCTCCCATACCTGGAAGCCATTTGTGCATGAAGTTAAGTCTGCCTCAAACACTTCTGATATTTTTCACAACTTTGCCCTGTTATCTAGTACGGGATCACCTGTTAGGACAAGTGCCCTCTATTGATACAGGAGCGAATGCCATCCTTCTGAACCCCACACATGTGCAGCACTATTCCTGTTGCAGCCATTCAGCTCATCTGCTCAGCAGAGAACACAATGCACAAGTGCGGGGCTCAGAAGTAGGACAGTGCTCCCTCCTCTACTGCTAGGGGATCTTCATGGCTGGTCCATCCTAAAGAAGGACAGGATAGAGCTGTTGAAAATATCAGAAGAACTTGGGCAGGTTTCTACAGGTATGGGAGGAGCATAAATGGATATTTTTACCGTCCGAGTAGTTTAAAATCATAAAATAGTATTCATGGACTTCGTACAGTCCTTTTTTTTTTTTTTTCAAAAGGTGAACGCATCCTTTACCTTTTAACTCAGTTTTGCAAGTTTTGACTTGTGTTAGTAAAACTGTACATGTCGCCACAATTACATAGTGTATCCAGGTGAATTATGCCTTGCTTTTTTTTAAACTATACCTTGTTTTTTTTATTATTCAAGTAAATCGTCTCAAAATAGTAAAATCAATATAATTTTAAAAAGTTAGCTGTATATTTCTTGCCCTTACCATGATCTACCACCACCAAACCCAAAACAAACTCTACTTCTGACAATTGCAGCGATACCACATATGTATGATATTTGTTCTTTGTAGCCCAGTGCCCAGAAAGATGGTGTACATTTTGCTTTTTTTTTAGAATTTTTTTTTTATTAAGTTTGTAAAATAAAACAAAAAAGTTACATAATACAGCCTCTGAGCATACCCCGGCTGAGGTAACAACCAATAAGACAATCCTATACATTTATACTTATCTATAGAACTTCTATAACTGAAACTACTCCTGTCATTAAGTTTGAAAGGACAGGGGGAGGATAGTGTGTCATGCATTTCAGATGACACATCGGGAAGTGCTGCTGAGGTTGAGGATAACGCCTATAGGAGAACCTTCAGATAATGACAAAGTTAGGTCTTCACTGCTACAAGACTTTTAGCTGAAGTAGCCAATCAATGGGAATAGTGCCTATTGAGGTGCGTTTGTGGTGTCTGATTCTAACCATACGCGCCATATTTTGTCAAACTTGGCTGGGCAGCCTCTGGCGAGATAGGCCTCTTTGTATAGTGGCACCGCTGAGTTGATCAGCGATTTCCATGTGTTCAAAGTAGGTACCTCTGTTTCCATTTAATGAATAGAGCCTTCCTAGTGTAGAATAATAGAAGTCCTATTAGTGTTCTGGTTGCTTGGCGGTGGGCCAAGGAGCCCACCAGACCAAGCAAACAGATCGATACATTCAGGGAAACATGAATCATGGTCAAGGTTTCAATGAAGGTCGTGACCTCCACCCAGAAGGGCTGGATTCTGGGACAGGACCACAACATATGGTTGAAGTCGGCATTTGCCATTTCACACTTCCAACAGATGGAGGAGGAATTCGGGTTCATTTTGTACAATCTTTGGGGTGACAAATAGACTCTGGACCAGTTTAAATTGTATCAACCGATCTCTGACAGAGATGAGCTGTAAGAAAGGATATTCCCAGGCGTCCTCCCAGTCTTCCGAATCCAGATCCGGGATCTCGCCCTGCCACCTTGAGAGCAAGTCCTCCAGACCAAAGTGGACTGAAGGCAATAAAGCTTTGTAAATGGTGGAGGTGGGTTTGACCAGAGGAGTAACCCTTAATGTGGATTCAAGGTTGGACCGGAGGAGAGGTACCTGGGTGGAACCAAATTGGGTAGCGAAGACGTGGCGAATTTGAAGAAATCTAAAGAATTGTCTGATGGTGAGCCCAAATTTCTCCTTGAAGGAGTCAAAGGTCAGAAGGGAGCCACTAATACAGATATGCTCCAGGTTTTTGATAGCTCTCGTAGCCCAGAACCCTGGGTCTGGGATAGTCAGAAACTCTGGTAAATGCAGGTTGAGCCACAGGGGGGTGTCTGGAGATCTAGTGTGAGGGTCCCTTTGTAGTTTACAGATCAACAATTGCCACGCCCTGATCACCGCCTTTTATGGAGGGTGTGAGAGGATAGGGGGCTCTGACTCCCCTGTATAAAGCATTACTCAGCGCCTCGTAGGAACTGAGGTGGGCGGCCTCAAGGACTACAGCAGCATTAGTTATATCTGAGGCTAGCCAGTTATGGGCGTGTGACAGTAGTGCAGCATAGAAATATCTCTGAAGATCCGGACAGGCTAGGCCACCCTCTGTCCAGGGCCTTTTGAGTATAGATTTGTTGATTCTGGGGGAGTGAGATTTCCACAGAAAGGGGGTTATAATGGAGTCAAGAAGGCTTTGGGGATCCAAATTGGGGAGTGCCTCAGAGCATATAGAAAAACTGGGAGGAATTTCATTTTAAGTAAGTTTATGCTGCCAATGAGGGATAATGGCAGGTTATTCCAAGCCTGAAGCTTCAGTTTGAGTTGGGTTAGTAAGGGATAGAGGTTTAACTTAGCAAAGTCAGAGACTCTAGGGGTAATGGTAATTCCCAAGTAACGGATAGAGGAGGTCCAGGCTAGTGAGACAGAGGGGTCTGCATGAAGTTTTGCCTGAGAGTCAATAGGTAGTGCTTGGGATTTTTCCCAATTGACTCTGAGCCCAGACAGTTCAGAGAATTTAGAGATAATACTCAGAGCTGCACGGAGGGAGGGTCCCGGGTCATTAAGAAACAGCATGAGGTCATCCGCGTATAGAGCGAGTTTTTCAGTGATGGTGTCTACTTTAATACCCCTCACAGAATTTGAGTTTCTGAGGGCCGTGGCTAGGAGTTCCATGACCAAGGCAAACAAAAATGGAGAGAGGGGACACCCTTGCCTAGTTCCTCTCTCCACTGGGAAGGGGTCAGACAGCAGGCCCCCTAGTTTGATCTGTGCTATGGGTGATTTATACAATATATCTATCCACTTGCAAAAAGAGGGACCGAAACCAAAGGTCTGCTGGACTAATTTCATATATTGCCATGTTACCATATCAAAGGCCTTTTCAATATCTAGTGCTACCATTACCCGGGTTTGTGAATGAGAGTTTGGGAGCTGCAGATGAGTGAGGACTCTTCTCAGGTTGATGTCAGTAGATTTTCCTGGCATGAACCCGGTTTGATCAGTGTCGATCAGGTCTGGTAGAACTCTGACCAACCTAGTGGTGAGAACCTTGGCCTGAATTTTTAGATCATAGTTCAATAAAGAAATAGGCCTGTAAGAGGCACAGTGTTTCGGGTCTTTGCCCGGTTTGGGGATGAGAATAATGTTGGCTCCGTACATAGTGGTGGTAGGGAGTTGACCTCTAAGCAGTGGGAGAAGAGTAGCTGAAGCTTGGGAGCTATAATCTTGGTGTATCTTTTGTACCAGTCACCTGGGAGACCACCTCAGCCAGGGGTTTTAGAGGGAGGTAGCGAGGCGATGGCCAACTCTATCTCATGGGTTGTTAAGAAAAAACAACCTTGCCCATGACCTTTGACCGTGACCTAGCATAAGCCCATGGCCTAGCAGTTTTATCATTTTTTTTTCTTTTTTTTTTTTTTTTCCCTTACCAATCCTCTCCCCTAGCAAGGAGAAAAAAAAGCTACGTTGTACTGCATTTTTCTCCATTTTTGAAGGGGGGGAAAAAACACAGGGGAGGACTGTACAGTGACTGAACACAGGCTATCACAGCAATCGTGATCAAGAGCTGTTCCCCCGGCTTCCAGTTATTTGTATGAGATGGGGGCTGTCAGTGATGGCTCGGTCTCTGTGCTGGGAGCAAACTGTCCAGCACGCTCCCAGTGCAAACACAGGTACGCTGTTAGGTCACCTGAGGCCAGGTGACAGATGCACACCGTTGGTGTCAGGGGTGCACTGCTAAGGTGGTGGACCTTATGGCTGACTGCTGCGGATGGAACTCTGGGTGGTTCAGGGAAAGCAGGTCCACTGGAGCACCAACACGAATCCCACTGGGAGCTAGCGCATAAGATTCCCTGGGGCAAGGAGTCTAAGAGCCAGCAGGTGTTCACCAGAGCCTCTAGTTGTGAGGATGGACTGCTGTCAGAAACCACAAAATCAGGCCGAGACAGAAGTACAGTTCAATCACAATTGTTTAATATTAAAAGTAAAAAGAACAAACATAGCCAAAGTTCAGTAACCGGAACGGATAGTAAGCCAAGCCAGAAGTCACAGTTCAAAGTAGTGGAACAGCAAGCAGGATCCCGAGCCAGAAGGAATGTCAGCAAAGCCAGTCTTTAAACAGGAATGCAGGAGATATTTCTTGTGATGTAGGCGAAGGCAGAGCTCCTCTGGACTGGACGGCTTAAGTAGGCAGGACTGATGAGCAGGATATCAACAACAGCTGGGTAACTGTGGAGAGAGATTGGAGCTGGCAATTAGCCAACAGCTGAGCAGCCAGCTCAGAGAAGGAAGGGCTGAACACTGCAAATGGCTCCAAGTCGCGGCCTCCAGCGTCTCCGAGCTTACGCTCGGGGTAGGCTACAGGAGGTTAGGGAGGAGGCCGCAGACCAGGACAACAAGGGATTGTCAGGAGATAAGCCAAAGGTCGGGACAACTGGCAGACAAGGATAGACAGAACACACGTCAAAGGTCAGGGTAACAAGCAGGCAGGGATAGTCAAAGAACAAGCCAAGATCGGTAACAGAAACAGACATAGACTGGAAACTAAACACACAATATTGCTCGGGCAAGGCAGGCTTGGACAGCACATTGTTAAAAAGTGTATCTGTTAGAGCAGGGGTCTCAAACTGGCGACCCTCCAGCTGTTGCAAAACAACAAGTCCCATCATGCCTCTGTCTGTGTGAGTCATGCTTGTAACTGTCAGCCTTGCAATGTCTCATGGGACTTGTAGTTTTGCAACAGCTGGAGGGCCGCCAGTTTGAGACCCCTGCTGCAGAGGCTAGGGTGGAGCCACGCTGAGGGAAGATTACTTAACCATGCAGGTGTGAGATTGCAGGCCCAAGGCTGATACACAGACCAGAGGAAGCAGACAGACAGAGCATGAAGGTATTACTGGCAATTCATGCCAGTCGCACATGTGCCGCCCCATGGAAGAAGACCCACTTCAATGAGGCCACATATATACAGAATTATTAGTGTCTATGTTGGGGAGAGTGGGACAGGTTGAGTAGTTTAAAAAAAAAACGCTGTATGTTGTCAGCCCACAACAGCACTTAGAAGCCGAGTTCATTTCTGGCAGATCAAGTATTTTTCTGTAGTCCAAAGAACATTAACCGCTTCCAAACCGCCCACTGTACATATACTGCGGCAAGGTGTCTTGGCTGCGCAAAATCGCGTACCTGTATGTGATTTTGTGCACGTTTTGTAGAGGGCGCACGCCAATCAGCGGGTCTGGTGGCCGGGATGGCCGTCGCGACATGCCGGTCGTTCCGTGGAGAGACGGATCAGCGGTGTGCCTATGTAAACAAGGCAAATCGCTGATCTGTCAGGGAGCAAAGGAGAGATCTTTGTGTTTCAGCTAAGCTGAATCACAAACTCTTTTCCTCCAGTCTGTCCATCCCCCGCACAGTTAGAAAACACCTCCCAGGCACACACTTAACCCCTTGATTATGTATGTAGCAGAATACATATTGACCTAAATTGTTGAAGAAATTCGATTTTTCTATTAGGAATGTTTTTATAGCAGAAAGTAAAAAATTTATTGTTTTTTTTATTCAAAATTGTTGCTCTTTTTTTGTTTATAGCGCAAAAAATAAAAACCACAGAGGTGAACAAATACCACCAAAAGAAAGCTCTATTTCAGTGTTATTTGGGTACTGCGTCGCATGACCGTGTAATTGTCAATTAAAGGGACGCAGTACCATATTGCAAAAAATGGCCTGGTCAGGAACTGGTAAAACTTTCCGGAGCTGGAGTGGTTAAAGGGACAAAACACGGGAAAATATGCTTATATTGTAGATTTGTACCACCTTCTTTTTTTTTTTTTTGTTTTGTATTGAAAAGAATTCAGAAGGAGGTTTGTATTTGTAATTCAAAGGGGTTGTAAACCCTCGTGTTTTTTCACCTTAACCACTTCTCTGCCGGCCCATTGTCATATGACGTCTGCATATGGGATCTCCCATCCTGGGTGGACGTCATATGACATCCTCGGCTTCCCAGCAGTATAAGGGGGCGCGCCTGCCGCATCACCGAGGAGTCGATGCACGTGCCCGGCAGCCGTGATGTCCACCGGGCACTCGTGATCGCTCGTTACAAAGCGGGACCGTGGATCTGTGTGTGTAAACACACAGATCCACGTCCTGTCAGGGGAGAGGAGACAGATCGTGTGTTCATACCAAGTATCGCTCCCTAGGTAACACATTTAAGCCCTTGACCGACTCCTTCCCTGCCAGTGACATTTGTACAGTAATCAGTGCATTTTTATAGCACTGATCGCTATGTGGTCCCAAAATAGTGTCAAAAGTGTCCAATATGTCCGCCACAATGTCACAGTCACGATAAAAATTGCATATCGCCGCCATTACTAGTAAAAAAAATATACAAATGCCATAGATCTATCCCCTATTTTGTAGGCGCTATAACTTTTGTGCAAACCAATCAATAAACGCTTATTGTTTTTTTTTTTGTTTTTTTTTTTTTTGTTTTTTTTTTACCAAAAATGTGTAGAAGAATACATATCGGCCTAAACTGAGGAAAGAATTTGTATAAGAATAGCAAAAACTAAAAAAAAAATTGTGTTTTTATTTAATTTTCAAACTTGTCGCTCTTCTTTATAGCGCAAAAAATAAAAACCGCAGAGGTGATCAAATACCACCCAAAGAAAACGCCATTTGTGGGGAAAAATGATAA
The DNA here is from genome assembly GCF_042186555.1 of Aquarana catesbeiana. Classification (NCBI taxonomy): domain Eukaryota; kingdom Metazoa; phylum Chordata; class Amphibia; order Anura; family Ranidae; genus Aquarana; species Aquarana catesbeiana. Next base: position 246,814,243 of record NC_133328.1, on the reverse strand, counting down.
AAATTTTATTTGAGTACAGTGTTGCATGACCGCACAATTGTAATTCAGAATGCTACAGTGCTAAAAAACTGAAAATTGGCCTGGGCAGGAAGGGGGTGAAAATTCCCTGTATTGAAGTGGTTAATGCATCCTATTAATTAAGGTGAAAAAACTTCTGGACACTGACCAGCTCCACAACCCCCTCCGTTTTACTCACCTAAGCCCTTCGTTCTTCCTCTCTGCCCAGGGTTCAGGGCTCTTGATTGGATAGAGTGATGGCAGCGCAGACATCAGCTCCTGCTGCTGGCAATCAAATCCAATGACCCGGGGGGGGGTCAGGGCCAAGTCCGGCATTCTGTGTCTATGGACGCAAATGCTGGACACGAGAGCGCGTCCGCAAGGTAACCCCCAGGGAGAGCACTTATCCCAGGGGGTTTACTGATGCTAGGAGGAGCCGTGAGCTCCGCCAGGGGACCCCAGAAGACGATGATCAGGGCCACACTGTGCAAAACAAACTGCATAGTTGAGGTAAGTATGATAGGTTTGTTATTTAAAAAAAAAAAAAAACATAGGTGTACAATCACTTTAATATTTCTCTCAGTTTTGTTGCAGTCTGTGACTTCACTGAAGAAATGTTCCCTTGCTTTATTTTTCTTATGTCACAGGACAAAAAAAAATGAAAAGTAGGGAGGGTTAGACACAGGCAGCAAAAAGAACATCATAGAGGTTCTAAGTCCCCTTTCACATGGGCGGACTGATTGGGTCAGTCTGTGGAGCAGCGGATGAGCAGAAATGTGTCTGTTTTACACCCGCTGACATTCGATCCGTTCCACTAAAAACAGACAAATGGGGATCTAGCGAATCGGATGGCAATCAGGTATTAACAGATAGGCAGTCTGTTTACATCCAAACACCTATGACAAATTGGTGTTTTATGAGCTGCACACGTCCCTCTTGCTGCTTTTCTGCCGTGATTGTTGTATAAGCTGCATTCACACCTGATCAAAGCATATATCAAGTTATTTACCAGCGTTTTTGTGCTTTTTGTCATGCGTATATACATAATTTTGAAGCATTTCTCATGTGTTATACAGTGGGTATAGAAAAGGATCACCCCGCTTTAAAATCACATTTTGTTGCTTTGCAGCCTGAAATGAAGATCGATGAAATGAAGATTGTTTTATTCAGCTGTATTTAATTAGTGCAACTTACAACATCCACGTGAAAGCAATAACACCAACATGCCATAAAAAAATATCAAAAACAGAATAACTGAGTTGGAAAACGGATCACCCTCTTGTCAGTATTTTGTTGAACCACCTTTTGCTTTAATTACAGCCTTTAGTCTGTTGGGATATGTCTCTCCTAACTTTGCACATCTAGACTTTGCAATATTTGCCCACTCATCTTTGCATTACTGCTCGCGTTCAGTTAAATTTGATGATGACCGTTTGTGGACTGCAGCCTTCAAGTCATTCCACAGATTTTCAACAGGGTTTGAGTCTGGGCTCTGACTAGACCATGCCAAGGACATTCATCTTTTTCTCCTTCAACCACTGTGTGGTAATTTTTCCGTTGTGCTTTGGGTCATTGTCGTGTTGGAAGAGAAACCTTCTTCACATGGACAACTTTCTGGCAAAGGGCAGCAGATTTTCCTCAAGAACTTGATGGTATTTTGCCCCATCCATTTTTCCTTCTATCCTGACAAGTGCTCTAGTCCCTGCTGCAGAGAAACACCCCATAGCAGGTTATTACCACCTCCATGCTTTACTGTAGGAATGGCGTTATTTGGATGGTGATCTGTATTGGATTTCCGCCAGACATATCGTTTGGTGTTGAGGCCATATAATGCAATTTTAGTCTCATCTGTATATAACACCTTTTTCCATGTAGCCTCAGAATCTTCAAGGTGCATTTTGGCAAAGCTTAGTCGTGACTGCATGTGGCCTTTCTTGAGGAGTGGCTTTTTTCTTGCAATCCTCCCATACAAGCCACATTTGTGCAGATTTTGTGATATTGTTGTCACCTGCACACAATGACCACTCTTTGTCATAAATTCTTGCAACTGCTTCAGAGTTGCTGTGGGCCTCTTGGTAGTTTCTCTGACCAGTTCCCTCTTGTGGCTCTTTTATCCAGTTTGGAGCAACGCCCTGATGCAGGGAGGGTCTGTGTTGTACCAAATACCTTCCACTTTTTAATAATAGACTTCACTGTGCTTCTAGGCATTGATAAAGCCTTTGATTTTTTTTTTTTTTTTGATAAATCTCCTGACTTTTGCCTTTCCACAACTTTATCCCAGAGATCTTTTGACAGTGCCTTGCTACCCGTAGTTGATTGCAGGGGCAGATTGACCATTCGGGCATTTTAGTAATGCCCGTGGCCAGTAGGGGGCCCAGTGAGAGGCACTGTCACTGCACTTGTATCCATCTTCTGACTTGTGCCGGTCCACAACCTTATCCCAGAAATCTTTTGACAGTGCCTTGCCACCCATGATTGTTTGCTTCAGTTGCACTATCAGGGACTGAAATGCTCCAGGAAAGCTCTTTTCATGCTGAGCTAATAAAAATGACCACAGCTGATCACAGTTGAAAGTCAAATGGCTTTGTGTGCCATTGAGAAGGTGGTTGGCTACTGTACACCTGACTTGTCATTTTTAGGAGGGGGGGTGTTTCTTTTCTATACCCATTGTACATGTGATTTGTAAGCTTCAGGTTTTTTTCTCTTGTGCAATGAATTTAGAATCTGTGACATCAACTGTTTTTATATATATATATATATATATATATATATATATATATATATATATATATATATATATATATTTTTTTTTTTTGTATCTCGCAGCGATTTTGCTTGGTGTGGCAGAGAAAGCTTGAAAAACATGCGTAAAATGCACATAAATGCTTGTGTCCTGCATGTTCAGGTGCACATTTTGAACTCTGTGTGGCAAAATGCACTCTAATCTGCTCAAATAAAATCTCCGGTACTAATGTCGACAGGTTTAATTTAAATAAATGAATTTCTTCTTGTTGAGCGTTGTCACGCGTAGGCATAAGCATGACAAATTGCTCAAGTATTAATGGGGCCTTAAGGATAAAAAATAAAAAATTCAAAAAAAGATCTCTGGTAGTTAAACTTTCTTTATGTTTTGCAGCTAAGTACTTCAGGTTTTTTTTTTTTTTTTTAACTGGCTGTAGCTCCAATCCAGGTTGAAGCCCAATTTATGGGTATTCCTTTGGAGTATCTACAGCACAGCACTGTATCCACTGCCCTCTCTTCTCAGTGTACTGAATGTGTGGTGAAGGAAACCTTTTATAAGTGGAACAAACGTGAATCTATATTTCAAACAAGATCATACCTGCAGTCATCCTGTGCAAGATCTTCTGCTGACTATCTCTGTCTACTCTGTGTTCGCCTGTCACTCTCACCCTCCTCATTTGTGAGCGCTGTGTGTCCCCCCCCCCCCCCCCCCCTTCTCTGTATGTGCTGTCAATCGCATCTAATAAAGCATTTTGTATCCTTCTAAGCAGCATGGTCAGACAGAGGTAGGGGAAGGGGTGCAGTAGCACATGGTTTGTGAGAAAAAAGCCACCTAGCATTGGTTGTGGACTCAGCAGCATTAATGTATGATCGTTACGAGTTAGAGTTTTACTTAGACTACTGAAACAATGTAGGAACATCCCTGGTAAAGTAATATCTGCACAGAATAGTTCCCTAAGGCCAAAAGGAGTGCTTGTTCATGCAAGAGGTTTTCCAGATGCTTTCCCTCTGACTCTTAGTTTCTTAAAGTGGTATTAAACCAAAAAACAATAAAGTAAAATATTGCAGCTTACCAATCCTTAGATGTGGTGACTGTATTCGCTTATCTTTTTTTAGGCATTTTTCCTAGTGATCCAGCCAGTACCACACTTCATGTCTTAGGGTTTCTGCAGTCAGGAAGAAGCAGTAGAGCAGACACCTTTTGGACAGCAGCATTGTCAGCGTGGGGAGGGAGTGTAGTGTAAGGCCCCTTTCGCACCTGTCGACCGTTCCTTTCGGATGGAGTTTACATCAGTTTGTCGTCAGTTTTTTACATCCGCCAGCTAGACTTTTTAACCACTTGAATACTGGAGCCATTTTTCATGCAAAACAGACTGTCTGTTTACATCAGTTTTTCCTCATTTTTAATGGAAGAAAAACAGGGCTCTGTTCCGCCTAAAAAAACAAATGCTGACCAAAGCGGATGTAAATGGATGATCATCCGTTTTTCCATAGAGATTCATTGCTGTCCGTTTTTCATCTATCAACGGATGGATGAAAAACAAACGGTTAGCATGTGTGAAAGGGGCCTTGTGCTGTGCTTTCACAATGCTCGTGCTGTGTAATCTGCCCCCCTCTAAACTGTAAAAAACCTCCCTGAACCTGCCACTTCCTGTATGCCCTCTCTATACTGACCACGATAACCAGGGCTACTGAGCCCTGACCACAGTGGTCAGTGTGTGTCCCTCTGTCATGCGCTGCTGTCCCCTCTGCTCTCCTCTCACCCCCTCCTTCCTGCCTGTCACCTCCCTCTCTCTGTCTCTGCCCCCCGCCTCTATTATTAAAAATTTAAAGCCTAAAATTGTCACTGCCAGACCCTCTATTAGAGCCTGGCACACCACACTGGAAGTTATTACTAAATGCCCATTTACAGCTGTCTTTAGGCTGGTCACATGGCTCGCGGGCACTTTACAGCTATGAGACAGGGCTTCTGCGGGAGTAGCTGAGCGGCCATGTGATTTCCATGGCTGATGTCACATAATTTCCATAGTGTGGTTTGCCATGCTCTAATAGGGGGCCTGGCAGTTACTTGCAAATTAGGCTTAAAGCGGAGTTCCACCCATATAAAAGTCAGCAGCTACCAAAATTGTAGCTGCTGACTTTTTTTATTTGGGCACTCACCTGTTCCATGGTCCAGCGATGCGGACGTACGAAGCCCCGCTCCTCTCCCCCCCCTCTCAGCGGCCCCAGCATTGTCACTGTGGGCACCTAGCTGTGGCTTCACAGCTGGGCCCGCACTGTGACTGGCCGGGCAATCATCTGGGACCTGTGACGTGTCCCAGATGATTGCCGAGAGGGAGGTGGGAGAGGAACTTCCTTTCGGTGCCACGGAGCCCCGGGAGGAAGTGGGAGCTGGATCCCTCTAAAAAGAAGATATCCACCCCCTCCCCCCCCAAAAAAAATTACATGCCAAATGTGGCATGTCGGGGTCACCATCACTTAAAGCGGAAGTTCCATTTTTGGGTGAAACTCCGCTTTAACAAACATTTTAATATATTTTTGGGTTCATTACCACTTTAAGCTTCTTAGAATAACAGGTATTACGGACAGTACTCAATTTTCTCTGTCACAATTGCACTAATACGGCTGCAATCACTTCAAGTAGAATAACAGGTGAAATAGGTGAACTAGAGATACTGTTGTATGAGGAGGATTTGGATTTTGTGGGAATTTCAGAGACCTGGTTCAACAGCTCTCATGATTGGCTGGCAACCATTCAAGTATATTCCCTTTATCGCAAGGATAGAGAGGGTAAAAAATGGGTAGGGGTATGCCTATATATCAAGAATAATGTACAAGTAAATGTGAGAGATGACATCACTAAGGGATCTAGGAAGGAGGTGGAATCCTTATGGGTAGAGCTCCAAAGGGATGAAGCTAAGGGGAAAATAATACTGGGAGTATGCTATAAGCCCCCTAACCTGAGGGAGGAAGGGGAGACAGATCTCCTATCACAAATAGGATTAGCAGCAAGGATGGTAAGTGTTATCATAATGAGGGAACCACGCATTCATCTAAGGCTCGCCAGTTTTGCAGGACAATTTTATGGGTCAGATGGTAGACGCACCAGCTAGAAATAAAGCGTTACTGGATCTACTTATTACCAACAATACAGACCTGATCACGGATGTGGAAATACGGGGCAATTTAGGTAACAACGATCACAGGTCAATTAACTTCAGTATAAATCACACAAATAGGAGACATAAGGGGAATAAAAAGACACAGAATTTCAAAAGAGCCAACTTCCCTAAACTACGAACCTTGCTAGAAGGCATAAATTGGGATAAAGTCTTAGGAACAAAGAACATGGAGGAGAAGATGGGTTTGCTTTAAGAGAATATTAAATAAGGGCATTAGCCAATGCATCCCATAGGGTAATACATTTAAAAGAGCGAACAAAAGTTCTGGATGGCTTAACTCCAATGTAAAAATGCATCTAAAAGCAAAGGAGAAGGCCTTCAAAAAATGCAAGGTTGAGGGGTCATCAGCATTCAGACTTTATAAAGAATGCAACAAGAAATGGAAGGGTGCAATAAGGACGGCTAAGATAGAACATGAAAGACACATAGCAGAGGAGAGCAAAAAAATCCCAAGAAATTCTTTAAGTATGTAAACAGTAAAAAAAGGACAGACCATATTGGCCCCATAAAGAATGAGGAAGGACATCTGGTTACAAAGGATGGGGAGATGGCAAAGGTATTGAATTCCTTCTTCTCCTCAGTCTTCACAAGGGAATCAGGGGGTTTCAGTAACCAAAACAGATGAAGCTTGACTATTCACCTAGTAAAGTTAAAGGCAAATGTTTTTTTTTTTTTTTGATAGAGTAAGGGGCGGGTAAAATCCCCTGTCAGGCGTTTTTGCCATCTTTGTTCCATCGGGGATATTTCCCTTCACTTCCTGTCCCACGGCTGGAAGAGAAAGTGAGTGGAAATCCTTCCAAGTGAGTGGATTGCTGGTTGTCAACAGAACAAGGGGAAGGTATTGAATTTATTCTTCTCCTTAGTCTTCACAAGGGAATCAAGGGGCTTCAGTAACCAAAACTGCAGTGTATATCCTCATGACACATCACAGGAAGCACCTCCATGGTCAACAGAGGACAGAATTAAAATTAGACTTGGGAAACGTAACATTAATAAATCACCGGGACCAGATGGCTTGCACCTGAGAGTACTTGGGGAACTCAGTCAAGTAATTGCCAGACCATTGTTCCTCATTTTTACTGACAGTCTACTGACTGTAATGGTACCAGCTGATTAGAGCGAAGCCAATGTAGCACCAATATTTAACCACTTAAGGGCCGAGCCTCTTTCTGAGATTTGTTGTTTACAAGTTAAAAACAGTTTTTTCTGCTAGAATATTACTTAAAACCCCCAAACATTATACATTTTTTTTTCTAACACCCTAGAGAATAAAATGGCGGTCGTTGCAATACTTTCTGTCGCACCGTATTTGCGCAGTGGTCTTACAAGTGCACTTTTTTAAATTAAAAAATAAGACGTCAGTAAAGTCAGCCCAATTTTATTTTTATATTGTGAAAGATAATGTTACGCAGAGTAAATTGATACCCAACATGTCACGCTTCAAAATTGCGCCTGCTCGTGGAATGGCCACAAACTTTTAACCTTAACCACTTCCCGCCCGGCCTGTAGCAGATTGACGGCCGGGCGTTGGTTCCGTTATCCTGACTGGGCGTCATATGACGTTCTCGCTCTACCGATCGCGTCGATACCTCACATGTGTGGTTTAAACCGTTTTGATATGCGGGCGCTACTCACGTATGCGTTTGGTTCTGAAAAAAAAAAAAAAAATATATATATATATATTATTTTTTTTTTTTTTAATTTATTGTACCCTTTTTATTTTTACACTGTTAAAAAAAAAAAAAAGTCACTTTTATTCCTATTACAGTAATAGAAAAAAGCATGACAGGACCTCTTAAATATGAGATCTGGGGTCAAAAAGACCTCAGATCTCATATTTAGACTAAAATGCAATAAATATATAAAAAAAAAAATTGTCATTTAAAAAAATGGCCCTTTAAGAGCAGTGGGCGGAAGTAACGTTTTGACGTCGCTTCCGCCCAGCAATTGTATGAAGATGGGGGGGGGGGCATCTTCCCCTCACTCGTCTCCATACCCAGCTACTGACAGGATGCGATCGCCTCCACCGCTGCCGACGGCTCCGGTAAGCGGCGGAGGGCACTGGATCGCGGCGGGAGGGGGGCCCTTTTCCACCACCGATAAAAGTGATCTCGCAGCGAATCTGCCACAGAGACCACTTTTATCTTGTAGCAGACCGCCCGTTGAAGATGAGGATACCGAGGTTATGGCAGCTGGCTGCTGCCATAACAACGATATCCTCCTTCAAACAGCTGCCGTATAATGACCACAGGCGGTCCGTAAGTGGTTAAAAAGGGCCCAAAATACATCCCATGGAATTTCAGACCAGTTAGCCTAACATCAATAGTATGTAAACTCTTGGAGGGGATGATAAGGGACTATATACAAGATTTTAGTAATCAGTACGGTATCATTAGCAGTAATCCGCATGGATTCCTGAAGATTCGTTCTTGCCAAACCAATCTATTAACCTTCTATGAGGAGGTGAGTTGCCATCTAGCTAAAGGAAGGCCCGTAGACGTGGTGTATCTGGATTTTGCAAAAGCATTTAACACAGTTCCCCATAAACGTTTACTGTACAAAATAAGGTCCGTTGGCATGGACCATAGGGTAGGTACATGGATTGAAAACTGGCTACAAGGGCAAGTTCAGAGGGTGGCGATAAATTGGGAGTACTCGGAATGGTCAGGGGTGGGTAGTGGGATCCCCCAGGGTTCTGTGCTGGGATCCTGTTTTTTTTTTTTTTTTTTTTTAATCAAAACTTGTTTGATAGAGTTCTTATATGACACATATAATCGTTGCAGTATATAAAAAGAAAAAATACATACAGAATATGGTCTTTGTAAGTATCCATAGTATCTGAGCAATAACGGAAGATAATGCGGATGATATATTTTCTTTTACCCCCCCAACCCAATAAACGTTTAACCAGCACTTTCGACCTATTATAATAAAACAGTAGTAGACATTTCTTTAATCAATGGATGAGACAAAGTCTAGTGCATGACCTTTGAACTTAATTAAACCTACGTTTCCCACATCTCTCTTACTCTTCCCCCCCATCAGCTGATAGCTTCGTGGTGGAGCTAAGCTGGGGACCACAGGTGCCGTCCCACACTGTGCTATAAGTTTCCTGGCCAGATACATCAGTCTAGTGATCAAAAAAATACATTCCTTTTGGGTACATTTCCTCATCAATTGCCCCGAGAAACTACACCAGGGGGTTCAGTGGAACAGGAACCTGAGCTAGTCTGGATATGCATTGAGACAACTCCGCCCAATACCGGCGGTGTTTCGGGCACCTACCGAGCAAATGTATAAAGTCCCCCTGATGTACTTTGCATCTTGGACAAAAGGGGGGTCTCTACTTCCCCAACTGTGAAGTTGTATTGGCGTTCTATAGGCTCTGTGTAAAATAAATAATTGTCACAGTTTGAGATGCTGAAACAGATACCGCAGGTATTGACTCCAGGGCCATGTCCCACTGATCCCCATCTATGTCTCCAATATCTTCTACCCATTTACTCCTACATTTGAGAGAGGCATGATCCTGGACGGAGGACAACAGTTCTGTGTATATCCTAAATATAAGTCCCTTCCGGGTCTGAGCCTGGAGGACCTCCATCAGCAGTGGAGATGATGATACTGTTAAAGAATGGGTCTGCTGCTGTGTCCACAAGGCATGTCTAAGTTGGAGGTATCTATAGAAGCCCCTACATAACTGTTCTTAAGTTTTCAGCACTGTCCCTTCATATAGCTGTGGGAAGAACCAAATCCCATTCTCTCTCCAGGGGGAAAACCCCTGTAAAAACTCTGTAGTACCTGAAGCTCTGGGTATCTGGGGTTGTTCCACAATGGAGTGAAAGGCAATGAGCCCTTAATCGCTACTTAATCGCCTTCTGAAATTCCTTCCACGCCTTTTTAAGGAGATCACTGGTGGGGACTGAGTGCGGAATACTAGGTAGATCCATTTCCATATGGGAGGCTGCCTTCAGTTATGGGTTAGACATGGTTACCAGTAGGGATGAAACAACGAATCGATTAATCGACAACTAATCGATTATGAAATTAATCAATTACTATTTTCATAATCTATTAGTCGGCCAGTAACCTGGTTCACATCTATGTGTTTTTTGGTGCTTTTTTCAGAAACGCACTACAGTTAATTCACATGGTTTCCTATGGGACACGTTCACGCAAAATGGTGCTTTTTTGGTTCAATATACTTCAATAGAGAAGCTGCAGAAAAGCATGTAATGTGTTTTTGCAGCAATTTGTGTTGTTTAATCTGCCCAACAACAAATTGGTAAAAAAAAAATGCCAAAATGCAAATCGCAGCAAAATCACATGCACAAAAATTGAAACGCACAGCAAAAAGCACTGCAGAAACAGATCAAAAGCAAACTGCATAGGTGTGTACTGAGCCTTATGCTGGCCACATGGTTCAATTTTCAGATGAGAATATTCAGACGAAAAATCTTTGTACATTCACTGAATGAAAGAATGTTGTTTGAAATTTTCACTTGTTTTTAACATTCTGTTTTTAAAATGAATGTAATTTCTGAACGAAAACCACATACACTGTCTGAAAATTCCTTTGACCAAGAAGTTTTCTATTATTTCCAAATTTTCCTGTCACTGTGGTTGAAAATTAATGTCGATTTGACCACACTAACAATTAGAAAATCGAACGAACGTTCTTAAAATGACATTTTTTTTTTTAAGGAAGACTTATGTTTTTGTTTTTAATAAAAAAAAAAAAAAAAAATTGATCATTGAGTCTGATATTTACCAGATTCACCCTTTAATAGTATATACAATATATATCCTCCTAATAGTTTATACAGTATATCTCTTCTAATAGTATATACGGTATATCTCTTCTGTCTGTTATTCTCAGAGTGGATTCGATATTTTGCTCCCTAACCATATAGTTGGCTATTTATATTTACCACAGCATAGAGATATTTAAGAATAAATAACCTGAGTCTTAAGCATTATGGGTGGAACTGCATATAGATGTGCGTAGTTCAAAGTTAATCGTTGGAGTTTGTTATACACCACCCAATGTTAACGAAGAGGTGGAGACTCAGCTCCTTGCACAGATGGAAAGGGTTGGGATGGTAATAATAATGGAGGATTTTAATTACCCAGAAATTGACTGGAGTAATGGCACTGCTGGGACAGTTATAAAGGGCAAAAAGTTATAAACCTATTACAGGACAATTGTATGGTCCAGTTTCTTGAGGCCCCAACTAGGAATGAAGCTCTGTTGGACCTGGTAATTTCAAACCATGCAGAGCTTATTACTAATGTTCAAATAAAGGAACACCTGGGTAGCAGTGATCATAACATGATTTCATTTGATGTTAGTTGTAAACAAGAAATACTGGTACATATGGGAAAGATAAAAACACTTCAAGACAGCAAATTTTCCAAGGATGAGGGCTACTCTCCAGGATTTAGACTGGAAGGGAATATTGGCATCGATAAACACAGAACAGAAATGGGAATTCTTCAAAAAGACTGTTTGGGACCTCACTGCAAAGTATATTCCCATGGGCAATAAGTTTAAAAGGCTAAAAAAAAAAAAACCTAGGTGGCCAAAGTTAAAAAAGCTATAAACAATATGAAAAGAGCTTTTAAAAAAATATAAAAATGAAGGAACACTAATGTCGTTTAAATGTTACAAAGAATTTAACAGAATATGTAAAAAGGAAATCGAGGATGAAAAAATTCAAAACTACAGATTGCAAAAGTTAGTAGGACAAACCCCAAAAGGTTCTTCAAATATATTAATAGTAAAAAAGTCAGGTCTGAGCATGTAGGCCCTTTACAAAATAATCTAGAATGGGTGACTGGGGACAAAGAGAAGGCTAATTTATTAAATACTTTCTTCAGCTCTGTGTATACAAAAGAGCACGGGGGAGCACATGTCCATACATTATGGAGTGGTATTGACACAGCCAAGAATGATCCACAATGGCTCAAAAGTGATATGGTCCAGAAATATATATACAGAATAAAGGTGGATAAAGCACCTGGACCTGATGGCATCCACTCACGGATCCTAAAAGAATTGAGCTCTGTAATTTCAAAGCCATTGTATCTAATTTTTAGGGACTCATTAATGAAAGGAATAGTACCACTGGATGGGGGCAGGGCGAACGTGGTGCCTGTATTTAAAAAGGGATCAAAGTTTTTACCATGTAACTATAGACCTGTTAGTTTAACTTCTATAGTCGGGAAGATACTGGAGCGTTTAATAAAAGACCACATAGGCGAGTTCTTGCTGGAAAAAAAACAAAAAAAAAACATTTTAAGCAACAGACAGCATGGATTCATGAAAGACAGAAGCTGTCAGACAAACCTGATTTCTTTTTATGAAGAGTTAAGTATAACTTTGGACAGAGGGGTGGCTGTGGACGTGGTATACTTGGATTTTGCAAAAGCGCTCGATACAGTTCCGCACATACGGCTCATATGTAAGGTAAAGGCTTGGAAAAATCAGTTTGTGAATGGATAGAAAACTGGCTAAAAGACAGAATTCAGAGAGTAGTGGTTAATGATTCTTACTCTGAATGGTCTAAGGTTATCAGTGGTGTACCCCAAGGTTCAGTGCTGGGACCCTTACTTTTTAATATCTTTATAAATTATATTGGGTCTGGGATCAAAAGTAACATTTCTGTCTTTGCAGATGACACCAAGCTATGCAGTGGAATAACGTCCTTACAGGATGTCTCCAATATACAAGCCAGCCTCAATGCACTGTCTAATTGGGCAGATGAGGTTTCATGTTGAGAAATGTAAAGTTATGCACTTGGGGACTAAGAATATGCATGCATCATACATGCTAGGTGGAGTGCAACTGGGGGAATCTGTAGTGGAGAATGATCTGGGGGTTTTGGTGGATCATAAGTTCAATAATAGCATGCAATGCCAAGCTACGGTTTCCAAAGCGAGCAAAGTCCTTTCTTGTATTAAGGGAGGTATGGACTCCAGAGAGAGCGATATAATTTTGCCCCTGTTCAAATCATTAGTAAGACCTCATCTGGAATATGCAGTTCAGTTTTGGGCACCAGTTCTCAAAAAGGATATTAGGGAACTGGAGAAAGTGCAGAGAAGGGTAACCAAACTGATAAGAGGCATGGAGGAGCTCAGCTATGAGAAAAGATTAGAGGAACTGAATTGATTCACTCTTGAGAATAGGAGAATAAGGGGGGATATGATCAACATGTTCAAATATATAAGGGGTCCATATAGTAAACTTGGTGTTGAGTTATTCTCTTTACGGTCAACACAGAGGACACGGGGGCACACTTTATGTGAAAATGTGGAATAGACTCCCGCCAGAGGTGGTTCTGTCCAGCTCAGTAGATTGCTTTAGGAAAGGCCTGGATACTTTCCTAAATGTACATAATATAACTGGGTACTAACGTTTTTGTGTTCAAAGTTTTTTTTATTGAAAAGAAGACATGAAGTTCAACAGGTAATATTTGTGTGATAAAAAACAATGATAGTTACACAATTTCTTTTTCTGCGTCTAATTAGTAACATGGACAGCAAGATCATTGTCATAACAAAGGATACAGAAAGTCAGCATTAAAGTAGTACGTGCGGACGCATTGGGTTTATCACATTATGTAAATAAAGATAAAACAGGAACAATATATCTATAAGCTTACATGAAAGATAAATCCGCGAACATGTAAAAGGTCAAAACCTAGTAGACGTTGTGCAATCTATAAGAAATATTACCAGTGAAGTATCTGTGGGTAAGGTGGTAGTTAGTAAAGAGAGAATAAGAAAGAGGAGAGAAAAGGGTAAGCAGAGAGAGACTAGAGAAAAGGAAAGTGGGGAGAAGAGTGGTCGAGGGGTCGCATTGATTATCAGAACACCACTAAGTTAGTCTGACGTTATCGTGGTCTAACTAGATCTCTAGAAGGTGTTTGTCGAAGTCTGGGGGTAAAAAATGTTCAGCCCAGGGGTTCCAAATTTTAAGGTGTTGGGGAATCCTATCCAGAATTGTTGCTTTGATTTTACTATGAATCATGGCTTGAGTAATCCTATTCTTAACTTCGGCAAGATTTCGTTTTGGGGATTTCCAGGCTCTGGCTGTTGTCTGTTTAGCTGCTGTAGTAAGTTGGAGGAGACAGGCCTGGGATCTGGTGTAATCTGAGGGGATAAGGTTCAGCAGTGCAATAGAAGGGTCAGAATCAATGGTATGTTGAAGTAAGGTGGAAGCCATTCGGAATATTGCAACCCAAAATTGCTTTACTATCGGACACGTCCACCATATATGAACCCCTCTCACCACAGCCACGGAAACATACTGAGAAGTAATTTGGGAGAAATTTAGAGATCCTGGCTGGAACCAGATACCATCTCATGAGTACTTTATAGCGATTACATTGTGAGATGAAATTTTCGTGTTGGACCAGATACCAGACCAGTCCTCCGCGTCAAGATCTAATGAAAGGTCTTTGGACCACTGTACAGCGTAAGTGGGCCGGTTGGCTGGGGAGAGGTCAAATGAGTGTATAAACGTGAAATAAGACCCGGAGCATGGGGTCGGAGTTGCAAATTCCTTCAAACATGGAGAATTCGTCTAATGAAAGGTGTGAGCCTATAGTTGTGCGAACGAAATGAGATATCTGTAGATATCTAAAGTATTCTGTCGAGGGTATTTCTGCTTGGTTTTGTAGTGAAGAGAACGTCTTTATAGAGGTTCCATATGCATATGCGATATAGTCCTGCCCTCAGCCAGATTTGAAATGATCTTGGATTAACGTGGGCCGGGTAAAATTTCGGGTGATCTAGAAAAGAAAGTAATGGTGAGTGAGCTGATATCAGTTTAAACAGGCCTCAAAGTTTGTCCCATAACTTGAGGGAGTGCCCAGTAATGGGGTTACTTATTGGACCACGGGTTGAGGAAGGTAACCATAGTAGGTTAGACACAGTGAGGGGGTAAAGGTCAATAGCTTCCAGACTAACCTATAGTGGTATTTCAGTCTTTGCATGGAAGAGAGGGATCTGGGCTAGCTGGGCCGAGTGATAGTATCTCAGAAAGTTAGGTAGCCCCAACCCCCATTGAGCTTACTACGAAGTAGTATGGCCGTAGACACCCTAGGTCTAGTGGAGCCCCATATATATTTGGACACTCGTGTCTGAATAATTCCGTGGAAGTAAGAGGGAATAGGGATCGGGAGAACTCTATATAAATAGAGAAGTTTTGGAAGCAGAGACATTTTTACGGCCGCAATCCGACCAAGCCATGAGATACATAACGGTCTCCATGATTCTAGTAAGGCTGTTAAATGTTTTAACATAGGAAGGTAGTTGACTCGAAATAAATGGGCCGGATCGCTAGTTAATTTAATACCAAGATAAGCTATCGAGGATGTAGACCAGGTGAAGGGTAAGAATTCTTGTATGTGTTTGAGTTCTGATTGTGGGAGAGACACATTGAGACCCTTAGATTTGGACTGGTTGACTTCCAGGCCTGATATTAGGGCAAATTTGTCTAAAAGTTGGATAAGATTTGGGAGCGTGGTGAGGTGACAAATAAAAGTGCATCATCGGCGAATAAGCACAGTTTATGGGATGTAGAGGCTATATCTAGGCCTTTAATATTTGGGTTTTCCCTAAGCAGGGCCGCTAGTCGTTCAATTGCTAGTGCAAACACTAGGGGAGAGAGGGGGCAACCCTGTCTCGTACCACATTGTATTTGGAAACAGTCCGATCGAAATCCCGAGTACTTAAGGTAGGCCTGCGGTTGGTTTTAGAGGGAGTTTATCCATTGCAGGAAGTTGGGGCTAAATCCCCAGCTTTGTAATATAAAGTGTATGTAAGGCCAAGAGACCGTGTTAAATGCCTTACGTATGTCGAGAGAAAGGGTATGCATGAGGATTAGCCGTGTTCGAGCTAGATGTTGGAGTAGGATAACGCGACGGATATCGCTGGCTTGACGTTGTGGTATGAAGCCAACTTGGTCTTTGTGTATGAGGCCACCTATAATTGGGTTAAGGCATAACGCCATAATCTTGGCCAGGATCTTTATGTCCAGGTTGAGTAAAGAAATGGGCCTGTAATTAGACCAAAGAGAATTATCCGTGTTGGGCTTGGGTATCATGGAGATGATGGCTGTCAACGTGTCTCGACCAAAGGTATGTTGTTTAAGGAGGGCATTAAAGGTGTTGGTGAGAAGGGGAACCAGGATAGAAGCAAATTTTTTTAAAGTAAGAGCTGGAGAGTCCATCGGGGCCTGGTCGCTTATGCGGTTTAAGGGTTTTTATAGCAAGAAGAACCTCTTCCGACGTAAGGGGGCATTCCATAGACTCTCGATTGGCCTCTGATAGTTTAGGAATTGAAATATTCTGGAATAATGTTTCGGCTTGTTTCACCGAGAAGTGTTGATGTGTATAGTTCAGCCAGCCTTCTACGGAATTCAGAGAGCACCTTCACAGGATTGCTCGTGTGATTATCCTTGGCCAATTTGAGTCTGATGGGGTTATGCACCCTTTCCGGACGGCGAAGTCTTAGTGCTAGAAAAGTATCAGGTTTATTGGCTTTAGTATAAATTGTGTGATTGGATCTACGAATGTCTTTGTCCGCAGATTCTGCCAAGAGCAGGTCCAGTTCTGTTTTTGTCTTTTCTAGTAAGATTCTGTGGGGTTCAGTTGGGGCGGATTGAAATTGGAGGAAGAGGCGGTGAAAGTCCGCCTCTTCCTCCAATTTGCTGGGCTCTAAGTTTTTTATCCCTTTTGAGGTGAGTAGATACAGAGATGCAGGTCCCTCGGATCACGGGTTTGTGTGCCTCCCATAAGAGGACAGGTGAGATGTCAGGTGTGGAATTATGCTGTATGTATTCTTTAAGGGCAAGTTGTATGTCAAAACAATATGACTGGTTAGTTAAATATGCTTCATTTATACACCAAGTGCGGTCTCTGGATTGCGGGATCAAGGAAGAGACTGTTGTGATCACTGCACAGTGGTCCGACCAAGTTATTGGGTGAATGCATGAATGGAGTAGGGTTGGTGAAGATGATACTGGTATAAAGATGTGGTCAATCCTAGAGAAGGATTTGTGTGGGTATGAATAAAAAGTGAAGTTTTTCCTAGAGGGATTACATTCTCTCCAGGTATCTAACAGGGAGGCCTGTTGAAATAGCTTACGAAACTGTATAGAAGGAGAATGTTGTTCAGGGGCGTAGGGAAATTTATTAAGATGTGGGTGCAGTACTAGATTAGAATCGCTGCACATGAAAAGAGTGCCTTTGCAGTGCGACTGTATTACCTGTAGGAGGTGGTAAAATAAGGGATTAGGAATATTGTTGGGGGCATAATATGAGACTATAGTGGTCATCACATATTGTAAGTGTCCAACTAAAATAATGTAACGACCCTCAGGGTCTTTAATTTCATTTTTCAGAGTGAACGGTAGGCTATGGTGGAATGCAATAAGGACACCGCGTTGCTTAGTGGTAGTCGAGGCGGTGAACACTTGAGGGTATTTGGAACTGAAATATTTTGGGGTTGTTTGGGCTGAAAAGTGAGTTTCTTGTAGGGCCACTATATTGGCCTTAAGGGATGCGAAGGTGCGAAAGGCCTTAACCCTTTTAATAGGTGAATTAAGTCCCTTAACATTAAGGGAGAGTATATTCAGGGGGGCCATTTAAGAAATCGGGTAGAGGAATTATGGAGCAGTTCTAAGAAGATCATGCGACCCACCCGACCCAGTGAGAAATAAAGAAGGAAGCAGGGAGAGAGGTGGAGGAAAAAACAGAAAAAAGTGTCGAGACAGAGCAAGAGTTTTGTAGAGGAGGTAAGTAGGTACAGTAGCGACTGGTGCATTGGGCATAATAGCCCAACCAAATGTACCGACTTCCCAACCAGCCAGCTGGCTAGGGAGTGTGTGCACCATAAAAAGGGGGAGCAGTGACAGCTCCCCGCCGCAGACCGGGAAAACATAACATGTTGCAATGCTCAAATTAAATTAACATTTCGTATTAATGCCTTATCATTATACTCATATAAAACAAATAAGGGGTAGCCCCCAGCTGTGGGAGAAACGTAGTGCCAATTATTTGGAGAAGAATGGAAATATAAGGGAGAGGGGAGGGAGTCAGGGAGACGTAGGAGGGTAGGGAGGGGAAGAAAGGGAGAGGGGAGGAGGAGGGAGAAAAGTAGGGAAAGGAGTGGGGGGGGGGGGGGGGGGGGAGAGAGGCAATTGGCACAACTGCGATGGGAATCACAAAGGGGGGTGTGACATTCTAAAAAGGGAACATCACACCGATAACCCTACAAGTACTATAACTAGTACTCATATGATCAAAGCAAAACAAATAAGGGGGGGGGTGGAATATGACATTTGGAATTTACAAGCATCCGAGCGTTAGTGCTCAATTTAAAGACATGTGTGAACCAGAAAAAAGAAAAACAAATTTTAACCAAACAAAACAAACGGAATGTATCCAAAACCTTTGTACCCCATTATAGGGTTGGACATGCCCAACAGTGGGAGTTCTTACCACACTACAAACCCCTGTGACTTGGTAAGGAGAAGAACCACAATTATCGCAATTCAACGTGGTATTAATTGTATAACCAAAAATTCACAGGTGGTGTTAAGGAAGAGTAATAAACGATCAGGTCGTGTTCAGCGGGATGTATGTTATTTCTGATCAAAAAGGCTTGCTTGGCGAGACGGGGTTCCTTTTCGGATAGAGGAAGGGCCAGGTTGATTCCGTTTTGGAGTGGTGGTGTATGAGTATGCGGCTGAGCGAGCTGGGGTGCGGGGTAGCGAAGTCTCGCATTGTTGAGCAGGGGGCGTCAAGTGAAGAGATTCCAGAAGATGTTGTAGGGATTCTGGAGAAGTGGAGGAGTGTTTCTGCCCCTGGAACGTGAATTGGAGGGAGAAAGGAAAACGCCAGGTATATTTTATCTGATGCTGTATCAAGATTTGTAGCTGCGGTTTCATGGCCCGCCGTTTAGCAATGGTAAGGGGTGCCAGGTCAGAAAAAATTTGATAGGTGTGGCCTTGAAACAGGAGAGCGTCCTTATTCCGGGCAGCTGCGAGTAGTTGTTCTTTTGTACGGAAAAAGTGCAACTTAATTATTATGTCCCATGGAGGGCCGTCTGGCTGGCGGCGAGTAACTGCCCTGTGAATCCTATCAAATTCTAGGCGTTCAATGGGAACGGAGGGGCAAAGTTCTTGGAAGAGTGCCGTGGTAAAAGATTGTATGTCATCAACCACTTCAGAGATGCCCCGGAGTCGTAAATTAGATCTGCGTGAGCGGTTCTCAGCGTCTTCCAAGCGTGAGAGTAGTGTAGCATTTTTCTCACGGAGTGCTGCCTATTTCTGAGCATGTTCCTGAATAGTAAGCTCTATATCATCCACACTGGTTTCCAGGTCTGCAGTGCGCTGACCCAGCTCCCTTATCTCACGTGACAGTCTGTTTGTGATTTGATCAGGTGTAGCTTTCAGGGCTTTATTTAACATCTCCATGTGTTTTAAGAAGTCTGGCTGAGACATACCTGATTGTGGTGGAGTAGGTGAGCCGCTGTAGATAGGGTCTGTCTCATCTTCTTCCTCACTGTCTGCCTGTCCCGATCTAGCTGGGGATGCAGCGTGTTGTTTGACGAGGGCTTTCGCCGCCATCTTGGAAGAGGCGCGGGCCAGGGCCTCGATCGGTTTGGACTTATTTTTGCCTCTGTGGCCCGTCAAAACCATCCCGGATGAGGCTCTACCAATGCGGGAGGTGATCGCTGGTAATTTAATTAGGTTGAGCGGTCAGGGCGCACTATGCGGTCCCGTGTCTGCGGCGGCGGAGCTCTACGAGGAAGCGTCCATATCGCGCCTCGCGCATGCTGCCCCCTGGGTACTTTATTATTATTATACAGGATTTATATAGCGCCGACAGTTTACGCAGCGCTTTACAACATTAGGGCAGACAGTACAAGTACAATACAATTCAATACAGGAGGAATCAGAGGGCCCTGCTCGTTAGAGCTTACAATCTAGGAGGGAGGGTCAAGTTATACATAAGGGTAATAGCTGTGGGGGATGAGCTAATGGAGAAAATAGTGCAGTTGTTAGATGGAGGCAGGATAGGCTTCTCTGAAAAGGAAAGTTTTCAGGGATCGCCTAAAAGTGGATAAATTTGGAGACAGTCTGACAGATTGGGGTAGGGAATTCCAGAGGATGGGCGAGGCTCGGCAGAAGTCCTGGAGGCGGATATGGGAGGAGGTGATGAGGGAGCTAGAGAGCAGGAGGTCTTGGGAGGAACGGAGATGGCGATTAGGTTGGTATTTTGAGACTAGGTTAGTGATGTAGCTGGGGGCAGAGTTGTGGATGGCTTTGTAACTTATTGTTAGTATTTTGAATTTAATTCGTTGGGCGAGTGGTAGCCAATGGAGGGATTGGCAGAGAGGGGTAGCAGACACTGAGCGGTTTGTAAGGTGGATGAGTCTGGCAGCAGCATTCATGATGGACTGAAGGGGGGATAGTCTGTTTAAAGGTAAGCCAATGAGGAGTGAGTTGCAGTAGTCAAGGCGAGAGATAACCAGGGAGTGGGTACTAACATTTTATAGGCAAAGTTGATCCGGGGAAAATCCGATTGCCTCTTGGGGGATCAGGAAGGAATTTTTTCCCCTGCTGTAGCAAATTGAAGCATGCTCTGCTGGGGTTTTTTTGCCTTCCTCTGGATCAACTGTGGGTATAGAATTGGGTATATTGGATTGTACGATATTTTTTTTTTTTTTTAATTTTTTTTTATTATGGTTAAACTAGATGGACTTGTGTCTTTTTTCAACCTATGTAACTATATAACCTTTTTTTAAAACTTTACACATTAACTAAATTATACACCACACTTTTTTTTTTTTTTTTTAAGGTTATTAACCCGAATAATCTATTAATCGAAACAATAATCGGCCAACTAATCGATTATGAAAATAATCGTTAGTTGCAGCCTTAGTTACCAGTTCAGTTATGAGGTGGTCACCTGCGTCCCTTCCCCACCCCGCTAGTTGTTGGATTTGTGAGGCTAAGAAATACATTTTAGGGTGTGGTACAGCCAGCAAAAACTAAGAAAAAACTGCGCTCATTTTGATTGAAAAGTGCATAAAACCTCAATATATGCAAATATCACAAAAACATCAGATCGCATCAAATAATGCATACATATTGACAAAGTCCATGGGTGAAAGAAAGGTGAAAAAGGTCTAGTGAAAGGATGGGAAGAATCCCCCAACAATTCTCCGTGGAAGTCTGATGGAAATGGAAAATATAATACACCATACACCGTGATCCTCCACCACCAAAAATATGCGCTTACCAGATGGCAAACGCAAACAGGCACGTCTCAGGGTTGCATCCAGATTGGACAGCTAGCACTGACACACTCCTCAGATATCTCAGTGGATGGTAAGCATCTCAAGCGTGTAAAGGCTCGATCCAGAGTCCTGTCAATGGTGTCCCTCTGTACAGCGTACCTCCACTCACACACCAACCCGAGTTACAGGGCATAGGGGTAAAGAGAAAGCAGCCATAGCATAATTCCGACAGAGCAATTTATTTAAAAAAGAAGAAAACTTACAAATAAGTAGCATAAAAAGAGCAGATCCCCGGCCGGCAAGCGAGCGCCCGTTCGTGACAAGGTGTGATGACGTCAGAGCGTCAACCTCCCGACGTACGTTTCGTCTATACCTGATGTCGCCCCAGATAAGATCTCGCATTAGAGAGTCAATGCGTTTGAACCACTTGTTCGAGATCTACACAGGTGAATTGTGAAATGCGTACAAGAGTTGCAGAGCCCATACCATTTTAATTAGGTTTACTCGTCCCACCACCGACAATGGAAGCTTACACCAACTATTACATTTAGCTTTCTACCTGTCTAGTAATGGGCCCAAGTTCAGTCTAAGATAATCTGCAGGATCTGGGGACACCACCACCCCCAAGTACTTAAAGCTGTGCGCAATATCAATCTGACTTGCTCCTGCCGACAAAGGTGCCGCCAGGGGATTAATAGGCATCAGAATTGATTTGGACCAATTTATGGTAAAGCCCGAGAATCAGCCAAAATCAGTTATAAACCCCAATCACTGTTTGCAGAGAGGCAACGGTGTCACCCAGATAGATGAGTGTGTCATCCGCATGTAGGGATATTTTATGTTCCAGTAGGCCTCTACCAAGTCCTACAACCTCTGGTGCGTTGCGAATCAGGATGGCTAGAGGCTCTACCGCCAAAGCGAAACAGCAGTGGGGATGCAGGCATCCCTGACGGGTGCCCCTGTGTTGATTAGAGGAGGGGAACAAATTCTTATTGATAAGTAGTCTAGCCCTGGGCCCTGAATATAGCACCTTCACCCAGGCAATAAACTGGCTCCCCAAACCAAACCTTGCCAGGATTTCCAAGAGGTAGGGCCACTCCACACTGTCAAAAGCCTTTGCGGCATCCAGTGACAGAACGGCCTTACCCCCCGGATTATCCACCGGCACCTGCAGGTCAGGTTCATAAACGCACCGAATATTGTCAGCTGTGGATCGTGTAGGAATAAACCCAGACTGGTCCCAGTGGACCAGTCCGCCTATCACTCGAGAAAGTCTAGTAGCCAAAACTCGTGCCAGTAGCTTAACGTCTGTGTTCAATAGAGAAATCGGGCGGTATGAATCCGGCAGAAGCTTGTCCTTGCCAGGCTTGGGGAGTACCACTATAATGGCTTCTTGCATACTATCAGGAAGGCTGCTGGTCTCGATGGCCTCAGTGAGGGCCCGCAGTAGAGGTGGGAGAAGAATCTCACCATAACGAGAATACACCTCGGACGGCAAACCGTCCGAACCCAGTGATTTGTGATGTGTTGCCTCCGCTAGAGCGTCCGTTAGCTCTGTCAGAGTGATTGGGGAGTTCAACAATTCCCTGTCAGCATCCGAGAGCTGGGGAAAAGGGCAATTTTGTAAGAATGAGGTTAATTCTGTGGAAGCATAACTAGTTTTAGAGGCATAATATAAGTCATTATAGAACTGGTGAAAGTCATTTAATATGTCAGAATTAAGAGTATGTGTTTCCCCCGGTAGCAGTCTTAATGGCTGTAATAGTAGTAGAATCCCTTTGCTCCCTAGCCACTAGGGCCAGGAGATGGCCAGTATTTTCCCCCTCCTCAAAATAGCCCTGTTGAAGGAAGTATCTCCTCTTCTCTGCTGCGGACATTAAAATGGAATTGTAAAGAGATTGTGCCTCCGTCCAAGCTTCATGATTGGATTGAGATGGGTCAGTGACCAATGCCTGTTCTCTGTTTCTCATTTCATCTCACACTCTATCCTCCCATTCTCTAGAACGTTTCTTGATGCCTGTGATTTTCTTTGAGGCAGCCCCTCAAGAATGCCTTGAGCGAGTCCCAAACCACCGCTGCACTGGCAGATCGCCTATTGAATTGTAGGAGCTCATTCAGTGCACCCATTTCCCCATCAGGGGATGGGAACAGGATCAGCCAAAAGGGGTTAACTCACCACAATGGACGACCAGAGGAAATGGCAAAATGGCAGTATCCAGCCGCACCCAAAATGGAGAGTGATCAGACGGGAGGCATGGCTCATATGCAGAGTCCCTCACCCACTGCAATAGTGCACTATTCCTAACCCCATGTTAATGCAGAAGAGTCCATTATGTGTGGCCGAATAGCAGGAGTAACATCTATTATCAGCATGTCTTTCTCGCCACACATCATGAAGCCCCAATTCAGCAAGCAAGGAGGCAAAAGCCGACCTTCCTGTATTAGGTCTTGCGGCCCTGGGTATTAAGGGCAACCTATCCAAGCGTGAGTCCAGGGTGTTGTTAAAGTCATCCAGGGCCAGCACCGGTATATCTGTAAAGAATGCCATAAACTGAGCCAGGCTCCGGAGGGGGACCGCTGAAAATGGCGGAGGGATATATATTGCTGCAATAATGCACATGAGCCCATTTAGTTTGCACAATAGGAAAACATATTTGCCCTCTCTGTCAACCCGCTGCTGAATGCATTCAAATAAGACAGTGGCAGAATTCAGTACACTGACCCCTCTTGAGTAGGAGTTGCGTGTAGAGTGGAATTGTGTTGGGTATTTGCGGGAGCGCAGCAGGTGAACAGATTCAGGTTGCAAGTGTGTCTCTTGGAGACAGATTAGATGCGGTTGCAGGCTACCAAAAAATTTAAATATTGCATTTCTCTTAACCTTGTCTCCCATGCCTCTTACATTCCATGACAGGAGCAACAGGCCTGTATTAGCTATATCAACCATTGGAAATAACGCCCGGGGGGGGAGGGGGGGGGGTGAAATTAACAATACCCCTCCTCCCTGTAGCTAATCAGTACAGCATTTAGGGCAAACCATAGATTGAGAGTCATATAAAACGTGCTTGAACACAGCAACTTTACCCAACTGTTAGGTGATCTTGCACCACCTAGTGGATATTTGGGGCATGGCCATCAAAGTCAGAGTCATCAGTTGTGTCTTCTGTGGAGATATAAGCATCAAGGGGAGAGAGAGAGCAACATATTGGAGAAGCAAAAATCAATACCGTCTTTGGCTAACTGGGCCCAAAAAAAAGCAAAGTAACACCCCCAAACACTTAGGGGGACAAGTCCTCACAGGACCATCTTCTGGAGGCTCAATAGTAGCTGTGTGGCTGATAGCCAATTTGTGCCATAAATAATGGTGCACATTTGAAACGAACTGAACAAACTTTGTTTGATGTAGAGATGTCAGACTGCATGAGCCATCCCCGCTGGTCTGCTAGGATTCAGCAAAAGCACCTATGAAGTGGTTGTAATGAGTTAGGAGTTTCCCAGTGTTAATAGGGCGGTTGCTGCGCCGGATGCCTTTCCTCCCTGTCAAGCCAGTGCATTGCAGCCGTAGGATTGTCGAAGAAGTATGAATTGCCGTTGGAGATGACTTTCAGCTTTGCAGGATAGAGCATGAAGTATTGGACAGTGAGAGCACGCAGCCTCTTTATATCCATGAACTTGGATCTTTGCCTCTGAACTTCTGCGGAGAAATACAGAAATAGGGAAGTCTTGGCATTGTCCACTTTTAGTATACCAGCAGCCCTGGCCTTACTCAAAATGGCGTCTTTATAATTCAGCAGGCAAAACAAAAAGGGTCTTGGCGAAACACCCTGCGGTGGGGGCCTTGCTGGGACCCTGTGCGCCCTTTCCACTGCAAACATAGGGGACAGAGCATCATGGCCAAAGGTATCTGTGAGCCATGCTTCAATAAAGACCACCAGGTTTTTACCCTCCACTCCTTCAGGGACACCCACTGCACATATATTATTTCTCTGTAAACGGTTGTCCATGTCCTCTAAACGGGCTGCTTTAGCCGAGGCCATGGACTGTATGTGTCTAACATCTCTTTGCAGGGGCTGCCATTCATCTTTTAATGTGCTGAGACGTCCCTCTAAGGCAGATGTGCACTCCCGCAAGTTCTTGCCTGACCAGGGATTTCTCAACTTTCATGCTCTTCACCTCCCCTGTCAGGTCTGCAATGGAAGAGCTGCATGTAGTCACCGCTGCAAGTATGTCCCTTAATGTGGGCTCTGGGGCAGGGACGTCGCTGCCATATTGGAGCCCTAAGGCCTAGTACTCAGTTGATGTGGCCTGGGAATCGTCCAGGAGCCTGGGGACACCATCCAGCGATCCCATCTCCGGCTCGCTGTGCTCTTCACCGTAATCAAGCTGCTGGAGGGATGCCAGATCTTTCAGGGCTGAGCCCTTACCAAACAATCTTTGCGTGGCCTCCTTCGCTGAGCGGGGTGGGAGGCCGCCATCATGGCCCGGGGTGTCCGGAAGAAGTTTAGGCCTCGCTGCTCTCCTGGACATGTCAGTGCAGCAACATACCCAGCCGAGTGTAGCGGATTAGCCTCGGCAGTAAACGCGGGTATTCCTGGGTCTGTGCTGCTAAGGATGGCGGTGCTTTAAGTAGGATTAGGCAGGATCTTCCGCGGAGCTAGCTCACACGTCCTATCGCATGCCGTGTGTAGCTACGCGTCTGGGACCAATCCTGTCTAATTTGTTCATAAACTACCTGGTGGATGGGGTGGGCAACTACATGGCAAATAAAGTTTAATGTAAAAAAAATGTAAAATAATGCATTTGGGTGGCAAAAATATGTCTGCAATCTATACACTGGGGGGAGAACCTCTGGGGGAATCTAGGATGGAAAAGGACCTGGAGGTCCTAGTAGATAATGGGCTCAGCAATGGCATGCAATGCCAAGCTGCTGCTAACAAAGCAAATAGAATATTGGCATGCATTAAAAAGGGGATTAATTCCAGCGATAAAACAATAATTCTCCCGCTCTACAAGACTCTGGTAATAATTTGGGCAATATAGTGTGTTTTAGTGCATTAAAATTTAAAAAAGTGTGTTTTTTCCCCAAAAAATGCTTTTGAAAAATCGCTGCACAAATACTGTGTGAAACAAAAAAATGAAACACCCACCATTTTAATCTGTAGGGCATTTGCTTTAAAAAAATATATGTTTGGGGGTTCAAAGTAATTTTCTTGCAAAAAAAAATAATTTTTTCATGTAAACAAAAAGTGTCAGAAAGGGCTTTGTCTTCAAGTGGTTAGAAGAGTGGGTGATCTGTGACATAAGCTTCTAAATGTTGTGCATAAAATGCCAGGACAGTTCAAAACCCCCCCAAATGACCCCATTTTGGAAAGTAGACACCCCAAGCTATTTGCTGAGAGGCATGTTGAGTCCATGGAATATTTTATATTGTGACACAAGTTGCGGGAAAGAGACAAATTTTTTTTTTTTTTTGCACAAAGTTGTCACTAAATGATATATTGCTCAAACATGCCATGGGAATATGTGAAATTACACCCCAAAATACATTCTGTTGCTTCTCCTGAGTACGGGGATACCACATGTGTGAGACGTTTTGGGAGCCTAGCTGCGTACGGGACCCCGAAAACCAAGCACCGTCTTCAGGCTTTCTAAGGGCGTAAATTTTTGTTTTCACTCTTCACTGCCTATCACAGTTTCGGAGACAATGGAATGCCCAGGTGGCACAACCCCCCCCCCCCCAAATGACCCTATTTTGGAAAGTAGACACCCCAAGCTATTTGCTGAGAGGTATAGTGAGTATTTTGCAAACCTCACTTTTTGTCACAAAGTTTTGAAAATTTAAAAAAGAAAAAATGTTTTTTCTTGTCTTTCTTCATTTTCAAAAACAAATGAGAGCTGCAAAATACTCACCATGCCTCTCAGCAAATAGCTTGGGGTGTCTACTTTCCCAAAATGGGGTCATTTGGGGGGGGGGGGGGGGGGTTTGTGCCACCTGGGCATTCCATGGCCTCTGAAACTGTGATAGGCAGTGAAGAGTGAAATCAGAAATTTACACCCTTAGAAATCCTGAAGGCAAAGATTGGTTTTCGGGGCCCCGTACGCGGCTAGGCTCCCAAAAAGTTC
This sequence comes from Aquarana catesbeiana, assembly GCF_042186555.1. Taxonomy (NCBI): domain Eukaryota; kingdom Metazoa; phylum Chordata; class Amphibia; order Anura; family Ranidae; genus Aquarana; species Aquarana catesbeiana. The sequence continues at coordinate 246,786,887 of NC_133328.1, read as the reverse complement.
CACACATGTGGTATCTCCATACTCAGGAGAAGCAGCTAAATGTATTTTGGGGTGCAATCCCACATATGCCCATGGCCTGTGTGAGCAATATATCATTTAGTGACAATTTGTGCAAAAAAAAAAAAAAAAATTGTCACATTCCCGCAACTTGTGTCAAAATATAAAATATTCCATGGACTGAACATGCCTCTCAGCAAATAGCTTGGGGTGTCTACTTTCCAAAATGGGGTCATTTGGGGGGGGGGGGTTGTGCCATCTGGGCATTTTATGGCCTTCAAAACTGTGATAGGTAGTGAGGAGTGAAATCAAAAATTTATGCCCTTAGAAATCCTGAAGGCGGTGATTGGTTTTCGAGGCCCGTACGCGGCTAGGCTCCCAAAAATGTCCCATACATGTGGTATCCCCGTACTCAGGAGAAGCAGCTGAATGTATTTTGGGTTGCAATTCCACATATGCCCATGGCCTGTGTGAGCAATATATCATTTAGTGACAACTTTTTGTAATTTTTTTTTTTTGTCATTATTCAATCACTTGGGACAAAAAAATTAATATTCAATGAGCTCAACATGCCTCTCAGCAATTTCCTTGGGGTGTCTACTTTCCAAAATGGGTCATTTGGGGGGGGGGGGGGGGGGGGAGTTGTACTGCTCTGCCATTTTAGCACCTCAAGAAATGACATAGGCAGTCATAAACTAAAAGCTGTGTAAATTCCAGAAAATGTACCCTAGCTTGTAGACGCTATAACTTTTGCGCAAACCAATAAATATACACTTATTGACATTTGTTTTACCAAAGACATGTGGCCGAATACATTTTGGTCTAAATGTATGACTAAAATTGAGTTTATTGGATTTTTTTTATAACAAAAAGTAGAAAATATCATTTTTTTTCAAAATTTTCGGTCTTTTTCCGTTTATAGCGCAAAAAATAAAAACGGCAGAGGTGATCAAATACCATCAAAAGAAAGCTCTATTTGTGGAAGAAAAGGACACAAATTTCGTTTGGGTACAGCATTGGCATGACCGCGCAATTAGCAGTTAAAGCGACGCAGTGCCAAATTGTAAAAAGTGCTCTGGTCAGGAAGGGGGTAAATCCTTCCGGGGCTGAAGTGGTTAATGGTTACACAAGCTATTTTACTCTAAACAACCTTTACATTTCAGTCTGTTAGTTTTGACCACAGCAGTCTGTTTCTCATTGCCATCAGTGATGATTGCTCTCTCAGCCTCAACCTGCATAGAGATTTTCCAGTTTTCATTAAAATAATCTAAGTGCCAGCAGACTGTGGGTAATTATTGCTGCTAATGCAAGGGTTGCAGTTAACCCTTTACATACACGATCAGTAACTGTCCCATGTATTCTAATGGAAATATGCACAAAACAAAAAATACAAGAAATGTATGACATTTTCTGCCACACCCAGTCAGGGTTCAAATAATAATTTATTTTAAATGAGGGGGGTTAAAATAGAAGGTACCCAGCAAAGTTTGCTTGGTTTTTGTTTCCTGCGCAGCATGCAGTTTGCTTCAGAGTAAAGCTGTCCATACACTGATCAAAATTCAGTGGCTAGGCCAGTATGACTGTATTGGGTATTAACGCTTCGCTAGCTGATTAAAAAAAAAAATAATAATAATAGTACAGCAAGCCTTAGTATTAACCCTAAACTGACTGCTATAACTGAGAGGGGATTAAATTTGCAGTATAAAAGTATGTTATAAAAGAAACACAAATATACTTGGACCTAAAACAACAAAATCAAGGATTTATGACACAATATTCTTTTTATTGGTACCGTCGGATCTCTCCTATGAGGATCCGCGATTACCAACAGGAGTTCTTCAGGATTATTGATGGAGCTTTATCCAGAAGTTTAATATCTGAGAACACATGGGACTTTTTGAAAATTCATCATCCCATTACCCCCACATTTTACGCTTTACCTAAAACTCACAAATCCTTCTGCAAACCACCAGTTAGACCCATCATTTCAGGAATTGGCTGCCTCACCCTGCAAGCCAGCTCCCTTATTGATGACACGTGGAGAGTTTACCTACCTATTTAAAGGACACCATTCATGTCCTTACTGTGCTGGAGGGCCTATCTGTATCTCCCAATACAATTTTGGCCTCAATAGATGTGGAGGCTCTGTATTCAAGTATACCTTACCACAAAAGAATTAAAATGACATCACTCTTCTTGAACGAAAAGGACCTAGATATAATACCATATAACATGTTTATTACTGAAATGTTGCATTTCATTTTGACCCGTAATGCTTTTACTTTTCATGGCTCCCACTACCTTCAGGTGCAGGACGTGGCGATGGGGACCAAGTGTGCCCTATCGTACGCCAACCTGCACCTGGGGGGAGGAGGGAGCGGGAGGTTTTTGCCTCGAACTATTGTTCGATGTACCTGTGCCACGCTTTGTTGTGATGCAGGTACATCAACGATATCTTGATTTTTTTTTTGGACAGGGACAATTGAGTTCCTATTGGCATTTGTTGAGGGACTCAATCAGAATAACTACAATCTCTCTTTCACTCTCAACTGGCACAGGGATACCCTTCCATTGTTGGATTTGGTCATACATAAAAATATAGAGGGCGAGATTACTACTAACCTTCATCATAAGGATACAGCGGGAAATTCCCTGCTGCATTTTACAAGTGCCCATCCACCCCACCTGATAAATTCTATCCCAAGGGACAATACCTATGAGCAATTGCAGTAATTAGGAGGATTTCAAGGCGCAGGCATCCCGTCTGCAAAAACGATTTTTAGACTGTGAATATAGTAGAAAGTCCCTCCAAAAAGGCCTTTAAAAATGCAAACGATAATCCCCGTGACCTTCCAAGGCGAAACATCCACATCTTCTTACCCATTGGTTATACGCCCAATTACACAATACAACAATCAACATCAAGCCTTAAGAAACATTATAAATGCCCACTGGCATTTACTAAGGGATGAGCCAGCCCTGAAACCTTTCATTGAATCTGAGCCACATTTGATATTTAAATGCAACCAATCGTTGCAAGACATCTTGGTGTCAAGGACTTTTTCACCTCAAAAGAACATGGATCCCTGCAGTTCTCTGCCGCAAGGCACTTTCCAATGTGGGAAATGCGGTTTCTGTAAATTCATTAAAACGGGGGAAAATGTTCAGCTGCCTACAGGCAAAAATTTAGTTATGCATCACTTTGTGAACTGTGACACAATTGGTATTGTGTACTTACTCACGTGTTGGTGTGGAAACCATTACGTGGGTAAAACCACGCAATTTTTGGAGGAGTATTAACCGCTTGCCGACCGGCTCGCATCGATATACATTGGCAGGAGGGCACGTACAGGCAGATTACTGTACCTGTACATTGCCCTTTAGTAACCGGTTTGCGCGCGCCGCGACCTCCCTGAGTGATTGCGGGTCCCGCGGACTCGATGTCTGCGGGGATACCCGCGATCGTCTCACGGAGAGGAAGAACGGGGAAATGTTTGTTTACATCAGCATTTCCCCGTTCTTCCTCTCCGTGAGACGATCTGCCTAGTGACAGGACACTGATCACAGCTCCCTGTAATTGGGAGCGGTGATCAGTGTCGTGTCACACATAGCCACGTCCCCCAAGTTAGAATCACTCCCTAGGACACGCTTAACCCCTTCACTGCCCCCTAGTTGTTAACCCCTTCACTGCCAGTCACATTTACACAGTAATCAATGCATTTTTAATCGCACTGATCGCTGTATAAATTGAATCGGCCTAAACTGAGGAAAAAATGGGTTTTAATATTTTTTGGGGGGATATTTATAGCAAAAAGTAAAAAATAATGCGTCTTTTGAAAAATTGTCGCTATTTTACTTTGTTTATAGCGCAAAAAATAAAAACTGCAGAAGTGATCAAATACCACCAAAAGAAATCTCTATTTGTGGGAAAAAAGCACGTCAATTTTGTTTGGGAGCCATGTCGCATGACCGCGCAATTGTCAGTTAAAGCGGCGCAGTGCCGAATCACAAAAAATGCTCTGGTCTTTTGCTAGCCAAATGGTCCGGGGCTTAAGTGGTTAAGGAACATGTCACAGACATACAAATAGGGATCATTGAGAAACCTAGGCACTTTACAGAGTTTCACAACTGCATAACAGATTCATTGAAATTTCAAGTACTTGCCAGAATGCATCCTCCAATTCGAAGTGGCGACCTTAACCAAAAGTTCCCTCAAGTCGAAGCCAGGTGGATATTTAAATTACGGGCAGCCACCAGGGTTAAATGATGCCATCAGTTATGCTCCATGCTTATAAATCTATAACTTTATACCTTGGTTTCATCTTTTCTAACCTCTACTGTGCTTCTTCCATAATCTTGAATCCCCCCCCTTATTTCCTCTCTCTTGAGGATGCACTTAACCACACACACTCCTTTAATGTAAGAACCATTTTAGGATATATACAATATCCAGTGTACCCATTGTTTTCATATATAAATGTTTATTTGAAACGGAAATGTTCAACCGTGACCTCAACACAGGAACCTATGCGATTTTAATTTAAAGGCATCTACCTGTAATCCTCGCCCTCACCCCCCCCCCTTTTTTTTTATTTCTCATTAATTTTTTTTATATTTTTATTTTTTATTTTTATTTTATTTATTTTATTTTTTACTTTCATTTTTATTTTCATTTATTTATTTTTTTATCATTTTTCTTTCTTTTTTTTTAAATTTATTTTTCATGTTTTATACATTTTCCTTTTATATACTCTCTAAATGTACCTGTATACTATTGTACTTATATTATGATTCTAAAGGAAATTTAAAGAAGGAAAAATAATACATTTCATTTTCCAATTGCAGAAACGTGGACTTTAATTGCAACATGGAGGAAGGAGAACTTGACCTCACTTTTATAACAGAGCGGATTATATCCGTGTCGTTCTCAAGTAACTGCTCAAATGAAACATACCTCCACAACATACGGGAAGTGACCCAGATGCTGAAATTAAAACATGGAGAAAATTATTTGGTAAACCGATATGATATGTAATAGGAGTGTATAAATAATAAATAGCATAATGTGTAATAAAATATAATTTGTAAGGAAATTTTTTTGCACCTATGCATTAAGGTGAAAAAACTTCTGGCACTAACAAGCCCCCCAGTTTTACTTACCTGAGCCCTTTCATTCACTCGGCGGAGACGTGCTCTCCCTCACTGCACGGGGTCCTGGCTCTTGATTGGATAGATTGATAGCAGCGCAAATGCTAGACTTGGGAGCGCGCCAGCAAGGTAACCCCCCGGGAGAGCGCTTCTCCTAAGGGGTTATCTGATAAGAGGAGGAGCCGTGAGAGCCACCGAGGAACCCCAGAAGTCGAGGACCGAGGCTACTCTGTGCAAAACGAGCTGCACAGTGTAGGCAAGTATGACATGTTTGTTATTTAAAAAAAAAAGATGAAGTCTTACAATCGCTTTACATTTCCTTTCTTCTAACTTCAGATCGTAGCCACATGTTCTCTTTAGGGATCTTAGAGTAAACAGTTTATCCGTTTCTAAAGTCACCTATGATGTTAATCATATCCCCCTCACCTCTTCTCTGGAGTTTATGTAAATTATCCTCATAGCTAAGGTCCTCCACCCCCCTTAATAATTTTGTTGCCCTTCGCTGAACTCTAATTCAACAGCCTGTTTCCTGAGTGCTGGTGACCAAAACTGAACTGTATATTCAAGATGAGGCCAAACTAGTGTTTTGTAAAGGGGTAGAAAATGTTATCTCTAAAAAGTGGAAAGTATTCCCTTTTTAATGCATGACCATATTTTGCTAGCTTTATTAGTTGCTACTTCGCATGCTGATGCTAAGTCTGTGATGTGCAAGCACCTCCCAATCCTTTAGAATAATAACAGGTTGGACTGATGAGAATGGTCTTTCAAAAATCTACACTGGTTGTTACTTATGATACCTTTATCGCAAACAAATTTCTGTATAAAGTCCCTTACCATTCTCTCAAATACCTTAAATGCTATTGAGGTTAGGCTGACTGCTCTGTAGTTTCTGGGCATGCATCTCTATTCTTTTTTGAAAATTCGTACCACATTTTCTGTACACCAATCAGTTTGTACCAGTCCAGTCAGTAAGGTGTCTTTTTAAAAATTTTAAAAAGTGACTTGATTATACCTGATCTAAGTTCCCTTAAGTACTCTCAGGTGTAAGCCACCAGGACCTGGTGACAATAAACCTCTCTAGTTTATTTTGTATCTGATTTTCAGTCAACAGGTGAAATATTTTTATTACTACTGTTAAAGATTATCAAACCCTTTTTTTACATCTGTAAAAACTGACAGTTGAAAATTACTTTGATTGTGAAGTCTCACTTTTTTTAGTTAAAAAGAATACAAACATGTTATGCTTACCTGCTCTGTGCAGTGATTTTGCACACAGCAGCCCAGATCCTCCTTTTCTCAGGTCCCTCTTCGGTGCTCCTGGCCCCTCCCTCCTGTTGAGTGCCCCACAGCAAGCAGCTTGCTATGGGAGCACCCAAGCCGAGCTACAGCTCCCTGTGTCCATTCAGACACGGAGCTGCTGCCCGGCCCCGACCCCTTTCTCTCCTCATTGGCTGACTGTCTTTGACAGCGTCGGGAGCCAATGGTGCCACGCTGCTGTCTCAGCCAATGAGGAGGGGAGTCCTGGGCAGCCAAGACACTCTTGCAACATTGCAGGAGCTAGAGGGACCTCAGGTAAGTATTCAAGGGGCTGAGGGGGGCTTCTGCACACAGAATGATTTTGATCTTAATGCATAGAATGCAATAAGATAAAAAAACCTTCTGCCTTTACAACCACTTTAATTCATCTGCCTTTTTCCTATCAGTTGTGACCAGCTTGAATATCATAGGCAGTCCATGTGCTTTGTTACAGTTCCCAGGTTATCTTTCAACAGACAGTCCTTTGTGGTGAGTGTGTATGCTTGTGTGAGGATAACGTTGTCTTGATTTTTATGGGTTGAGGAAGGGTGTGCTTATATATTTCTATATAATGTACCGTGCTTAAAGTTTTTTTTATTTTTTTTTATTTAGAACTAAGGAGCTATTTTCTGAGTGGTGCTCATTTTTCTGTTTCTCTCTCTCTCTCTCTACTAAACTAAAAAGAAACGTTCAATGGCTGGTGAAGAAAAATCAAACAATGTGACATATGTAGAAAAATCCAATAAAAGGTCTAAAAGCTGTGCGAGTCCCAAAAATGCTGATGGTAAATAGAGGCAGTATCAACAGAAATCAAACAGTCTCTGGGGTAGATGTGTTCGGTGGTAAGGGTGCACCCGGAAGTGCTGTCACCATCGAGGGGACACAGGAAGAAGAGGGGTACCCTTACCAGAAGTGGTGGACCCAACTCACCATACGGTGGCGGGTCAGTCAGGCATAAATCGGAGGATCTGAGGCCGAACTCTCAAGCGGGACTGGACAATGGCCCCTTCAATTTGTGAATGACCCTCCAGGGCGTCAAGTATGGAGATGGATGGAAGGTGGCAGCGCCGGCCAACCAGATGTTCGCTTGCTTCCGGTTCAGATAAAGGATGTTAAAAAACATGCAAGGGTGTCAGGCTTCTACTTACCTGACTGGTGAGTCCGCTTGGGCAGAAGGTAGGCTCCCTTACGCGTCCGACTCGCGGCCCCTGGTAAGGTAAACAGGAGGCACAGGAGTGCGGAGTGGTATGAGAGCCTGTTTGCAGGAGTCCAGATGCAGATGGAAGAGCAGGCTATGACAGCTGGTGCTGGCTGGAACACAGGCAACAAGACTGAGCAGGATAGTCAGGAGACAGGCTGGGTTCGGCAACAAGCAGGCAGTTGAGGTACAGTGGAGCAGGCAAACGGATAGTCAGACAGGCAGAGGTCGGGTGCAGGCAGAGTTCAATGGGAGGTTCAGGAAACAAGGCCGGGTCGTCAGGATATCAGGATCAATACAGGTACAAGGGTCAGGCACTAAGGACGGCAGAGCTGTTGATCAGGCAGCACTGATCACAGAGGGAAGCCGGCTTAAATGGGCCGTTTGGCACCAAACGACGTGCACGTGCGAGCACAGGCCCTCGCCCCCGCACACCGGCACACACGACAGACCCGCCCAGGACACGCATGCCAGCACTGCAAGGAACACGCGCAGCGGAACCCGCAGGAACGCGCGCGCCGACGGGCCCTGACGCACACCACCGCGAGCACCCTGCCTGCCGAGGTGCACTCTCTGACAAAGGGAAAGAAAGAATCTCCACATGGTGTAAATCCGTGCAGGATTTATTGGTAACAAAATAAAAAGGGATATCCAAAAAATACAATTTCCATAAAGGTAATCAGCAAATAAAAACAGAGCGCAGTGAAGGGTGGCCAGGGCCGGCGTATTAACCCTACGCGTTTCGTCTTAATAGACTTCAATTTAATTAAATAGGTCCTCAGTTGTCTGATTATGTTGAGAGGCCTTAAACTGATCACATCCATGAACAAGACAGGGGCCTTAATGTTGCATGGAAGAGATTAGAGCAAAATTTTGAGTAGGAAACCCAGCTACCCTATAATAAAAAAGAAATACTCCAAGGGAAGACAACCTTGATGTTGTAATATGTTGGCCAATCAATAAAGTGCATCTCTCTGGAAGAATTGGGTTGCTGCGGAAGAGTACTTATATCATCATCATTATATAATAATACCTAAATATTAATTATCTATACACCCAATATAATATTAATATACTAGATCACTACACTTGACTGTAAAGTACTAATTAAAGGGTAATAGCATATGTAGCTTCAAGTGTTTTTCTAAAAATCTCACAAACAATAATGGTGAACAAAATATGCAAACAACAATCCAAAAATGCCAAATATCAAAAGGCTTTAGGTGATTGTGCCTATATACTCTACAACCCAAATTTAAACTACTCAGTGTTAAAGTAGATCCTGAATGTCACCTGGATTGACTCAATTAGAACTGGTGAAATTGTCACAACAATAATAAAGTGTGCAATGAATATACATTTAGTAAGGCTATGAACTAAAATGTAAGTCACAGAACAGCAAAGTTAATCAATGACAATTTTTATTATAGAAAAATAAGTTATATGTAACCTAAGCAAGATCAGGTCTTAGCTTCCTCCACTTGCTGAATATACCATAAATTGATAAATACAGAAACTGAAAATGATTAACCATGGCAAGAAGCAAAACATCCTATGCATTAAGGTGAAAAAACACCTGGCAGTCACCTGCCCCCTAGCCCCCCGTTTTACTTACCTGAACCCCTTCATTCAGTTGACAGGGACGCGCTGGCTCCTTCTCCACGGGCCCTTGGCTCTTGATTGGATAGCTTGATAGCAGTGCAGCCATTGGCTCGCGCTGCTATCAATCAAATCCAATGATGGGAGGCGGGGTCGAGTCCGGCATTCTGTCTCTATAGATGCAAATGCTGGACTCTGGAGCGCGCCCGCAAGGTAACCCCCTGTTCGGATCAATAAGATGTTTCCCTAATGTCCCAATGTGTGTTGGCGGTGCAGGGAGGAGACTGGTTCTCTCCTTCACATCTTTTGGTCCTGCCACTCTCTGCATGCCTTTTGGTCAGGGGTGCGTCACATTACTCAGAAATGTACTGATCAAGCTATACCATGGGACACAGCGTTTTTTCTCCTGCATCATCACCAAATCTCAGAGAAGTTCTATTGTACCAATTCTGCTCACTGCCACGAAAGGCTGCATACCGCTCTGTTGGAAGCAGTCGCAAGCACATTTGATCTCTGTTTGCCTGAAAAAAGATCTCAGAAATTAATGAGATGGAGGATCTGGTGGCCACGAAAAGGGCCTTCGGAACAAATTCCTTTAGAAGTGGTTCTACTGGCATAAATTTTTAATTTTCAGATGAGTACCCTTCCCTGATGGGTTTAATTGTCCTTCTGTGACGTTTGGAAGTCGTACTGCTGGACTGCGGAGTCCATAGGTATCGGGGATGTCGTGGACCTTGCTCCTCTCCGCATTCCTATCTCCCCCCACCCATTTTTAAATGAAATCTGTTTTTATTTTCCCTCTTTATCTTTTATTCTTGCTATCCATAATATTTAAAGAAAAACACTAGGTACAGAGACAACCAACCACGTAGCCCCTTGGTCTCCAAGGGGGAACTTGCGGATGCTACATACCCCTCTTAGATTGTGACCACGACTGAGGATTAGTGCATTGGTTAATGTGGTGTATTTTAGGTAGCTGTGGTGTTGCTGCATCTCTTTGATATTTTAAACTGTATAAAATAAAATTTGGGTTTTTTTATATATAAAATTCTTTGGTTTGTTCCTATTTGAGTGTGCTTAGAAGTGTTTTCAAAGTCCCAGACAGACTCTTCTTTTCCTCCAATTCAACCAGACCGGGATGACACTTCTATGCCACTATGGTTATTTTGATACAAAATTCCTTTTAATGAACACTCATATTTCTCATATTTAAAAACCTCTCTTAGATGGGTTCTTGCTGTTACAGTGGATATTATTTCTTGTTATAATCAGACTACATGGGCACACGGCCCTCTTCTGTTGAAACCTTAATCCTACCTGGTATTATTCCATCTATCTATCTATCTATCCACAGTGGGGACGGAAAGTATTCAGACCCCCTTAAATTTTTCACTCTTTGTTATATTGCAGCCATTTACTAAAATCATTTAAGTTAATTTTCCTCATTATTGTACACACAGCACCCCATATTGACAGAAAAACACAGAATTGTTGACATTTTTGCAGATTTATTAAAAAAGAAAAACTGAAATATCATATGGTCCTAAGTATTCAGACCCTTTGCTCAGTATTTACTAGAAGCACCCTTTTGATCTAATACAGCCATGAGTCTTTTTGGGAAAGATGCAACAATTTTTTCACACCTGGATTTGGGGATCTTCTGCCATTCCTCCTTGCAGATCCTCTCCAGTTCTGTCAGGTTGGATGGTAAACGTTGGTGGACAGCCATTTTTAGGTCTCTCCAGAGATGCTTAATTGGGTTTAGGTCAGGGCTCTGGCTGGGCCATTCAAGAACAGTCACGGAGTTGTTGTGAAGCCTCTTCTTCGTTATTTTTGCTGTGTGCTTAGGGTCATTGTCTTGTTGGAAGGTAAACCTTTGGCCCTGTCTGAGGTCCTGAGGACTCTGGAGAAGTGTTTCGTCCAGGATATCCCTGTACTTGGCCGCATTCATCTTTCCCTCGATTGCAACCAGTCGTCCTGTCCCTGCAGCTGAAAAACACCCCCACAGCATGATGCTGCCACCGCCATGCTTCACTGTTGGGACTGTATTGGACAGGTGATGAGCAGTGCCTGGTTTTCTCCACACATACCGCTTAGAATTAAGGCCAAAAAGTTCTATCTCGGTCTCATCAGACCAGAGAATCTTATTTCTCTGAGTTGAGTCCTTCAGGTGTTTTTTAGCAAACTCCATGTGGGCTTTCATGTGTCTTGGGCCACTCTGCCATAAAGCCCCGACTGGAGGGCTGCAGTGTTGTTTGACTTTCTACAACTTTCTCCCATCTCCCGGCTGCATCTCTGGAGCTCAGCCACAGTGATCTTTGGGTTCTTCGTTACCTCTGTCACCAAGGCTCTTCTCCCCCGGTAGCTCAGTTTGGCCGGACGGCCAGCTCTAGGAAGGGTTCTGGTTGTCCCAAACGTCTTCCATTAAAGGATTGTGGAGGCCACTGTGCTCTTAGGAACCTTAAGTGCAGCAGAAATGTTTTTGTAACCTTGGCCAGATCTGTGCCTTGCCACAGTTCTGTCTCTGAGCTCTTCAGGCACTTCCTTTGACCTCATGATTCTCATTTGCTCTGACATGCACTGTGAGCTGTAAGGTCTTATATAGACAGGTGTGTGGCTTTCCTAATCAAGTCCAATCAGTATAATCAAACACAGCTGGACTCAAATGAAGGTGTAGAACCATCTCAAGGATGATCAGAAGAAATGGACAGCACCTGAGTTAAATATATAAGTGTCACAGCAAAGGGTCTGAATACTTAGGACCATGTGATATTTCAGTTTTTCTTTTTTAATAAATCTGCAAAAATGTCAACAATTCTGTGTTTTTCTGTCAATATGGGGTGCTGTGTGTACATTGATGAGGAAAAAAATGAACTTAAATGATTTTAGCAAATGGCTGCAATATAACAAAGAGTGAAAAATTTAAGGGGGTCTGAATACTTTCCGTCCCTACTGTATATATTGCCGTGTAATAAAGAATTGAAAAAAAAAACTGCTGGTGTTTACTATGCTAAAAGTGGGAAGAAACTCCCATCTCTGACTTTTAGCTATAGGTAAGCCTTTAATAAGGCTTAACTATAGATAGTTTAAATATCTCCTAAACATGCACTGTTTAGTACATATTTACTGTACATGCAGTCGGTGACCTCACCGGCACATGCGCTCTGAAGTAACGGCCACCCTGGCCGTTCCTTCAGAGTCCTGTGCCGTAAACTGCAGCTCCCATGCGCATGCATCGGGTGAAGATGGGAGCACCTGCAGTGGTGACAGGGCAGCGCTGGAAGGCTTCGTTTTAAGGTAAGTTTAACATAATGTGCTAGTATACGATGCATATTTTCTATTTATATCTTGAATGATTGTTGCACAGTCAGTGAATACATACAAAGTATTTACTGCACAGTAGGTAAAAACAAATGCAATCAGGTTGTTTAGGGATGCTTCATAGATAAGCAAGATCTATATAATGGGTGCCTATACATCATAATAGTCATTTTTATGGCCTATATAGCTGCTACTGCAATATTGTTTTCTCATTGTTTTACAGGTACTGAATCTATCAGAAAAGTGTTATGAGCTTTCCAGACTTAACACAAAGGTATTTAAAATTAACTTTTTTTTTTTTGCATTTTATATTTTGTGGATCACCAGATGAAAAAAAACAAGAGAAAAGAGTTAAAAAAAAAAAAAAAACGTTAGCCATGTCTGCTGCACCAACTCCACAAAACAGCCCGGTTTCAGTATGCCAAACAGCACCTAAAAAAGCTTCAAAACTTCTGAAGCAAAATCTTTTGGAGTGATCAGATCAATATGGACTCTATGATCACAAGCATAAACACTGTGTGTGTAGTGAACAAGGTCTACAAAACCAAACTATCCCTACTTTGAATATGGAAGTGGATCTCTGCTGTTTTGAAGAGTATGCAAAGGCAATATTAATGCAGCATATTAGAAGAAAATTCATCCAGAAGCTGCTTGTGGTGTGTACTTTTAGGGCCAGTTCACACCAGATGCAGTTTCGTGTGCTTTTTTCTGCACTAAAAATGCATGCACAGTGTTTTCCATGTATTCCAACGGCTCTAGTTCACACCAATGCAGTGAGTTTCCGGTCAGTTTCTGCAACCGGACACTGACCAGAAACTGACTGCATTGGTGTGAACTAGAGCCATTAGAGAAATTTCACTGTGCATGCATTTTCAGGGCCAGTTCATACCAGAAAAATGCACTCCAGATACGTTCCGCATCAGTTTTTGCTTACAGTTCACACTACACGCAGTTCCAGTGCCTTTTTGATACAATTTACTATTTTCCATTACAGTTTTGTGCAGAAAAAAATGCAGCACGCTCTACTTTTTTTTTTTTTTTCTGCATTAGAAACTGACTGCACTGGTGTGAACTAGAGCCACTGAAATGCATGGAAAACACTGCATGCATTTTTAGTGCAGAAAAAATCTGGTGTGAACTAGCACTTGTGATTGTAAAAATATTTTTTTATTAATAACAAACATGTCATACTTACCTGCTCTGTGCAATGGTTTTGCACAGAGTAGCTTAGATCCTCCACTTCTTGGGTTCCCCGCTGACGCTCCTGGCTCCTTCCCCCTGCCAAGTGCCCCCATAGCATGCCGCTTTTTACAGAGCACATGCTGTGTATGTTGATAGACACACACACACAGCTCCTCTCACAGGCGATTGACAGAAACAGGAGCCAAAGGCTCCCACTGCTGCTACCATGTCCAGTGAGGCGAGAGCCACTGCTCTTGGGCACAACACTGAATAGAGATTGAGCTCAGGTAAGTATAATAGGGGGGGCTGCACACAGAAGGTTTTTCACTCTAAGGCATAGAATTTACAACAATTTTCCAGCATAACAGTGATCTGAAATATAAGGCTGAGTTGATCCTTCAGTGGCTACAGCATAAAAAATTGAAGGTTTAGAGTAGCTATTACAGTCTCCTGACCTCAAAATCATTGAGCCACTTTGGGGAGATCTTAAAAATGAATTTCTTGCTAGACAACCAAAGAATATACCTAGCGGGGTTTCTTGCGCAGCTTTATTACATGACAAAAATACTACAAGTTGTCATTGATGCTAAATGGAGCAATAAAAGATATCAAGAACTAAAAGTATACAGAGCTTTTAAACAGTGTCATTTGTATTATTTTCCTATATTGTGAGGGAAGACTAATATACATGTGTGCACTGAGAAGAAGATTTACTAAAACTGGTGCACACGGAGTCTGGTGCAGCTAGGCATAGAAACCAATCAGCTTCCAGGTTTTAGCTCTTGTTCCCACTAAATGCGTGTTTGAAATCATGCGAGTTCAAACCTGCATTTCAGTGCGATTTGAAAGACATTTGTGCAGTTTCATGCACAGATGTCTATTGAAATCGCCCCTGAAGTTGCCAAAAGTAGTGCAGGAACTACATTTGGAAGTCGGTGCGGGGCCGCAAAGTCAGCGTCGCACCGATTGGGAGAGTGAAATTTGACATGTCTAATCGCACCTATGTGAACCGGGGGCTTATTGCGAAAGGTTAATTGAACAAGCTGAAATTAGAAGCTGGTTACTATGCACAGCTGCACCAGATTCCGCGTGCACCGGTTTTATTAAATCTCCCCCACTGTGTTAGTAAAAACACACACACGCTATTTTATTATACCATTTATTAAGGTTTTGGAACGCATTGTTAGTAGAGTGTGAAAACTACTCAAGGAGATTTCTATTTTTCTTTTGCTCATTAAGAGACGCAGACATTTGAATGAAGATCAATCAAAACGAATGGGTTTCAGTACCATCAACAGAAGTAGGATGCTAGATACACAAAAAGTAAAAACTGAACTAGTGAACTAGAGATACTGTTGTACAAGGAGGATTTGGATTTTGTGGGAATTTCAGAGACCTGGTTCAACAGCTCTCATGATTGGCTGGCAAACATTCAAGGGTATACCCTATACCGCAAGGACAGAGAGGGTAAAAAAGGGGGAGGGGTATGCCTATATATCAAGAATAATGTACAAGTGAATGTGAGAGATGACATCACTGAGGGGGCTAGGGAGGAGGTGGAATCTTTATGGGTAGAGCTCCAAAGGGATGAAGCTAAGGGGAAAATAATACTGGGAGTATGCTATAGGCCCCCTAACCTGAGGGAGGAAGTGGAAACGGATCTCCTATCCCAAATTGGATTAGCAGCAAGGATGGGAAGTGTTATCATAATGGGGGATTTTAATTATCCAGACATAGACTGGGCGGAGGGAACCGCGCATTCATTTAAGGCTCGCCAGTTCCTTAGTGTCTTGCAGGACAATTTTATGGGTCAGATGGTAGACGCACCAACTAGAAATAAAACATTACTAGATCTACTGATTACCAACAATACAGACCTGATAACAGATGTGGAAATACGGGGCAATTTAGGTAACAGCGATCACAGGTCAATTAGTTTCAGTATAAATCACACAAATAGGAGACATGAAGGGAACACAAAGACACTGAATTTCAAAAGAGCCAACTTCCCTAAACTACAAACCTTGCTAAAAGGCATAAATTGGGATAAAATATTAGGAACAAAGAATACGGAGGAGAGATGGGTTTGCTTTAAGAGCATATTAAATAAGGGCATTAGCCAATGTATCCCATTGGGTAATAAATTTAAAAGAGCGAACAAACATCCTGGATGGCTTAACTCCAATGTAAAAATGCATATAAAAGCAAAGGAGAAGGCCTTCAAAAAATACAAGGTTGAAGGATCATCCACAGCATTCAGAATTTATAAAGAATGCAATAAGAAATGTAAGGGTGCAATTAGGATGGCTAAGATAGAACATGAAAGACACATAGCGGAGGAGAGCAAAAAAAATCCCAAGAAATTCTTTAAGTATGTAAACAGTAAAAAAGGGAGGACAGACCATATTGGCCCCATAAAGAATGAGGAAGGACATCTGGTTACAAAGGATGGGGAGATGGCAAAGGTATTGAATTTATTCTTCTCCTCAGTCTTCACGAGTGAATCGGGGGGCTTCAGTAACCAAAACTGCAGTGTTTATCCTCATGACACAACACAGGAAGCACCTACATGGTTAACAGAGGACGGAATTAAAATTAGACTTGAGAAACTTAACATTAATAAATCACCGGGACCAGATGGCTTGCATCCGAGGGTACTTAGGGAACTCAGTCAGGTGATTGCCAGACCGTTGTTCCTAATTTTTACAGACAGTCTATTGACTGGAATGGTACCAGCTGATTGGAGAAAAGCCAATGTAGCACCAATATTTAAAAAGGCCCCAAAAAACATCCCTGGGAATTACAGACCAGTTAGCCTAACATCAATAGTATGTAAACTCTTGGAGGGGATGATAAGGGACTATTTACAAGATTTTAGTAATAAGAATGATATCATTAGCAGTAATCAGCATGGATTCATGAAGAATCGTTCTTGCCAAACCAATCTATTAACCTTCTATGAGGAGGTGAGTTGCCATCTAGATAAAGGAAGGCCCGTAGACGTGGTGTATCTGGATTTTGCAAAAGCATTTGACACAGTTCCCCATAAACGTTTACTGTACAAAATAAGGTGCGTTGGCATGGACCATAGGGTGAGTACATGGATTGAAAACTGGCTACAAGGGCGTGTTCAGAGGGTGGTGATAAATGGGGAGTACTCAGAATGGTCAGGGGTGGGTAGTGGGGTTCCCCAGGGTTCTGTGCTGGGACCAATCCTATTTAATTTGTTCATAAACGACCTGGAGGATGGGATAAACAGTTCAATCTCGGTATTTGCAGACGATACTAAGCTAAGCAGGGCAATAACTTCTCCGCAGGATGTGGAAATCTTGCAAAAAGACCTGAACAAATTAATGGGGTGGGCGACTACATGGCAAATGAGGTTCAGTGTAGAAAAATGTAAAATAATGCATTTGGGTGGCAAAAATATGAATGCAATCTATACACTGGGGGGAGAACCTCTGGGGGAATCTAGGATGGAAAAGGACCTGGGGGTCCTAGTGGATGATAGGCTCAGCAATGGCATGCAATGCCAAGCTGCTGCTAATAAAGCAAACAGAATATTGGCATGCATTAAAAGGGGGATCAACTGCAGAGATAAAACGATAATTCTCCCGCTCTACAAGACTCTGGTCCGCCCGCACCTGGAGTATGCTGTCCAGTTCTGGGCACCAGTCCTCAGGAGGGACGTACTGGAAATGGAGCGAGTACAAAGAAGGGCAACAAAGCTAATAAAGGGTCTGGAGGATCTTAGTTATGAGGAAAGGTTGCGAGCACTGAACTTATTCTCTCTGGAGAAGAGACGCTTGAGAGGGGATATGATTTCAATTTACAAATACTGTACTGGTGACCCCACAATAGGGATAAAACTTTTTCGCAGAAGAGAGTTTAATAAGACTCGTGGCCACTCATTACAATTAGAAGAAAAGAGGTTTAACCTTAAACTACGTAGAGGGTTCTTTACTGTAAGAGCGGCAAGGATGTGGAATTCCCTTCCACAGGCGGTGGTCTCAGTGGGGAGCATTGATAGCTTCAAGAAACTATTAGATAATCACCTGAATGACCGCAATATACAGGGATATGTAATGTAATACTGACACATAATCACACACATAGGTTGGACTTGATGGACTTGTGTCTTTTTTCAACCTCACCTACTATGTAAAAAGGGCGACTAGGAGGACAACTCCTTTAGGAGGCCTAACCCCCCAACTGCTGGTGTGTGTCAGTATACCACCTAGTACGAAAGAGTAGGGACCTGTTTTCTTCCAGCTACTGAAACTACTTTACTACTATCAAGCAGCTGACTGCCGGACTGGTTAAATTATGATTTTTGTAGTGTCTCCATTCTAGCTGACAAGTCTTCGTGTTTTCTTAATTTTAGATCAGAACTCTGACAACACTGTCTTTTGTTTTATCATCTTCCCCTCTCACCCCTGTACACCTATGGACCAGAGCAGGCTTACATTTCTGCTATGGTTCTGTTTAACTTTTTCTTTTTTTTTTGGAAAGTGCTAGGGAGAGTGATAACTCTTGTAGGTTTATTTTTGCAGTCTATTTCCCCTTACCTTCACTTCTTGTCCCATAGCCAAAACAGGCTGAGATACAAATGTATCTTTTTCTCCATTCAAAAGGAGGAAAAAAACAAGGGCGTTAATACGAGACCTGGGTCCCTTGGTGAGAGCCCAGTCCCTTTACTGGGAGCACGCTGTGCAGCGTGCTTGCAGCACAAACATATGTACGCTTATATGCGGCCCCATGGTTGAAGACCTGCTTCTGTGAGGCTGCATATACTGTATGTGTACATATGGGAGGGGTTAACAACCAGCATCCAGTCTCCTTCCCCTACCAAAAAATGCAGCGCTATCAAAAATGCGTACCTCCATGGCAGGTGGCCTGCTGTGGAGGCACACGGAGAAGAGAAGGAGCCTGGAGCGCCGGCAGAGGATCCCAGAAGAGAGGGTTTAGGGGTGCTCCTGTGCAAAACCAGTGCACGAGTATAACGTGTTTAATTATTATAAATAATATATATAAAATATATAATAATATAAAACCACTTTAAAGCTGTGTATAAACTTACTGAAAGTCCTCTGATTCAGCACCAACCCAGGCTCTAGTGGACCTGTTATTTCTGCATTAGATGGCTCTTGCACGTCATTACACACGCGATGCCCTATATAGTAGTGAGGGAGCCCCTTAGCTGCCACTAGGAGAGAAGAAGAAAGACCAATGTCATCAGTCCAGCAAGAAGACCCTTGGAGAAAGATATTTTGGTAAAACACAATGTACTGTGCTTTAAAATTAAAGTGGAAGTCCATGCTAAAACTAAAATCCCTGCAAAAATCCCTAAAATCTATAGCCATCAGCATTCTAACACTAACCTCTCTAGCCCTGTAAAGAAAAAATGAATATATATACCGTTTCTGCAGGCGATCCAACCCGATCTCCAGCGGTGGAAGCTCTGCAGAGGACACGGCCGACAACGGCTGTGAAATGAATGGGATGTGGAGTCATTCATAGACTTTTTATGGGGCTTCCGTTGTCAGACATGTCCTCTGCACCCACCTCCACAGCGAAGCTGCGGCTGACAGCTCAGCGTGGGATCGGGTCGAATCGCCTGCAAAACAGGTATGTGTACTAATTTTTTCTTTACAGGGCTAGAGAGGTTAGAGTTGGAATGCTGGTGGCTATAGATGCAGGGATTTTAGTTTTAGCATGGACTTCCACTTTAATTCATTATTTTTAGAGAACTTTTTTTTATGCACAGTGTTCTATATTAAACTCAATTCCAGACTGTGTTTATTTTAACCGCTTCAGCCCCGGAAGATTTTACCCCCTTCCTGACCAGAGCACTTTTTGCGTTTCGGCACTGCGTTGCTTTAACTGACAATTGCGCGGTCGTGCGACGTTGCACCCAAACAAAATTTACATCCTTTTTTTCCCACAAATAGAGCTTTCTTTTGGTGGTATTTGATCACCTCTGTGGTTTTTATTTTTTGCGCTATAAACCAAAAAAGAGTGACAATTTTGAAAAAAAAAAGCATTATTTTTTACTTTTTGCTACTTTTGATACAGTACATACACTGGCTATAGAAGTGAATAGCTATACACATGTCTGTGCTTGAAGTAAACACTGATGCTTGCACACATCAGTGTTTATACGCGTACAAGCAGGGCCCTCTGATTTCTACTCTATTGAATTGTAACTGTACTGTCTGCCCTAACGTTATAAAGCGCTGCGCAAACTGTTGGCGCTATATAAATCCTGTATAATAATATGAAAAGCATCAGCGTTTACCTGAGTACAGCTACATACAGCCATTACTCGTATGGCTGGCTGTATGTGCTACCTGTTGCTCCCCAGCTGTGGAAAAACACTAAAATATTTACGCTAGAGACCATTTGCGCATCAAACTGTTCATGTACATCAGCCCTTTAAAATGTGTTTTGTATTTGTTTCTATTCCTGTTGAAGGAAATTATTCTCACTTTCTCTCCTAACAGTAAGTGAGAGAACATCTTCCAAATAGGGACGCGGGCAACAATAAAATGCGACAGAGTCTCTCTATTTTCCCCTCTATCCAAAGCAAAATTAAAGTTTAGATTTTTTGGGCTTTATAAAGTTATTTTTACACATGATTGTTTCAAATGATTAAACACATTTTCTTTTGTACAAAGGTAATGGACATGGGCTGGCCTGAGCTACATGCTCCCCCTCTGGATAAAATGTGTTCCATCTGTAAGGCAATGGAATCTTGGATGAACAGTGACCCATTGCATGTAGTTGTAATTCACTGCAGAGTAAGTGCGTAGCAAATGTATGTAAATTTAAAATGCTACAGTGTTTTTTGTTTTATCTGGCTGAGAAGCTTAAATTCTGTACTAAGCTTCCTTTATTTTAGTAATACCTAAAGGAGCTAAACCATGGGACACTCTAATGCTGGCTTATTGCTGGGGGTAAATAATGACATTTTTAAAAAAGAGAATAGGGTTTTTTTACTGTAAAGTGTAAGCCACAGCTAAATTAATAAAAAAGAAAAAAAATTTGCAATACATGCCTAGTTCCCCATGTTTTATCCATTGTTCACAAGATAACCAGGTAAGAACAGGGTAGGCACAGGGCACAAGACAGCTTCCAGTTTCTAACAAGGTTATTAGGTAACTTTTTGCATTTATCCAACAAATTTAACACAATGCATTATAATCATACATTTGCACGGAGCAAAGGGTAGCAAATAAAATAAATTAATTCGTAGGATTTACATTTCCTGTAATCCCCGAAGGAGTGTTAGCTGTCAGTTCCTGTGGTACCTCATCAATGTCTCCCAATTTGTTTGAGAATAGCCAGATCTCTTTTTTTGTCATCTAGGAGTTGACTGGAGAGTGCAAAATTTGGTGCAGCTGTGCATGGTTGCCAATCGGCTTCTAACTTCAGCTTGTTTAATTAAGCTTTGACAACAAAACTTGGAGGCGGATTGCACCAGATTTTGCACTCTCTAGTTTTAGCAAATCAACCTTTGGTCCCAAAACGCAAAGGTAAAAATTGTTTTCAACATTTAAGCGTGTCTGATATAATATATTTGTAGGCTGTTTGTGAATAAGTGGATGACGAGCAGTTTTCGCAACTTCTGACAAAAATCATAATCTTTCTGTTCTATACCCATACATACAGTATATCCTACCCTACTCTTAGGCCCTGTTCAAATCATTTTGTTTTTACTTTCGTGCACTTTTACGGGCATTTTTAAGTGCTTGTTTATGGCCATTTTAGTTTGTTTTGCATGCCTTTCATGCATTGTGAATTTTTATTGTTAACTAGTGAGAATGCTTTTTGTGTAGTGACATGAGGGGATTTGCTTCCTGGTTTCAATGTATGGAGCTGAGCAAACGTGACCGATTTTACATCCCTATTTGCAGCCACAGCAACTGTTGTAGTCTTCATTGCAGAGGAGTACAAGGCATTTATACAGGGAGGACGGTGCTTGTTACCATGGGATGACAAACTGCAATGTGCTCACAAACAACAAGTTGAAAATACTTTTTATGTGCTTCAATAGACTTCAATGAGCCAGAAAACACAGATAAATGCATGTAAAATTGGACATGCCTCATTTTTTTCAATTCAGCACACAGATGGGAACAGCCTCAAAGGACTCCGTGGGGTTGATTTACTAAAACGGGAGAGTGCAAAATCTGGTTCAGCTATGCATGGTAGCCAATCAGCTTCTAAGACTGGCCATGCATTATACAATTTTCTTATTCAATTTCCTTTAGCTTTGCCTTCAACTATGTAGTGCAAGGACCTGCCTGATTGCATACAAATTGAAAGTGTTTAGGTTTGACTTCATATTATATGGTTTTGGTAAATTTAAAGGAAAATTGTATTATGTATGGACAGCTTAAATTCATCTTGTTTAATTAAGGTTTGACAAAAACATTGGAAGCTGATTGGTTTCTCTGCAGAGCTGCACCAGATTTTGTACTCTCCAGTTTTAGTAAATCAACCCCAATATATTTTTATATGCTGTATAACGCACATAAAACTGCAGAGGTGTGATCCAGGCCTTACAGCTGCTAACATTCTTTCCTTTTTAACTCTCTTCTCCTTCAATAATGTTCTCAGCCATTTGACAAATAATTATAGGAAAATGGTTGCTGAAATTCTTATCACTGTAAGTGCTTATCACTTCTCTTTTTACCTGCTGCTTGGACAAGTCATTTCTTTTCCTCTCACCCTTAAAAATATGTTCTCTGGTAAGCTGGTCCTACCTATTGCAATCTGATTGCACGATCGTCTTTAGATTTGCCAACAGCACCCTATGTAGGATGAGAGCTTATCTTATTGGATATAAATTGAATGGATTGTTTAGGTAGGTCCTCCCACTACACACTTGTTGGTAAATCTAAAGGCAGTTGTACAGTTACAACCTCCTAGATTTAGGCTGATCAACTCTCTGCAAATTGATAGTCTTGGTTGAAAGTGTTGCCCTTCCCTCTATTATTGCAGGTATTACATCAGGTGGATATCTAACAGATTCCAGTGGAAATACTAATTGTATGTAACAAGGGACACATAGCGACAGATGGGGTTATGTTGCTGCCTACAAGAGGATTTAGTCACTGACAAAAAAAACAATGACTAGTCTGGTATGTGTTGTGCACACACACTCCATGCTATTGTTCCTGCAATTCAGCATGTCCTTTATTACATAGTGAAAAAAAGACACAAGTCCATATGCTTCAACCAATTTAAAAAAAGAAAACCTCCATATACACAACCATTTGCCCACAGTTTAATCAGAGGAAAGCAAAAAAAAAATAAAGCAAAAAAGCATGATCCAATTTGATCCCCCAAGAGGCAATCTTCTCTTCCCTGGATCAACTACCCGCCGGTGTTATTACCTCTACATGTTAGTATCCATCTATATTTTGTGCATTTAGGAATGCATTCAGCTTTTTTTTAAAAAACAATTAACTGAGCTGCCCAGAACCAGTTCCTGAGGGAGTCTATTTAACATTCTAGTTCAACCAATAAAAAGGGGGAAAAAATCCCCCCCCCCAGAAAAAAAAAAAAATCATACAATCCCATATACACAATCCTTCAGCCACACAAGGTGATTCCCCGTTCACCAGATGATATGTCAGATCTTCTGTTCCTGGTGATTGTCATGTCCCTGGTAGTCCATCCCCCCTACAGTTAGAACACACCGAGGGAACAAACTTAACCCCTTTATCGCCCCCCTAGTGTTAACCTCTTTCCCGCCAGTGTAATTTTTACATTGATCATTGCATTTTTAGTTTTGGTCCACAAAAAGTGTCATTTGGGGTCAGATTTGTCCGCTGCAATGTCACAGTCCCGCTAAAAATCACAGATCGCCGCCATTACCAGTAAAAACAATAAAAATAAAAGTCCCTAAATCTATTGCATAGTTTGTAGGCGCGATAACTTTTGCGCAAACCAATCAATATATGTCTATTGTGATGTTTTTGAAAAACAAAAATGTAGGAGAATATATATCAGCCTAAACTGATGAAAACATTTTGTTTTTTTATAGATTTTTTTTTTTTTTGGATATGTATTATAGCAGAAAGTAAAAAGTTTTTTTCAAAATTGTTGGTCTTTTTTTGCTTATAGTGCAAAAAAAAACTGGAGAGGTGATCAAATACCACCAAAAGAAAGCTCTATTTGTAGGGAAAAAAGGACTTCAATTTTGTTTGGGTACAGTGTCGCGTGACCGTGCAATTGTCTGTTAAAACGATGCAGGCCGTATCGCAAAAAAAAAAAATGACCTGGTCATTAAGGGGGCAAATCGTTCTGGGACTGAAGTGTTACATGCACGCACTACATACTTTTCTGCAGCTTCTCCACTGACGTATATTGAACCAAAAAAAGCACTGTTTTGCGTTGAAAAAGTCCTTGACCCTTTCCAAATATGCAACCGCTGAAAAAAGCATAGATGTGAATGTGTCCCATAGGAGACCATGTTAAATGAACTGCAGTGCGTTTCTGCAAAAAGCACCAAAAAACGCAGAAGTGTGAACCAGGTCTAATGCCCTGTACACACGATCGGATTTTCCGATGGCAAATGTGTGATACGACCTTGTTGTCGGAAATTCTGACAGTGTGTGGGCTCCATCACACATTTTCCATCGGAATTTCTGACGCACAAAGTTTGAGAGCTTGCTATAAAATTTTCCGACAACGAAATCCGTTGTCGGAAATTCCGATTGTGTGTACACAAATCCGACGCACAAAGTGCCATGCATGCTCAGGATAAATTAAGAGACGAAAGCTATTGGCTACTGCCCCGTTTATAGTCCCGACGTACGTGTTTTACGTCACCGCGTTCAGAACGATCGGATTTTCCGACAACTTTGTGTGACCGTGTGTATGCAAGACAAGTTTGAGCCAACATCCGTTGGAAAAAATCCATGGATTTTGTTGTCGGAATGTCCGATCAATGTCCGACCGTGTGTATGGGGCATTAGACGTTTAGTAGCAGCATGCTTTTTTTGTATCACCTGTCATAATGGGGTTTAAAAAAATTAAAATTAGCCCTTTATAGTACAAAAACAGCAGCTAATCGCTACTATAAGGGGTTCATTTATACTGTGAAACAGTGAAAGTAATAATATATATTATATCATATATATATAATAATGAGTACACCCAGAAGTAGGATATATGGACATTTTAACTAGGAGTCAGACATGACGCTATATGAAGGGTGGAAGGAGAGATATAAATCTTTTTTTATTTTAAAGTAGTACTAAAAGCTGAGACTTTTACTTAATTATTTTTTTTTATGGATATAATTATTTTAAATAGAATGCACAATACTGGTAAAAGTTGACTTTAAATGTAATTGTAATGCCTTATATTATCTCCAGTCTATCAGCTGTCACCTTCTCTGGGTTCAGATGCTGATCTTCCCAGAGTCTTTAAAGTTATTTTCATTAGACCACAAACATGTTATACTTACCTGCTCAGTGAATGGTTTTGCACAGAGCAGCCCTGATTCTCTTCTAGGGACCTCCACTGATGCTTCTGGCTCCTCCTGCCTTCAGAGTGCCCCTATAGCAAGCTGCAAAGTATAGTATAGCAGGGTAAAAAAAAAACTTCTGACTTTAGAACCACTCACTTCCTGCTCAGGACTACATTTTCCATGAGGCATCGCCACTCACACATTCACATTCACAAGGTTTCAGGCACTTACTGACATGTATGGATGGTGTACTGAGCTGTATGTGTGCTGCACTGTAGTTCCTGATATGTAAACAAATATTGCATTCTGTATGCAGGGCACCTAATCGACTGGCCGATTAATCGGTTATGAAAATCGTTGACAACTATTTTCATAATCGATTAGTTGTCTCGGCCCTAATATTATGTACATTTAGGAAACAATCCAGGCCTTTTTTAAAGCAATCTCCTGAGCGTGCCAGAACCAGCTCTTGAGTGAGTTTATTCCACATTTTTACAGCTCTTACTGTGAAGAAGCCTTTTTGTATGTGGAGGTTAAATCTCTTTTCCTCTAGACGTAAAACATCCCCCTTGTCCTCTGTAGAGACCCGAATGTTAAAAATTCTATACCAGATTCACTATATGGACCACTTATATACAGTATTTATACATGTTGATCATATCACCTATCAAGAGGGACTAGATTCAGTTCCTGTAATATTTCCTCATAGCTGAGCTCCTCCATGCCTCTTATAATTTTGGTTGCCCTTCTCTGCACTTTCTCCAGTTCCCCGATATCCTTTTTTTACACTGGTGCCCAAAACCGAACTGCACATTCCAGATGAGGTCTTAGTAATGATTTGTACAGGGTCAAAATGATCTCTCTCAAAATGATCTCTCTCTCTGTCTCTCTCTCTCTCTCTCTCTCTGTCTCTCTTGTCTTTTAATACAAAAATGTATTTTACTTTATCTTTAGGAACTGCAGCTTGGCATTGCATTCTATTAAGTCTCTGTGATCTATAAGAACACCCAGATCCTTCTCAACCATTGACTCATCCACATCAGAGGTCCATTTTTGGGGGGGAAATGTATTTGAAGAGTACAAAGTGACACTTCATGCCTGTCACCACACAGCCCGTGGTGCATTGCGCTTGCTGTGTGGTGACGTGGTGCAGCCTGTCTGCATTTTACAGCCCTTCCGGGCTGTGTTGTGGTGAAAACGGGGCACAAAAAACATTTGTTTGCTATGTACCCCAGTGGTGACTGGCATTGCCTGTGGAAAAATACCGGTCACTGCACTCTTGTGAACAGGCCCAAACGCTGCATTCTTAAGAAGTTTAAAAGGTATTTTCTGTACTTGCTAAAAATGGTCTTACCCTGAAAAATTAAAACTCATGCAGCCACCACAACTAAAGCCTGGTAAGCTGCAATATATGAATTTGTTGTTTCTAGGCTCAGATCTGCTTTAACCTGCTCGCGCTATAGCTGAATGATGGCTACAGCGCGGACCTTAATTGCCGGGAGGCCGTCAGATGACGTCCTCCCATGCATAAGCTGCCTGCATGCACGGCACGCTCTGTGATCATTAAGTCTGAGACTCGGCTGATCACAGATCGGCGTAAGGGGTCGATCTCGGCCCCTTACCATGTGATCAGCTGTCAGCCAATGACAGCTGATCACCTGATATAAACAGAAGATCGGTCATCGGTTTTTTTTTTTTTTTCCACCGGTTTCCGTCAGAGGGACATCGGTCCCTCACACAGCCGTGGCTGCCTCATCTGTGCCCAACAGTGCCACCTACCTTTGCCCACCAGTGCTGCCAATCAGTGCTTATCAGTGCCACCCATCAGTGCCAACCATCAGTGCCCTCAGTGCCACCCATCAGTGCTGCCTTATCAGTGCTCATCAGTGCACATCAACGAAGAAGAAAAGTTACCTGTTTTCAAAATGTATCTATTTGTGTGAAAAAAAATTTCAATTATGCATAGCGTTGCAATTGTCATTCAAATTGTGACAGTGCTGAAAGCTGAAAATTGGCCTGGGTAGGGAGGGGGTTTAAGTGCCCAGTAAGCAAGTGGTTAAGTAATTGCAACTAGGGATCCTGCCTCAGGGGACATGTATCAATGAAAACATTTTTTTTTAAACAGCTGTTTTTTTGGGAGCAGTGATTTTTTTTAATGCTTAAAGTGAAACAATAAAAATGAAATATTCCTTTAAATATTGTGCCTGGGGGGGTGTCACATTTTTCCCGTGTTTAGAACAGTACCACAGCAAAATAACATTTCTAAACGAAAAATTGTCATTTAAAACTGATCGCGGCTGTAATGAATTGTCGGGTCTCGGCAATTGAGAAAAAGAGCATGGGATCCCCCTCCAGTCCATTACCAGGCCCTTTGGGTCTGGTATGAATATTAAGGGGAACTCCAAACTAAAATTAAAAAAAAAATTGCATGGGGGTCCCCCTAAAATCCATACCAGGCCCTTTGGGTCTGATATGGAAATTAAGGGGAACACTGTGTCAGAATTTAAAAAAAAATGGTGTAGGGGTCCCCCACAATATCCATACCAGACCCTTATCCGAGCGCACAACCTGGCAGGCCGCAGAAAAAGAGGGGGGGGGGATGAGAGAGAGCGCCCCCCCCTCCTGAACCGTACCAGGCCACATGCCCTTAACATGGGGAGCTCCTCAAAGCACCTTGTCCCCTTGCCCGGTGGTTGTGGGGGTCTGTGGGCGGGGGGCTTATCGGAATCTGGAAACCCCCTTTAACAAGGGAGTGGCGCTGTGCATAAAAGAGGGAAAGTCTGTATATAATAATCCAACTATTTAGAGTGACTGGCGTGTCTATATAATATTCTCAAGAATACAAATGCCAATGTAGTATTGGATACAATAGTGTATACCACACATGTAAAGTGATAAGTGCTAATTGGTGTGAAAAATTAAATACTATATATTAGTGCAACCATAATCCCATATACTCAAAAAGAGCGAAATTAAAAACTAACTATTTTTGTTAGTGTAATCATGATCCCATGTACAAAAACAGAGAGAGATCATGAAATATAAGCACTAATGGCCTATACGGTGATCCGTTTTGTGTTAATCGGTCTGTTATATAAAAAACAAACAAACCAAAAGTGACAAGTGCAAAGTGACGGGTGCAGACCAATTATTGGTATTTCAACCCCTAAATGGTAATGTGCAAATATACTTCAAATAATATGTAATAATCCTATAATAAATCCTCAGTATAGAACAAAACCAAAAAAATGACAATTGCAAAATGAACCAAATAATAATATTCACACCCCTAAGTGGTAATGTGCAGGTAAACTCCAAATAATATATGACATTTCTGTAGTAAATCCTCTATATTCTCAAAAAAATATATATAATATGTATTTTTATGTTGAGTCTTCAACCAAAGAAAAGAGTCCTATATAATGTGCAATATCAAATGTTCATAAAGTGACATAATATGTCTTCCAACTGAATTCTTCCTGATCTTAACAGACTCCCCCTGATGTGATTGCACTCACCGGAGCGCTATACCCTTGCAGGGCTATAAGCGTAAGATGTTTGTTTTCCAGGTTCCGATGTCCTTCCGAATCCTTAGGTGTTGATATCCTTTCAATTTCAAATCCCTCGATCTGGGTCATCCACTCATGCAAAGGGAGGAGGTAGGGGGAAAAGGTGCGCTATCCCCTATTCCAATCCTGTTCCCAGCCGAACATCCGCTGGGAAATAAATAAATCAAGAATCAATTTCCTAGATTTAGAGATCTGGTAGGAAGAGAGAAGAATCAAGACCAAGATTTTCTTCAAAACAGTCGACCGGAACAGCTACCTCTCTATGGACAGTTGTCATCATTCATCCTGGTTGTTGAATATTCCAAAGGGACAACTGGTCAGACTAAGAAGGGATTGTACATCTGAATCTTGTCTTGCTGTTATGAGAGATGAAGTTTGGTCTGCACCCGTCACTTTGCACTTGTCACTTTTGGTTTGTTTGTTTTTTATAAAACAGACCGATTAACACAAAGCGGATCACCGTATAGGCCATTAGTGCTTATATTTCATGATCTCTCTCTGTTTTTGTATATGGGATCATGATTACACTAACAAAAATATTTAGTTTTTAATTTCTCTCTTTTTGAGTATATGGGATTATGGTTGCACTAATATATAGTATTTAATTTTTCACACCAATTAGCACTTATCACTTTACATGTGTGGTATACACTATTGTATCCAATACTACATTGGCATTTGTATTCTTGAGAATATTATATAGACACGCCAGTCACTCTAAATAGTTGGATTATTATATACCGATTTTCCCTCTTTTATGCACAGCGCCACTCCCTACTTTCTGAATTTATTCCTTTGGGGTTACATGGAAGTGTCCCCTGCCTACATAGGGGGGCAGCAGTTGCAAAAATATCCTGAAGCGTAGATCCACTGACAAATAATTACCCCTTTAACAAGGGGACCCCCAGATCCCGGCCTCCCCCCAGTGTGAAATGGTAACGGGGTACAAATGTACCCCTATCATTTCACCAAAAAAGTGTCAAAATTTTAAAAACGACAAGACAGCTTGGGGACAAGTCCTTTATTAAAAAAAAATATAAAAATAAAAATGTCCCATGATGTCCATTCATCTTCTTCTATCACGCTGCGACATACCGAAAAAGAAAAAAAAACCTGCTTCCATGGGAGGCTCCCGCTGCCTGACGCTTCTTGGCTTGTGACAGCTTTTATATAACTGAGGGAGGCCCCACACGGTGACCCTTCTCCCTCTGACGCACAGGAACTTTCCCATGGCTTCCCCATGGCGTCAGAGGGGGCGGGGTCACCGTTTACGTAACCGGGTTGCCCCGCCCCCTATGACACCACGGGGAAGCCATGGAGAAGTCCCCGTGCGTCAGAGGGGGCTGGGTCACCCGGTTACATCACCTGGTGGCCCCGCCCTCAGTTATATAAGAACTGTCACAAGCGAAGAAGCATCACACGGCAGGAGCCTCCCATGGAGGCGGGTTGGTTACAGATTTAAATTTTTTTTTTTCGGTCTGTCGCGGCGTGATAGAAGATGAATGGACATCATGGGACATTTTTTACTTTTTTATTTTTTAATAAAGGACTTTTTCCTAAGCTGTGTCTTGTTACATAGTTACATAGGTTGAAAAAAGACACAAGTCCATCCAGTTCAACCATAAAAAAATAAAATAAAAAATATCGTACAATCCAATATACCCAATTCTATAACCACAGCTGATCCAGAGGAAGGCAAAAAACCCCAGCAGAGCATGCTCCAATTTGCTACAGCAAGGGAAAAAAATTCCTTCCTGATCCCCCCAAGAGGCAATTGGATTTTCCCTGGATCAACTTTACCTATAAATGTTAGTACCCAGTTATATTATGTACATTTAGGAAAGTGTCCAGGCCTTTCTTAAAGCAATCTACTGAGCTGGCCAGAACCACCTCTGACGGGAGTCTATTCCACATTTTCAAAGCTCTTACTGTGAAGAAACCTTTCCGTATTTGGAGATGAAATCTCTTTTCTTCTAGACATATGTCAGGTCACCTGGGACACAGATAACAGATGCACTCTGTAGGAGTCGGAAGTGCACTGCTAAGGTAGTGGACCCTAGGACTGACTGCTGCGGATTGAACCCTGGAAGGTTCAGGAAGCAAGTCTACAGGATAACTAACATGGATCCCAGTGGGAG
The DNA here is from genome assembly GCF_042186555.1 of Aquarana catesbeiana. Classification (NCBI taxonomy): domain Eukaryota; kingdom Metazoa; phylum Chordata; class Amphibia; order Anura; family Ranidae; genus Aquarana; species Aquarana catesbeiana. The sequence continues at coordinate 246,755,954 of NC_133328.1, read as the reverse complement.
CTAGAGCATAGAATCCCCAGGGCGCGGAGTCTAAGAGCCAGCGGATGTTCACCAGAGCCTCTAGTGGTGAGGATGGACTGCGCTGCGGCTCCAGGTCGTGGCCCCCAGGGTCTCACAGCTCACGCTCACTGTAGACTACAGGAGAAGAGGAAGGAGGCAGCAGGCTGGAACGACAGGGAAGTAAGGGGTAAGCCAAAGGTCAGGGCGACTAGCAGACAAGGATAAACATAACACGCCAAAGGTCAGGGTAACAAGCAGAGAGGGAGAGTCGAGAACAGGCCAAAGTCGGTAACAGGAATCAGACGTAGGAAACACAGCAAGTACACACGGAGGCTAACACACAATGGTTGATCAGCACTGCTTGCTTGCAGTGCACAGGTTAATATAGGGTTCCCTGATAGGGCCTGGGGTGGAGCCATGCTTAGAGGAGAGGTTATAAAACCAGTCAGGTGAGAGGCAGCTGGTCTTTAGAGACGAACACATGGAGACAGGTAAGCTGACAAAGAAAACTCTATTGCATAACCATGACAACGTAAAGAGTCCTCTGTGCTGACCGTAAAGAGAATAACTCAACACCAAGTTCACTATATGGACCCCTTATATATTTGAACATGTTAATCATCTCCCACCTTATTCTCCTCTTCTCAAGAGTGAATAAATTCAGTTCCTCTAATCTTTCCTCATAGCTGATCTCCTCCATGCCTCTTATCAGTTTTGGTTGCCCTTCTCTGCTCTTTTTCCAGTTCCCCAATATCCTTTTTGAGAACTAGTGCCCAAAGCTGAACTGCATATTCCAGATGATGTCTTACTAATGATTTGAACAGGGGCAAAATGATATCTCTCTCTCTGGAGTCCATACCTCTCTTAATACAAGAAAAGACTTTGCTCGCTTTGAAAACCGCAGCTTGGCATTGCATGCTATTATTGAGCTTATGATCTACCAAAACCCCCAGATCCTTCTCCACTATGGATTCCCCCAGTTGTACTCCCCCTGGCATGTATGATGCATGCATATTCTTAGCCCCCAAGTACATAACTTTACATTTCTCAACATGAAACCTCATCTGCCACATAGTCGCCCAATTAGACAGTGCATTGAGGTCGGCTTGTAAATTGGAGACATCGTGTAAGGACGTTATTCCACTGCATAGCTCGGTGTCATCTGCAAAGACAGAAATGTTACTTTTGATCCCAGACCCAATATCATTTATAAAGATAAAAAGTAAGGGTCCCCGCACTGAACCTTGGGGTACATCACTGATAACCCTAGACCATTCAGAGTAAGAATCATTAACCACTAGCCTGTAGACTTTACCTTACACATGAGCCGTGTGTGCAGAACTGTATCGAACGCTTTTGCAAAATCCAAGTATACCACGTCCACAGCCACCCCTTTGTCCAAGGTTTTACTCACCTCTTCATAAAAAGAAATCAGGTTTGTCTGACAACTTCTGTCTTTCATGAATCCATGCTGTCTGTTGCTTAAAATGTTTTTTTTTTTTCCAGCAAGAACTCATCTATGTAGTCTTTTATTAAACGCTCCAGTATCTTCCCCACTATACAAGTTAAACTAACAGGTCTATAGTTACTTGGTAAAGACCTTTATCCCTTTTTAAATATAGGCACCACGTTTGCCCTGTGCCAATCTAGTGGTACTATTCCCATCATTAATGAGTCCCTAAAAATTAGATAAAATGGCTTTGAAATTACAGAGCTCAATTCTTTTAGGATCCATGGGTGGATGCCATCAGGTCCAGGTGCTTTATCCACCTTTATTCTGTCTAAATATTTCTGGACCATATCACTTTTGAGCCATTGTGGATCATTCAGGGCTGTGTCAATACCACCCCCATTATGGACATGAGCTCCCCCATGCTCTTTTGTATACACAGAGCTGAAGAAAGTATTTAATAAATTATCCTTCTCCTTGTCCCCAGTCACCCACTCTAGATTATTTTGTAAAGGGCCTACATGCTCAGACCTGATCTCTTTACTATTAATATATTTGAAGAATTTTTTGGGGTTTGTCCTATCTTTTGCAATCTGTTGTTCATTTTGAAATGTTGCATCTGTGATTTCCTTTTTATATATTCTGTTAAATTCTTTGTAACATTTAAACGACACTAGTGTTCCTTCACCTTAAAATCAGGTCTGGTATGGATTTTGGGGGAGACCCCTACGCCATTTCTAAAAAAAATTGGCGCAGGGTTCCCCTTAATTTCCATATCAGACCCGAAGGGCCTGGTATGGATTTTAGGGGGACCCCCACACAATTTTTTTTTTTTCATTTTGGTTCAGGTTTCCCTTAATCTTCATACCAGACCCAAAGGGCCTGGTAATGGACTGGGGAGGATCCCATGCTCTTTTTTTCAATGAGTTTTATTTATATTGCCGAGACCTGACAATTCATTACAGCTGCGATCAGTTTTAAATGACAATTTTTCCTTTGGAAATGTCATTTTTCTGTGGTACTGTTCTAAACACGGGAAAAATGTGCCACTTTACAGATGTACTATAGACACCCCCCAGGCACAATATTTAAAGGAATATTTAATTTTTATTGTTTCACTTTAAACATTAAAAAAATCACTGCTCCCGAAAAAGCGACTGTTTTTTAAAAAAAAAATGTTTGCATAGATACATATGCCCTGGGGCAGGACCAGGGTCCCCAAACACTTTTTTGACAATAACGGCTCATCCCTCATTGCAACAGCTTCCGAGTTAAAAAACAAAAAAAAACAATCTGCTTTCTAAGTAGATTTTGAGATTTAATTTACTATAGAGCTTTTTCTGTGTTTTCAGTCTGTGTTTGAGCTAGGAAGACCATTAGATTGCTTTCACCAACAAACTTCTGTTAATGCTACATCATTTTTATTTTTGTGTCATTGGTTTTTTTTAGGGTGGAAAGGGAAGAATTGGAGTTGTTATATCATCATATATGCACTTTACTGAAGTTTCTCTAGGGTGAGTTATCAAATATTTTTATATGACTGATGTGAAACTGCAAATAAAATCTGGAATTACTGGCTTCCCTTTTTATACCTTCTCATTAAATCAGAACTAACCTCTCTCAATCAACATTAACTATTTTCAGTCAGTATGCTGCTAGCATTAGTAAATTATATTTACTGTACATGTTTTAAAATTGTGTTTTTTTTTTTTTTTGTTTTTTTGTTGTTTTTTTTTTTACCTTTCTTTTTTTTTTTTCACTTGCTTTTTGGTTTCTGACCTCGGCCAAAAATGATGTCATACATCCCAGGTGTCTTCATGGGCATTTTTTTCTTTCATCAGGAGGAATGCATAGAGCATTCCTGTGCAATTTGTGTGTTGCAGAGATCCCTTGGAGTGATTTGGGGGGGGTGGGGCGGGTGGGGGGATAGGGAGAGAAGGATATGTGCTAGGGGGCACTCTGTGAGAGGAGAAGACTTGTGCTGAGGGGGGAGGATGGACTTTATATCCAACCAACCCCCTTCTAAAACAAGTCCCCTTCTCCCATTCCCTCTCAAGGTGCCCCTAGCACATATCCCCCCCCCCCTCCAATCACACTAAGTGATCTCTGTAAACCTGTTCCCCTCACCCCCTTCTCCATATCCTTCTCCCAGCAAGTCGCATGTACGGTATATTATATACAGACCTCAGAACAGTGTGGATAAGGCTGAGTGGTGTGCCTCCTCCTCCTTGTCTGTGCACAGGAACATATCACAGCAGGAGGAGGAGGGGCGGGATCAATTCGCTTGGATTAGTGGGCTCTGTCTGTGTATCAGATGCAGCCATGGGGAGAGATGCCAGATGCCAGCCTGCCACGGATATGTGCGCGCAGCGTGCGGGACTTCAACCACCCAGCTATAGTGCACGCTGGGGCCCGGGCCCAGAAAAGATGGTCGCCACGGCCGCACGTTGCAGCAGGCGGCGGGCCCTTGGACCAAGGCCGAAGTGACCGACCGGTCAGTCCGCCCCTGGACTGAGGTCACCCAGGAGATGTTGAAGATAAGACAGGGTGATTTCTGTGGTACTCTTGGCCTCAGTAGGTAAAAAATGCAACTAAAAACAAATGGGGAGCCCTCATCGGGATTTAGTGCCGCTGCAGTACAGAAAGAACTGGTTTCAGCTTCCAGCAACTTGTGATTGTTTAGAGATGCATCCTTGTTTAACTTTAGCATACATGTGACATTACTATTACACACCTTTTGGGCTTAAGGTCATGAGCTACTAAGAGCGCTAAGAAAGTTTGGGCAAAGGGCATCTGCCATGGTTAATAAGGACCAATAGGTATACAAATGTTCCTTGACTGGGCTATAAACAGCCAGATTGAGGAAATATTCTCAGATGTCTGTGGGCATATGTACAGTAAATCTTGTTATGTGTACATCTGGCTTTGAATTCCTACATAAATATTTTTTAACTTAAAGTGTGCGACCCTTTGTATGGCTATTGTCCATTGTCACTAAGCCAAAAGGTGATGGAAACTTAAACTGTTATGGTTGTTACTGGAACAGGAAGTCTTCCAGTTAGCAACACTTGCTCCAGTGGCAGTTGTGTATAAGACACTATAAAACTGTTTCAATAGTTTTGCTTTGTAGAGATTTCTAGTCACATCTCATTGAGTCCCAGGAACAGGAAGTAAAGGGATGTCGCCTCACAAGCCTTCAGACAAAAAAGTATTTTTTGTGCTATCTAAAACAAGGAAGGTTTTGTTATAGGTATACTAAAGAAATAGTTTAGCTAATTATCTGTCTCTCTGTACACAACATATTCTTATCATTGTTTTACATAACAAAACAGGTAAAAATCGATTGTCATTCTTATGATGATTGGCTTTATATATATATATATATATATATATATATATATATATATATATATATATATATATATATATATATATATATATATATATATATATGATTCAGGTTTGAACAGCAGACCTCCAGGGTTCTGAATGCAGCAGGGCAGCCACTCAGCACGGCATAGTGCATCCGGAAAGTATCACAGCGATTAACTTTTTCCACATTTTGTTATGTTACAGCCTTATTCCAAAATGGATTCAATTAATTATTTTCCTCAAAATTCGACCAACAATACCCCATAACGACAATGTGAAAGGCGTTTGTTTGAAATCTTTGCAAATGTATTAAAAATAAAAAACAAAAAAAAAATCCCATGTACATAAGTATTCACAGCCTTTGCTCAATACTTTTGTTGAAGCACCTTTGGCACCAATTACAGCCCAAAGTCTTTTTGAGCATGATGCTACAAGCTTGACACACCTATTTTTGGGCAGTTTCTCCCATTCTTCTTTGCAGGACCTCTCAAGCTCCATCAGGTTGGATGGGAAAAGTCGGTGTACAGCCATTTTCAGATCTCTCCAGAGGGGTTCACTTCTGGGCTCTGGCTGGGCCACTCAAGGATATTCAGAGTTGTCCTGGAGCCACTCCTTAGTTATCTTGGCTGTACTTAGGGTCATTCTCCCGTTGGAGGATGAACCTTCGCCCAAGTCTGGGGTCCAGAGCGCTCTGGAGCAGGTTTCATGAAGGATGTCTCTGTACATTGCTGCATTAATCTTTCCTTTGATCCTGACTAGTCCCCCAATTCCTGTTGCTGAAAAACATCCCCATAGCATGCTGTCACCACCATGCTTCACTGTATGGGTGGTATTGGCCAGGTGATGAGCGGTGCCTGGTTTCCTCCAGACATGATGTTTTCCATTCAGGTCAAAGAGGTCAATCTTTGTTTCATCAGACCAATTATGTTTCTCATGGTCAGCGTCCTTCAGGTGACTTTTGACAAACTCCAGGAGGCTGTCATGTGCCTTTTCACTGAGGAGTGTCTTCCACTCTACAATACAGGCCTGATTGGTGGAGTGCTGCAGAGATGGTGGTTCTTCTGGAAGGTTCTCCTCTCTCCACAGAGAAACCCTAGAGCTCTGTCAGATTGACCATCGGGTTCTTGGTCACCTCCCTGACTAAGGCTCTTCTCCCTCAATTGCTCAGTTTAGCCAAGTGTCTTGCTCTAGGAAGAGTCCTGGTGGTTCCAAACTTCTTCCATTTACAGATGAAGGAGGCCACTGTGCTCATTGGGACCTTCAATGCTGCAGAAATTTTTTACTGTACCCTTCTAGATCTGTGCCTCAATACAATCCTATGTCGGAGGTCTACAGACAATTTCTTGGTCTTCATGGCTTGGTTTGTGCTCTGACATGCACTGGTAAATGTGAGACCTTATGTAGACAGGTGTGTGCCTTTCCAAATCATGTCCAATCAACTGAATTTACCACAGGTGGACTCCATTCAAGTTGTAGAAACCTCTTAACCCTTTCATGACTAAGCCTATTTTTGAAATTTGGTGTTTACAAGTTAAAATCCGTATTTTTTGCTAGAAAATTACTTGGAACCCCCAAACATTATTTATATATATATATATATATATATATATATATATCAATCAGAGAATCTAGAGAATAAATTGGAGATTGTTGCAATATTTTATACCACACGATATTTGTGCAGTGGTGTTTTAAACGCAAATTTTTGGGAAAAGGGACACTTTCATGTATTTTAAAAAAACCAAACAGTAAAGTTACCCCAATATTTTTCTATAATGTGAAATATGTTACGTCGAGTAAATAGATACCAAACATGTCATGCTTTATAATTGCACGCACTCGTGGAATGGCGACAAACTACAGTGCCTAAGAATTTCCATAGGCGACGCTTTAAATTTTTTTTACGGTTACCAAGTTAGAGTTACAGAGGAGGTCTAGTGCTAGAATTATTGCTCTCGCTCTGACGATCGCGGCGATACCTCACATGTGTGATTTGAACACCGTTTACCTATGCGGGCGTGACTTCCGTATGCGTTTTCTGCTGCTGCGGGGACGGGGGCTCTTTAAAAAAATATATATATTTTTTTCTTATTTATTTTTATATTTATAAATTGTGTTAAAAAAACTTTTTTTTTTGATGACTTATATTGCTGTCACAAGGAATGTAAACATCCCTTGTGACAGTAATAGGTGGTGACAGGTACTCTTTATAGAAGGATTGGGGGTCTAAAAGCCCCTCAATCCCTCCTTTGCACTTCAAAGTATTCAGATCGCCGAAAACGGCGATTCTGAATACTGTGTATTTTTTTTTAAATCGGCGCCATTGGCAGCCGAGTAAACGGGAAGTGACGTCATGACGTCGCTTCCGCGTTTACAATTAGAAGGCTGGAACGAAGCCGCCCACAGTTTCGTTCCAGCCCCCCCCCCCAGGTGCCGGAAGCAGCTGATTGGTCACCGGGCCTCCCGATCGAACGGGAGGCCCGGTAAGAGCGGCGGGAGGGGGGACGTCCCCTCCCGCTGCTCCGGTATAACAGCCGAGCGGCTTTTAGACGCATCGGTTGTTATACCCGGAAAGCCGATCACCCGCTGTAAAAAACAGTACCGGGATGATGCCTGCAGTTGGGGGCATCATCCCGGTATAACCCCGGAAAGCCGAGTACGCACATCTGCGTACGTTCGGCGGGAAGGGGTTAAAGATGATCAGTGAAAACAAGATGCACCTGTGCTCAATTTTGAGTGTCATGGCAAAGGCTGTGAGTGATTTTTTTTCATTTATTTATTTATTTTTTTCCAATACTTTATTTTAGAACAGCACATGGTAAAATACAGAAACCACATTTATGGCAGTGTTAAACTGGAACACATTCAAGAAAAGTTTGATACAGTACAAGCCATAACAAGCAAAACAAAACAAAAACATATACTGTATATGTAGAAAACAAGGACCTGGAGTTGTTTTCTATTTTTAATACATTTGTAAAAGATTTCAAATAAACTTCTTTCATGTTGTCATTATGGGGTGTTAATTGTTTGTTGAATTTTGAGGAAAATAATTAATTTATTCTATTTTGGAATAAGGTTGTAACATAACTAAATGTGAAAAAAGTGAAGTGGTGTGAATACTTTCCGACTGCACTGTACCTGGAAACAAGCAAAGATCACTGGAGTAGCAGTGTTTGTTTCAGTGATTTCCAGGGGGATCGACCAGATATGGTATATGCTTAGGTACATTGTCTAAGCTGGACAAATACAGTGCCCTTGAAATTTTCCACATTTTGTTATGTTACAACTAAAAACATAAATGTATTTTATTGGGATTTCATGTGATGGATCACCACAAAGTTCCACATAATTGTGAAGTGGAAGGAAAATAATGGCTTTCAAAATTTTTTACAAATAAATATCTGAAAAGTGTGGCGTGCATTTGTATTCAGAATTAAGTCAATACCTTGTAGAACCACCTTTCACTGCAATTACAGCTGCAAGTCTTTTTGGGTATGTCTCTACCTGCTTTGCACATCTAGAGAGTAACATTTTTGCCCATTCTTCTTTGCAAAATAGCTCAAGCCGTTTTTTAAAATATATTTACAGTAAAAAGGCAAGTATGGAACACACAGGCCCCATAAAGGACGAGGAAGGGAAGGTGGTTACAGATGACAAGAACAAGGCAGCTGTGCTAAATGCTTTCTTCTCCTCAGTCTTCACACAGGAAAAGGAGGGGTATACCGCCCACGACAGTATTGTTAGCAGCACGCCACTGGATATACACTTGTGGCTAACAGAGGCTAGAATCCAGAAAGGATTAGAGAGAAGCTTAACATAAATAAATCACCGGTACCAGATGGCTTACACCCGAGAGTCCTTAAAGAACTCAGGTTATAGCCAGACCACTATTCCTAATCTTTATGTACAGCATACTGACAGGATTGGTACCAGCTGATTGGCAAAAAGCCCACGTGGTACCAATATTCAAAAAAGGGCAGAGATCTATTCCTGGGAACTATTATAGGCCTGTCAGTCTAACATCGGTAATTTGTAAACTATTTGAGGGGATGGTAAGGGACCATAACCAAGAATTTGCTGATGAAAATATTATCATTCGCAGAAATCAGCGCAGATTTACAAAAGGTAGGCTGGTGGATGTGGTGTATCTGGATTTTGCAAAAGCATTTGATACAGTCCCACGCAAACACTCAATCTACAAGCTGGGGTCTGTAGGCATGGACCATGGGGTATGTACCTGGATAGAAAACTGGCTACAGGGGTGTTTTCCAAAGGGTGGTGATAAATAATGTGTACTCAGAATGGTCTAGAGTGGTTAGTGGGGTACCCCAGGGCTGTGTCTTGGGACCATCTCTGGTAATTTATTTATAAATGATATAGAGGATGGGATAAATGGCTCGATCACAGTGTTTGCTGACGACACAAAAATATGCAGGGCAATAACACAGCAGGATATAGAAACTTTACAGGAGGACCTTAATAAATTAGAGGAGTGGGCTGCTATATGGCAAATTAAGTTTCATACTGGTAAGTGTAAGGTAATGCACTTGAGGGGGGGGGGGGGGGGTAAAAAATATAAACTTTATAAATATATAAAGTTACTCTTTAGGTGGAGAATCCCTAGGGCAGTGATGGCGAACCTTGGCACTCCAGATGTTTTGGAACTACATTTCCCATGATGCTCAACTACACTGCAGAGTGCATGAGCATCATGGGAAATGTAGTTTCAAAACATCTGGGGTGCCAAGGTTCGCCATCACTGCCCTAGGGGCTTCCAGGATGGAGAAGGATCTAGGGGTCCTAGTAGAAGACAGACTGAGCAATAGCATGCAGTGTCAAGCTGCGGCTACCAAAGCCAGCAGAATATTAGCATGCATTAAAAAGGGAATTTACCACAGAGATAAAACGATTCTTCTGCCGCTTTATAAAACTCTGGTTCGGCCGCATCTGAAGTATTCTGTCCAGTTCTGGTCACCAGTCCTCCAAAAGGATGTGCTGGACCTGAAGAGAGTCCAGAGAAGGGCAACTAAATGAATATGGGGACTGGAGGACCTCAATTATGAAGAACGACTACAAGCGTTAAATTTATTCTCCCTGGAGAAGAGATGCTTGAGAGGAGATGTGATTGCGATTTACAAATATCGCAACGGTGATCCCAGCATATGTATGAAACTTTTCAGTCCCAGGGAGTGTAAAGCCTCATACACACGATCGGACTTCAAACAAACTTTTCTGTGGGATTCTGTCCAAAGGGCGTTGGCCGTGAACTTGGTATGCATACACAAGCAGGACTTTTTCAGCCAACTTTCACCAAATCACGTGGTTTTTCAGATCTTTACCGCCACCCTTTGGTCAACTTCTGTGTTGTTGTCTGATCTTTTGCATTGGTTCTGAGCATGCGTGTTTGTACTTTGGACTAAAGTCCTATGGACTTGTGTACACACGATAGGATTTTGCACCATAGGACTTTTGTTGCCGGAAAGTTTGTCTGTTTGCACAGCCAACATTTGTCCGATGAAAACCGAAAAAGTTTGTCCGATGGAGCGTACACGGTCAGATGTTGCCTTAAAACAGGTAATTTGCATGTTTGTTGTAAAAAAGTCTGATCGTGTGTATGGGCCTTACGGGGCCACACGATGAGACTGAAAGAGAAGTGGTTTAATATTAAGGTGCGTATGGGTTTTTTCACTGTCAGGACAGTAAGGATGTGGAACTCTCTTCCACAATCGGTGGTGTTGGCAGGAAGTATGGATAGTTTTAAAAGACTCTTGGACGTGCATCTTAGTAAAAACAATATATGGTGCTATGGGAAATGATTTTCCTACCTACACACATACACACACACGCACGCACGCACGCACACACACACACACCCACCCCTACACAGGTTGACCTGGATGGACTGTTGTCTTTATTCAACCTTACCTACCATGTTACTATGTTACTAAGCTCTGTCAGATTGGATGGAGAGCGTCTGTGAACAGCAATTTTCAAGTCTTGTCACAGATTCTCAATTGGATTTAGGAATGGACTTTGACTGGCCATTCTAACACTTGAATATGCTTTGACCATTCCATTGTAGCTCTGGCTGTATGTTTAGGGTCATTGTCCTGCTGGAAGGTGAACCCCCGCCCCAGTCTCAAGTCTTTTGCAGACTCTTAACAGGTTTTCTTCTAAGATTGCCCTGTATTTGGCCCCATCCATCTTCCCATCAATTCTGACAACCTCTTCCCTGTCACTGCTGAAGAAAAGCATCCTCACAACATGATGCTGCCACCACCATGTTTCACGGTGGGGATGATGTATTGAGATGTTCAAAGCTTGGGATATTTTTTTATAACCTAACCCTGCTTTAAACTTCTCCACAACTTTAAACCTGACCTGTCTGGTGTGTTCCTTGGCCTTCATGATGCTGTTTGTTCACTAAGGTTCTCTAACAAACCTCTGAGGGCTTCACAGAACAGCTGTATCTATACAGAGAATAAACTACACACAGGTGGAATCTAGTTACTAATTAGGTGACTTCTGAAGGCAATTGGTTCCACTAGATTTTAGTTAGGGGTATCAGAGTTAGGCCCCTTTCACACGATCGGACCGTTCAGGTCCGCCTGTCAGTTTTGACGGCGGACCTGAACGGGCGATCCATGTTAGCCTATGGAGCGTCGGATGTCAGCGGAGACATGTCCGCTGACATCCGACCCTGTCCGATCCGCTAAAAGCAGATGTATGGCTCTACGTCCAGATCCGTCGCTATCGGATCGGGTGAGATCTGACGAAAACGGACACGCTGTCCGTTTTCGTCCGATCCCTCCATAGGCGGCAGCGGCGCCTGACAAGCCCCTCCCCGCTCAGTGAGCAGAGAGGGACCTGACATCCGCCGGCTCAGCGGAGATCAACGGACTGATCTCCCGCTGAGCCGGCGGACCGAGGCGGGCTCCGTAGAAACGGAGCCCGCCTCGTGTGAAAGGGGCCTAAAGGTGGCTGAACACAAATGCACACCACACTTTTCAGATATTTATTTGTAAAAAAAATTGAAAACCATTTATCGTTTTCCTTCCACTTCACAATTATGTGCCACTTTGTGTTGGTCTATCATAAAATACATTTATGATTTTGGTTGTAACATGACAAAATGTGGAAAATTTCAAGGGGTATGAATACTTTTTCAAGGCACTGTATGTATAACATTTTCCTACCTAGAATTCTTCTTTAATATAATAACAGAATTATGGAAGAGCAAGTATGTGTAATAAAACATGAAAGTCACATCAGAGATTTTTGACAAATCATTTTATCCATTTTTACAAAAGTGGTGAAGGGTTAGAACCTGTCAGTTTTGTTTTTAAAATGTATGTGTCCCCACTGGTGAGATCCAACCTCACCAGTAGACTTCTTAGTAACCTTTGTCATAGGGACAGAAAGTGAAAGAAGATCCAACCAAAATGTAATGGGTTTTATTCACTAGAGTAGAAGGAATATCTGCCAATGGGGACATCCGCTATGGTGCAAACCATTAAAGACGGGATTTCACCCAATCTGATATCGTACAAGAAAAATTTTCATGTTTGCCCCTTTGGATAATTTCGTATGAACTGTCGTAATCTGCTCTCGAAAGCGTACGAATGATCAGATTATTGTACGAACGTTTTAAAAGTGGTATTTTTTGTCCGCCTTTCTGATCATGTGTACTAGGCTTTAGGCTCCAACTGTAGGTACTGTACTTGTTTCTGGAAGTGCAGAACTTCCTCTAATATTTATTCTTCAACAGACAAACCTTGTTGGACTACATCTTTCTTACTAATGTTTGCTCTATATACCCTCCCATCATATTGATCATGTATTAAATTCTTTTATTACATTTTAATCTACACAGGAGAGTAGTAGTACAGTATTAAAAAGTTGCCAACAGTTTTCTCGTATTGACTTCTATGTGCTGTTTAACCGATTCCCGACCGACTCACGTGTATTTATGGGGGCAGGATGGCTCCCCTGCGCGAAACCCCGTACGGGTTTCCTTTAAGAGCCGATAGAGGACACGCCCTGCACGGCAGGGGACATGATGTGCGTGGCCAGCTGTGCTGTCAGAGGAGAGGAGACATGTTGTTTATTCCTAGTAAGTAGGAACAGCATTGTGTCTCCTCACCTACTCAGTCCAACCCCTGTACAGTTAGAACACTCTGAGGGAACACACATTTAACCCCTTGATCGCCCCCTAGTGTTAACCCCTTTCCTACCAGTGTCATTTACACAGTAATCAGTGCATTTTTATAGCACTGATCGCTGTATAACTGTCAGTGGTCCCAAAAATGTGTCAGAAGTGTCTGATCTGTCCATCTCAATACTGCTAAAAATCACAGATCACCACTATGACTAGTAAAAAAAATAAAATTATAATAATAAAAATGTCATAAATCTTTTCCATAGTTTGTAGATGCTATAACTTTTTTTTTACCAAAAATATGTAGAATATATATTGGCCTAAACTGATGAAGAAATTTTATTTTTTAAAAACTTTTTGGGGGATATTATATTATAGCAAAAAGTAAAAAAAAATTGTTCTTTTTTTTTTCAAAATTGTCGCTATTTTTTGTATAGTGCAAAAAATAAAAACTGCAGAGGTGATCAAATGGCACCAAAAGAAAGCTCTATTTGTGGGAAAAAAGGACGCCAATTTCGTTTGGGTACAGCATTGCATAACCGTGCAATTACCAATTAAAGTGACGCAGTGCCGAATTGTAAAAAATGTTTTGGTCAGGAAGGGGGTAAAACATTCCGGGGCTGAAGTGGTTAAGAGGATTTTTGAACAATTGGCAATCCAAGAATTAAACAACAAAATATCCCCTGTTGGTTTAAGTACTCATTTCAGTTAGTGGTCTGTAACATTCCTATTAATTTTGATGTTACTGTGCTCAGGTTATCAAACTGCTTGTTCCTGGCCATTTTTAAAGTATCTGAACACACTTTATGCAAAGCACCCCTTTGAAGAGTAAATTATATGTTTGTCCTATATATGTATACATTTCCCAAAAAAAAAATCTGGCATCTTTTTTTTTTTTTTTTTTAATTCATCAGTCACATGGCCCCAAAGCCTCTCCTGTGTTGTATCCTGGGATTGTGGGGGTGTGTGTCAGTGTTTTAAGGTGGGTGGGCTGTTTAACACAGTGGGGAGTACTTTCTCCTGCTGTGTAAGTTGCACTGCACTGCAGGAGTGTGCCTCTTCTGTGCTCCAGGCTGTGAGTGATGTCATACACAGCACACCCCTATTAGCTGCAGCTGCATAGAACCTGCTGTGATTGGCTAATGGTTCACAGTCATTGTCCCAGTCTTCTTGAAGCAGCAGTGCTGGCCAGGGGATGTGTCTGTAAACCTGAGTACAGAGAGACAGGCACCCCATGGATATGCATGGCGTTCCTGTATCTCTATCAAGGAAAGAATTGGACACAAACTGATCACGCCAGCACGGATGTGCTTCTGTGCTTAGCATGTTCAATTTAGAAAAGTAAATGTCAGAGACTGACGGAATCACCAGGTATTTGTATCTGAAGGCACAAACTGAAACACAGGAGGCTACTCTTTGTGGCAAAGACAAACCCTTATGCCCCGTACACACGGTCGGACATTGATCGGACATTCCGACAACAAAACCCATGGATTTTTTCCGACGGATGTTGGCTCAAACTTGTTTTGCGTTCACACGGTCGCACAAAGTTGTCGGAATTTCCGATCGCCAACAACGCGGTGACGTCAACCACGTATGACGAGACTAGAAAAGGCCAGTTCAGAACCAAGCGCGGCACCCTTTGGGTTCCTTTTGCTAATCTCGTGTTAGTAAAAGTTTGGTGAGAGACGATTCGCGCTTTTTCAGACTTGCGGCTTTTAGATCGTTTTCTACAGTTCAGTTTGTGCTTGTGGGCTTGTATCTGCTCTTCAGTGCGTGCAGTCAGTTCGTATCGGAGTTTTCTGTGCGATCCTGCCCGCTCGTTGCTGTTTTTCAGGCCGCTCTTCACAGGCCTTGCTGTTCTTCAGTGCGTTCTGTTACTTTGTTCTGAGCAGCTGACCGTTTTCTAGCCATGTTGTGTATACGTACTCCTCGTAGAGTTCGTGCTGTGAGGGGGCTTGGTGTTAGGTCCTGACCTTGACACAAGTCCAGTCCATTAAAAGGGTGGGGAGGAGCTCATGGACCAAGAATTGGTTGCTTCAGCGTGACCAGTTCTCTCATATGCCTTTGCTCTGTGAGATCCGTGAGAATAATCCTGATGATTTCAGGAACTTTCTCAGGATGACGGACCCCGTGTTTCACCGTCTGCTGGCTTCGCTGACCCCCTATATCAGCAGGCAGGATACCTGCATGAGGCAAGCCATCACTCCGGAGCAGAGGCTCGTCGCTACCCTGCGGTACTTGGCGACAGAGAGAAGTCTGCAGGACTTGAAGTTCTCGACAGGCATCTCCCCCCAGGCCCTGGGAATCATTATCCCAGAGACCTGTTCTGCCATCATCCAGGTCCTGCAGAAGGAGTATATGAAGGTAAGATTTTTATCCTTTAATATCACATTTTATTGTATTTAATGTTTGCTAATATCTTGTATTTCTTTCCTCATTCCCTAATTACCATGATTGTAATATGCTGTGAATGTCCCCTTTGTCCTCATGCATGCTGGATTTTTATGTAATTAATTTTTTAGGTCCTTCATACAGATTGTCCTTCACTAACCTCTACAGCAAGCTCTACGGGCCCTATATTCACCTCATGTAGTCACTTAAAACAATGTATTTTATCAGCTCCATAGTAGTGCTTTACCCCAAACACCCCCTAAAATGTTTTGAAATGTTATTTTAGCTTTAAATTCAGGCAGAGTGGCAGAGGCTTTTTTTTTTGTGGTGTCCCCAAATCATTTTTAGTAACCCTCCCTCCCCCAACTGCTAAGTCAGCTGATAACAATTCTCTATCTATCCTCAATCATTTATCTGCTGACTTTGCCAAACCCATACACACTATACCCACCTCTTTTGTGGTCAGGTGTATGGATGAATTCCCCAAAGCATGTAGTGCAAGGGCCTGCCTGTATACTTTCAAATGGTACTGTTTCAAGTTTTTGAATCCTATTATTATCTTGATAGGTAATAGCAGTATGTCCAAATGTGCTCAAATGTGTACAGTGTGTATTTATATCTTTGTATTATGACACTTCTTACCTGTCCAGTGGGCTTTCAATAGTGTAACTAAGGAGGGGCTGTTCCAAGTAATACCCATTATTTAGGCATTCATCTCTCAATGAAGTGAAGAGGGTTACCTGTCCAAGATCCCCCCTATAATGTTAGAAATGGCCCATGAGAGGGGGGGAGGGGGAATATGATAGGTGTACCTTATACTTTGGTGTTGTAAAATTCCCCTTAATAAATGTTATCTGGATGTTAGCCAAGAATGTTTGTGTCTAATCTGCTTTCCATGTTTATGTGCAAAAATACTACATTTTTTTTTTTGTTTTCCTCAACAGTTTCCTTCCACGCCACAGGAATGGCAGACTGTGGCCTCCCACTTTGCCCAGCGGTGGGACTTTCCTAACTGCGGAGGGGCAATTGATGGGAAACACGTCCACATCGTCCCACCACCCAACTCGGGGTCGTACTATTATAATTACAAGGGGTTCAATAGTATTGTGATGTTGGCGGTGGTGTTGGCTAATTACGACTTCCTGTATGTGGACGTGGGGAAGAATGGCCAGATGTCCGATGGTGGAGTCATCGCCCAGATGGAGTTTTAAGGGCGTCTCCAGAAGACAATGTGGAAGGACTCCCATTCGTCTTCGTTGCGGATGAAGCATTTGCGCTGGGGGACCATCTTATGCGGCCATTCCCGATGAGGACCCTCACCCTGGAACAGAGGGTTTTTAATTACCGGGTGGCCAGAGCCAGAAGAGTGGTGGAGAACACATTTGGAATCATGGCCAGCCGGTTCCGCCTATTTCTTACACCCATCCATATGGCGGAGTATAAACTTAATCATATAATCATGGCTTGCTGTGTTCTACATAACTTTTTACGGCAACATTCGGCCAACTAGGCTGGCTCAGTTGGGCCTGAGGCCGGAATTCAAAATGAAACAACCCTGACGGCGCTTGAAAGTGGCCATCCTGGCTTGCCCTCCCTGAGTGCCCGTGATGTCCGGTTAAGATACCTTGAGTTCTTTGCGGGTAGGGGGGCCATCAATATGCCAGACAATTTGTGAAGCCTTTATCAAATAAAAAAAAAATCTTTGGTGACATTTACTGCTTGTGTTTGTTTTAGCTGACCCTAAAAGCAATGTGGGGAGTCCTGAAAATGGCGTGATTGTGTAACTTTATACAAAGCACTGTTGGGTGTTATTTACTAAAGGCAAAGACACTTTGCACTACAAGTGCACTTGAAACTGCACTGAAACTGCACTTGTAGTGCAAAGAGGATTTTCCCTTAGGAAATAACCCCCATTTTCACAGAAAGCAGCAATTACATCACCACAAAAGTGTTCTAGCATAAGACAATAATCCACACATTCTTGATTAACAATCTTTTTAATACCTGCACAATCACATGTGCATTTAGAAAAGGTTTTTAAAACAAACCAACATGTTTGTTGTATAACAATTTTTGGGGTGGCATTATCACAAATAGAAATGTCCATTCAAGATAAAACAGGCATGTGTAAAACCAACAAGAAAGACACAAATCTTGAACTTACAAAGTTCACATATGGTAAAACTTGAAGGCAATATCAGACATGAGTATTTAGGAACTGTGTTTGATATTGCGTTCAGATGGGGTGAAGTCACCCCAGGGAAAGCCAAATTTTGAAGATGCACACCAATTTACGAATGTCAACATGTGCTAGCTGCCATCACGGGGGATCAAGGGACGTGTTTTGGGGGAGCAACCCCTTCCTCTCAGCTACTTTATTATTGAGGAAGGGGTTGCACCCCCAAAACATGTCCATTGATCTCCCGTGATGGCAGATAGCACATGTTGGCACACTGTGTGCATCCTCAAAATTTGGCTTTTCTAAAAATCGCTAACACATTTTTAACATTGTAGCACACAAAAAAACAAAGTGATTTGGAGGGGTTTCAAACTCTCCCCAAAACATCAATGATGTTATTATTTTTTTGAATAACATGATTGATGTTTTTCTTGATGTTTTCCAAAGCTAAATTACACCCCATGATCTCCCCAATCAGGATCTGTGCACTTTCAGAGGTGAAATGCCCTGGGTCCACAACATCACAATCACCTAAAAAGAGAGAAAACCACAAAAAAACAGGTATTATAAATATGCCGGCATCCATCTCTTACCTGAGTCTGTGGTCGCAGACACTCACCTGTTGTGGTGCCAATTTCCACCACGTCTTCTTCCTCCTCCTGCTCTGCTTGGGTTGGGGGTATTTCCCCTTCTTCCCGAGGTGGGGGGTCTGTGGTCTCCTCGGATTAGGGGTGTCCTCTGAATCTTTTCTCCCCTATGTAAAACAAAAATGGTATAATTAGCACACAGATATTTGATGGCCGAAATATAAAGATGAAACATTGCTTGGAAGTGTGGTACAATTGTCTATTTTGGCAGAGTTCCAAGATGTAGCATTTTTATTGTCTGTTGTCAAGCTTCAAGACTTTACCTGTCTTGTACAAGCTTCACAGATGGAGACCCCCCTATAGTATACACTGGAGCACCTGTGTGGGCCCCCTAATAAAAAGGGTGTTCTGGTGTCCCACACTAGTGCTCCAGCGTCCAGATGTGAAAACAGCTGCTGAGTGTCCTCTCCTTACACAGAATCTAGTTTGCATTTCATTCTAGTCACAAACCCATCTACACAACCAAATGTTTTTCATACAAGTAGGCCCTAAAAAATGTTGGCAAGTGCATATGGCCTAAACTTTTATAGGCCGAAAGAAAAATGTTTGATACGAACGAATAATGGGCCCATGAACATGAAAGTTGCCATTTTAAACTGTACAACACTTAAGAAAAGCACATGGAGCAGCACGAACGTAATAAAGACAAAAAGAATAGGAACACAGCACAACTACTTACTTTTTTGCAGCAATCTCCGGATCTTTCTGTACTGCTCGGGCTCTCTTAATTTCAGGTCCGACCACCGCTTCCTGAGCTGATCTTTCGATCGTCGTACCCCGAAATTCCGGTGTAGACTTTTGACCACTTTCGCCATGATCTTGGCCTTTCTGATATTGGGGTTGGGGTAAGGTCCATACTTTCCATCATAGTCGGCCCTCTTCAGGATGTCCACCATCTCCAACATCTCCCCAAAGGACATATTTGAGGCCTTAAATCGTCTCCTTCTGGATCGGGACATTTCCGGGTCCGGGCTTTCCTCCTCCTCCTCGTTGCTATAATTAGCACGCCCCTGCTCTGACTCCGCCATGTGCTCTACACCCACTGCGCCGAACGAAAAGGGGCGGGGAATAGACTAGAAAGAACGTCAGGGGCGGGCGGAGTTACACGCATGCGCAGTGTGTATAAAGCGTAACACGCGTGCGTAGTACATACGATCTGTGAGTGGAGGAAGGAGTATCGGAGGCGCCGATCGTGATAACGAAGGTAAGAGCCAAACTTGGACCTATTCTGCTTCTAGATTGAGGCCTATATTGTAACTAGATTAGGAGAGTTTTGGCTGACATTAGGGTTTGTCTTGTGTTGTGTCTTGCAGTGAAAATGGATATCTTGAACGATACCGACTTTATGGCAATCTTCATTGACATGTTCAGGGAGCTGCCTTGTCTGTGGGAGATCAACCACCCACATTATAAGAACCAAACAAAGAGAAAGGCAACGCTGGATCATTTGTTTGAAATTGTGAAGCAGGTGATCCCCACGGCAGACATCACCTATTTGAAGATCCTAATTGGTGGCCTGAGGAGCACATATCTAAGGGAGCGCAAGAAAGTCCAGGATTCGCAGAAATACGGAGCAGCAGATGACATCTATGTCCCCAGGATGTGGTACTATGACAGGCTGCATTTTCTGGCAGTCTCCCCCCCCCCCCAGCTGAGGCTTCTGACGCCCAACCTGGGCCTTCCAGGCAGCAACATGTGGAGGAGCCCAGCTTGAGCCAGGTATAGCATTCTTCTAAATATTTCTGCTTGTCCAATCAATGATGTTAACTAGATGTTAGTTTGGAGTAATAATTTAGGATTGTGATTGATGATGCAAAACATTAAACCATGTCCCTTTTTCATACACAGGGAAGTCTCAGCCAGGAGGTGGCCGGGCCGAGCAGGCTGTCTGATATGCAGGTCCCTCCCCTACACCCGCAAAGAGAAAGTGGCAGGAAGAGGAGTACCCTAGAGGAGGCTGCCATAGGCCTCTTTTGGAAGGCTACAGAGGCCCTGGGAGCACCACACACTGTGGAGGAGGACTTTGCTGGCATAATTGCGTGTAAAATGCAGCGGATGGAGGAGGGCCAACAACTCCTGTGTGAGTCATTAATGTTGGAAGCTCTCAATAAGGGGTTGAGTGGCCAAATAACATCTGATACCCACATTTGTGACCTCACACATGGTCCTCCTCCTCCTCCTCCTCCAGGTCCTACTAGTCCTCCTCCTCCTCCTGCCACATCTCCAACAGCAGAGCCACAGCCAGGAAGGAAGCGTGGAAGGAAGACCAGAAAGTGATGACCCTAGGTCCAGTCTGGTCTGGCAAAAGATGCAGCCTCTTGTGCTACCACAGCCTGGGGACACAGATGTCATCTGCTGCTTTCCAGATCTCGGGAACTTCTGGACCAGACTGCACTCCCTTACATATGGACTCCTCAGGCCGCCAATTTTGATGTTCAAGAATTGATGTCTGCCCTGGGGGTCCAAGGCTTCGCTAATTTCTGCTGTTTATCCAGCGTTGCCTCCCTCTTTGTTTGGTTCTGAGCCCTTAATAAAGGATTTTTGGTTGCAATTATACTTGCCTATGCGTGTTTTCCTTCAGAAAGGACAGTTTGTTGGTGAGGATTCAGGTACATTTCAAAACTACAATGTGAAATTAACAAGGGACACCAACACCAAACAATCTTCTTGAGATTAAATAATACAAGATAATAATGGTGTTGTGGTAACTTGACACACAAAACACACACACAAATATTCTGGAGTAAAACTAAAAATAAAATAAAACAAAGATCAGCCTTGGAAAAAATACAAACCTAAAATTAAAAAAAAAAAATCTGCCTTTAAAAAAAAAAAAAAAATGTATTTTTGTCAGATGTGACAAATCAAAATATATTAAGGAAATCCTGATAAATAATAAAGAAATAAGTTTGTAAGAAGTCTGTGTGAATATGAGCAGCAAAACTACTTCATTCTTCTCACATTATAAAGAAGCGAGTGCGCTGTATTAAACCATTTTTAACATTGCACCGTGACGAAAGTGTTGTATCCATTGCGAACGCTAAGTTTACCAGACTGAGCTGTTCCGTCTCGGAATTTCTTTTGAGCATGCGTGGCACTTTGTGCGTCGGAACAGGCCACACACGGTCGGAATTGACGCGATCGGATTTTGTTGTCGGAAAATTTTATAGCCTGCTCTCAAACTTTGTGTGTCGGAAAATCCGATGGAAAATGTCCGATGGAGCCCACACACGGTCGGAATGTCCGACAACACGCTCCGATCGGACATTTTCCATCGGAAAATCCGACCGTGTGTACGGGGCATTAGGTTTCATGCACACAGGGCATTTTTACAGCTGCTTTTAGCAGCATTAGACGTTTATTTCTTTATTTTTTTTGCAGCTTAAAAACCCCTCTCCGTGTTATTCTATGTGTCTATGCACACACAGGCTTTTAGGAGCTGTAAGTGGCATAGGAGTTTTCAAGCTGTAAAAAAAAAAAAAAAAAAAAAAAAAAAAAAAAAACCAGGGCCAGTGCGTTCTGAGGACCAGCGTTAGAGTAAAAGCTGCTAGACGCAGCTCAATGCTGGATACAGCCACTTTAAGCCTCAAGCGGCTTTTTAAAAAATGTTGACATGTCAAAATCAATGGTTCCCTATGAGAGCCCATTGATTTGATTAGACATCGCACAACAAGTCGGATCATGATGATTCGACTTTCGCTGTGGCTTGTGTGCTGAACATCTTGAAGGGGAACCCTCGCCAAAATGTAAAAAAAAAAAAAAAACGGCATGGGGTTCCCCCCAGAACCAATACCAGACCCTTATCCGAACATGCAGCCTGGTAGGCCAGGAAAGCGCGCGTGCGCGGGGGGGGCACGCTTGGTATGGTCCTCCTCGAGCATACCATGCCCTTAACATAGGGGGGGGTGGGTGCTTTGGGGGTACCCACCCCCAAAGCACCTTGTCCCCATGTGGGACAAGGGCCTCTTCTCGACAACCCTGGCCGGTGGTTGTTGGGGTCTCTGGGCGGGGGGGGCTTATCGGAATTTGGAAGCCCCTTTAACAAGGGGGCCACCAGATCCCGTCCCCCCACCTTATGTGAATGAGTATGGGGTACATTGTACCCCATACATTCACAAAAAAAGAGTTTCAAAAATAAAGAGTACACAGGTTTTTGGCAAAGTAATTTTATTAAAGCAGCTCCGGCATCTCTTCTCCTTATGATTTCTTCTCCCTTCGTCGATGACTTCATCCTCCCACTGCCGGTTCTCCTCTCTCCGCTGTCTTCTCCCGCTGCCGGTTCACCTCTCTCCGCTGTCTTCTCCCGCTGCCGGTTCACCTCTCTCTGCTGTCTTCTCCCGCTGCCGGTTCTCCTCTCTCCACTGTCTTCTCCCGCTGCCGGTTCTCCTCTCTCCCCTGTCTTCTCCCGCTGCCGGTTCTCTTCTCTCTCATGTCTTCTCCCACTGCTGGTTCTCCTCTCTCCACTGTCTTCTCCCGCTGCCGTTTCTCTTCTCTCCCCTGTCTTCTCCCGCTGCCGGTTCTCTTCTCTCCCCTGTCTTCTCCCGTTGCCGGTTCTCTTCTCTCCCCTGTCTTCTCCCGCTGCCGGTTCTCTTCTCTCCCCTGTCTTCTCCCGCTGCCGGTTCTCTTCTCTCCCCTGTCTTCTCCCGCTGCCGGTTCTCTTCTCTCCCCTGTCTTCTCCCGCTGCCGGTTCTCTTCTCTCCCCTGTCTTCTCCCGCTGCCGGTTCTCCTCTCTCCGCTGTCTTCTCCTGCTGCCGGTTCTCCTCCCTCCGCTGTCTTCTCCCTCTGCCGTGTCTCTTCCCTCTGTTCTCCTGAAGCTCTCTCCCGCTGTAATGATGGGTCCGCCATGTGCCATTACTTTTATAGCCATGGGGCAGGGCCACCCGGTGACATCATCTGGAGGCCACACCCCCTTGTGACATCACCACCCCAGAGGGTCTGGTATGCTCTTGGGGGGGAATCACATGGCAGTTTGCTTTTTCCCATTTTGGTGAGGATTCCTCTTCAAGATCCTCGGCGCACAAGCCGCACCGCAAATCGGATCATCATGATCCGTGTTGTGGTGCGGCTTCTATTCAAATCAATGGGCTGTCATAGAAACCATTGATTTTGCATAGAGGCAGAGAAACGTTGCTAAAAGCTGGCGCGGCTAAATATGCATTAATGCCAATGCAAAAAGCTACTAAAAGCACGTTTTTACAGCAGTTTTTTCCTGGCGTTGGTAGTGGATTTGCAGCTCTTTTTTTCTAATGCCCTGTGTGCATGAGGCATTATAGACACATATATGCTATAATAATTTTAAAGGTAACCCTTTAAGTCATAATCCTAATTAATATTGGTGCAAACTTGCCTTAAATCCTCCAGAAGCATTTGTTGATATTAAATCTGACAAAAACAAAATACAAAATAATCAGTACGTACTAATGGCTTTCATTTTATGTTGTCTGAAGTATGTTTTTTTTCACTGCTAGTGATTGCCTTGCCACCCCATATCTTTTCGCTCTTTTTTTCCCCACAACTAAAGTAAGCCATAGACCATTTGAATCTCGTTCGGTTCGGTAAGTACCGGCTGAGATTCCAACCATATATGGGCAGGTTGATTGTACCCTAGTCGATCAACTTTGGTATAAGAAACAGCATGTTGGATATTTCATGTGATTATTGCCAGCTAGCAATAATCACTGTGTTCTCTTGACAGGAACGGCTCCCTGCGCCTTCTCAACTCCCAACCCCCCCTCCCTGTCGGGAGAACACATAATAGCTCAGCGGGAATGGTTCCCCAATCAAAAATGGCTGGGTTGATGGGGGAATCGAGTGTTGGGGAAAATTACACTATGGCCAGCTTAATCCTTTCACTGCTCTACAAAACCTTTCTTCTCGAAAGGTGGCCATAGATGGATCGAAATTTGGCAGTTTTGGCAGGCACTTGCCGAATTTCAAAACCATTTGTGTCATCAGAAGTTGATCTATCAATCCGACTTCTGTTGAATTGGAAAAAAAGCTTCTTAATCAGCAGCTGTAGTGCTACTCTGTGTATTCTGACAGCGGATGCTTCCCTCTGCTGTCAGCATACAGTAGCGCAGTGGGGACAGTTCACCCATCCTCCTCGATTGTGTGGATGGGAGAATACAAGGCAGGGGCGGAAGGGGCACGTGCCCTGGGCGGTACCATTTGCTATGGGGGGGGGGGGGCGCGCAGCCTGCAGACGAAGTTCTGCCACGGCTGCCTCCCACCACTGCCAGTGTATAAGTGAAAGTGACCTATGTTTCATAATGTCAGCGCCCAGCGGCACTGTATAATTGTGCTCTGCCTCCTGCATGATCCCTAAGTTCCGGACCTCAGCACAACTCTGTGTCACAGACAGTTTACTCCCCTATGGAGGAGTCCCGTAGCCCCTGCCAGCGCCGTGACGTCACTCACGGCCGGAGGCGAGGGAGGACCCAGAGGAGCGCAGGGAGCTGTGTCGGAGTCGGCGCGCTGTTACCTTGTGGAGCCGAGGAGCTGAGGAGCTGCTGCCTGCCTGGCTGGCTGTCTCTACTAGTGTAGCTGCTGCTGGATTCTGGAGACTGGAAGGAAGCTAAGGTAGAAGATTTAGATTGCAGTGTGTGCCAGTGTTCTGACTGAACTTGTGTAAAAGTACTAAAAAAAAGATTAATAAATGGCTGGATTGGGGGAGGGGAGGAGGCGAGGTTAACCACTTAACTGGCCCATAGCCCACAACACTGTGCAAAACTCTGCAATACCCCACAATACTGTGCAATACTCTGCAATACCCCACAATACTGTGCAATACCCCGCAGCACTGTGCAATACTCTGCAATACCCCACAACATTGTGCAATACCCTGAAATACTCTGCAATACCCCACAACACTGCAATACTCTGCAATACCACACAATACTGTGCAATACTCTGCAATACCCCGCAATACTGTGCAATACTCTGCAATACCCCGCAATACTGTGCAATACCCCGCAATACTCTGCCATACCCTGCAATACTCGGTGATACCCAGTCATACTCGGCGATGCCCTGCAATACCATGCCATACCCAGCCATGCTTAGCCATACTCTGCGATACCCCGCCATACTCTGCAATACCCCGCCATACTCTGCAATACCCTGCCATACTCTGCCATACCCCGCCATACTCTGCCATACCCCGCCATACTCTGCCATACCCAGCCATACTCAGCCATACTCGGCCATGCTCAGCTGTACGTGGCCAGGCATGTGGTATCGCCGTACTCAGGAGGAGTAGGAGAATCTATTTTGGGATGTCATTTTTGGTATGTACATGCTATGTGTTAGAAATATTGTATAAATGGACAACTTTGTGTTAAAAAAAAAAAAAAAAGCGTTTTAACCTTTTCCTGCCCGCCAGCTGTCATACGACGTCCTTGAGTTTGTGCAGGGATATCTGAATGATGCCTGCAGCTACAGGCATCATTCAGATATCAGCTTTTTTAGCTGGTGATTCCCTACACCATAAGAATGATCATAGCGGCTGTTCCACTGCTTGATCTTTCTTACGGGAGGCGAGATGGGACAACCCCCCCTCCCGCTGCCCTCCGGTGCTTCTACGGACTCACTGCTTTGATCGAAGCCAGGATCGTTTTTTTTTTTTTTTTTTAAATTTTTTTATTTCAGGCTTCAAAGCCTAGAGGTCAGATGTGGGGTCTTATTGATCCCATATCTCACTGTAAAGAGGACCTGTCATGCCATGTTCCTATTACAGGGATGTTTACATTCCTTGTAATAGGAATAAAAGTGGTCAAAAAATTTTTTTTTTTTGGAAAAAAGCGTCATACTAAAATAAAGTAAAATGAACAATTAAAAAAAAAAAAATGTTTTAAGCGCCCCTGTCCCTGTGTGCTTGCATGCAGAACTGAATGCACATGTAAGTCCCGCCCGCATATGAAAACGTTGTTCAAACTACACATGTGAGGTATCACTGCGATCGGTAGAGCGAGAGCAATAATTTTGGCCCTAGACCTTCCCTGTAACTTTTAATAAATCTGCAAAAATCTCAACAATTTTGTGTTTTTCTGTCAATATGGGGTGCTGTGTGTACATTAATGAGGAAAAAAATGAACTTAAATGATTTTAGCAAATGGCTGCAACATAACAAAGAGTGAAAAATTTAAGGGGGCTGAATGCTTTCCATCCCCACTGTACTTGACATTTTTGCAACTGTCTTCGGCAAGTTTACAGAAATTTTCATTTATTGCCTTGATTTCTATTTTGCACTTTTTTAAATGAATATTTTGTACTAAGGGGTTCTTTTTGGCTGAAGGCCCTGTATGTTGTTTAAAATATGTCTGTTTGTTTTTTTTTTTGTGCACTTTTCATATTTATATGAATATTTTGTATTCGGGCATTGACTACCTTTAGGAAAGATTACAGTTGAATGTTATATGTTTCAGTGAGAAATAGTGTAATCCCTTGATTTTGCACTTTTATATATTAATATTTTGTATTAAGGGTTCTTTTTTGCTGAAGGCCATGTATGTTGGTTGAGAAGTTTGTGAAATTTTTTGATTTTTTGCACTTTTCCTATTTATGTGAATATTTGGTATTGGGGCACTACCTCACACAAAATAATGCAAAACTGAAAACTTTAGTATGTTCACATGAGCCTTGACAGAAAAAACAGTTAACAGGCCTTTCTACAAGCACATTTGTTGCATTATTATTTCAAAGTGCCTCCAATAAAAATACATATTAAAATGTGTGAGTGAACTCTGTTTCTATCGCATTAAACATAATTGAACTTGTATTGTTTTAAGTATATTCTTGTTTTGAAACAACATTGATTCTTTATTAAAAACGGGGGGGGGGGGGGGGTGCAGTTTGCCATCTCGCCCTGGGCACCAAATGGCCTTGTCCCAACACTGCTCCCAAAGTCCGCTTAATACCAGCATTCAGCTTATTACTCGCCCCCAATGCAGAGCTGTGCCTCCCGCACCTGGGATATTACCTTTGTGCCTCCCGACATGCAGAGAATGACAGCGGCCGAGGCTGGGGAAAAGAAGCGGCTCCTAAATGACGTGACCGTGAATCCGGATGGGACGGTGGCTGATGGCATGCCTGCCATAAAGTTTAAAAAGTCACATTAAGTCAGATCAAAGTCAGACTGAAGTTGCAGGGCAAAGTCGGTTCGGAAGTTGTGCAACTTTCATGTCGGGGCAGTGTGAACCTGGGCTTGTAGATGTTGTTAAGGAGACAGTGTCATGGCTGATTGTAAGAATTTCTGGATAGTCTCAAGTGTCTTTGTACCTTTGTTAGGACAGACTGATCAAATCTAGTTTACAGCAGATAATGAACTGCGAATGTAGTACAGACAGGGTTAATTAAGTAAATTAAGTTAACCACTTGTGGACTGGCTCAATCTGTGGAGCTGGGTAGAAACTCGTCAGCTGAAATTGACTTTATCCAGACTGATGCAATCAATGTTTAGATATTTTTGTAACTGGCAGGGCCATATGTCAGAATACTGAGGCACACCGGGAGATTTGCCCTCCTATACTATATATCTCTAGATTCCTGGTAACTCTTCATAAACTCATGTAGTTATCTTTTTTTTGTTTTTTTTTCTCAGGGCTGACCAAGCTCTTGATCGCTTTGCAATGAAGAAATTTTTTGATGATAAAGTGTCAGTATTGATGCAACCTTCCCAGAAAAGGTAGGTTCTTTATATGCAAGGGCATACATATTCATCCTTTATCTATACTGAATTGGAAAAGATACACGGCTTGGCACTGAAGATCAGCTGTGGCCACATAATTAAAAGTAGGAGGGTTCTTCAAAAATTTTCCACACTTTAAGAGCCGGTTCACACGGGGGCGACTTGTCAGGCGACCTAGCCGCCTGACAAGTCGCCTCCCGTTCTGTACAATGGAACCGTTCTAATCGGAGCGACGCAAGTCGCTCCGACTTAGAAGAAAGGTTCCTGTACTACTTTGGGGGCGACTTGCATAGACTTCTATACAGAAGTCGTCTTGCAAGTCGCCGCGGCAGTCGTGTGCAGGTCGCCTCGGTGAGGCGACCTGCAAGTCGTGCCGCTTCTAATGTGAACCGGCGCTTACTGTTTTTATTAAGATTTTCAAAAACAAATTACAAATTCTACTAAACTGCAAGGTCAGCTGGCTTGCCAGACAGACTCGTCACATGACACTCTCAGACACAACCAATTACTACTCCTCCTGGCCTCACAGTTTCTAAAGAAAATATAAAAGACCCCTTATATATTCCAAGCTCAAACTTTTTTCTTTATTTATGGTTGAAGAAGTGTTGAAACCCCTCTCAGATTTTCATTGTTGTCAGTTTCCCTCTCTATTTATCCAGTTGACAACTGTACCTGGGACACAGAATGATAGGAGAACCAACATTATACATGTGATAAAATAGAAGGGGATACATTCCAGTAAGGACATCTGTTTCAGTGAGGACTAAGAGGGGATTTCCTCTCATTTGAAATTACTTAGTCTCACTTCCTGTTGTGTTTTGGAATCAGGAAGTGAGATGTTCCTGAAAGCAAAAAAAAAAAAAATTGATAGTGATTTTAATCATTTTCTATACTTTTTCTGAAATAAATAAAAAAAAATCAGTTTTGGTTTTAGTTCAGAATGTACTTTTTGGATTTTTTTATTTTTTTTGTTAATGCATAAGAGTGTTTTGTTGCAAATGTGTGCCATTACCCCTTGGGCCCTTCATGTGTTTTTGGGGTTACTGCACACCAATTAATGAAAGAGTAATGCAAACATCAGAGGGAACTACTCTTATCTGTGGAAGAATTTGGTATACATTTCATCTACACTTGTATTTCTTCTATAGCTGCATAAATCCTAAATAGATTTATGAACCTACAGTTATGCATGCCCCACATCACTGTCAAATCTCTTGCTAAAGGACTACAGTCTTATGCTAGTTACTTGGCACACAGAGTGAAAGCACACAGGACCCAATAGGGTATTTGAGAGTATTTGGCACACAGCGGGGTCCCGAGGATGTAAGTAAAGGAGACACAGGCAGCAGTTACATGTCCGTTAACATCCTAAACATGGTAATGTCCTCTGTGGTCCTGCATTGGAAGATATATGCCTCTAAACTCAACTGCCTAGAAATCACTGTAAATGACCCTGTGTACATGGACAGATAAGATAACACAGAGGAGAGTTCAGGGGCAGTTGGAAAAAAACTCCCAACTGCTCCTAAACATCCGCTTACCAGCAGCAGTGTACATGAAGCCTAAAGCCTCATACACACGATTGGATTTTCCGACGGGAAATGTGTGATGACAGGCTGTTGGTGGAAAATCCGACCTTGTGTATGCTCCATTGGACAATTGTCGGATTTTCCGCAGACAAATGTTGACTAGCAGGTTTTTAAATTTTCAGCGGACAAATGTCTGTTGTCTGATTTTCTGAGCGTGTGTACACAAGTCCGTCTGATAAAATTCCAAAGTACAACCACGCATGCACGGAAGCAAGGACAAGCCAGAAGCAATCAGTCTTGTAAACTAGCATTCGTAATGAAGAATTAACATTCGTGATGTGGCAAATTATGAAATCTCAAAATGCAGCGCACATTCTCTTCTTCTTTAATGGGATAATAATGAAGCTGCTTTGCTGGTGATACTAATGGAGTTATTGCAAAAACATTTTCAAAGGCTTTATTTTTTCTAGTGCTATCAAGAAGAATATTATGCTTTTTTTTTTTTTTTTTTTTTCCATTTGGGCAAGTTACCACAGCACCATTATCCCGTAGTTTTTATGATCACAGATACAACTATGTTGGTGTCCCTTGTCAATTTTATATTGTATTTTTATTAAATGTAACTGCCTACTGCCAAACTGTCATTTGACGTAAAACACACAGGCAAGTATTATTCTACACAATTTTTTTTATTGTGCATTAAAAAAAGAAAACAAAATTAGACATGCTATCTGCCAATAGAACTTAATAAAAAAGTGCATTCTGTGCATCCAAAAATATAGAAAATATACCAAATCAAATCATTATTCAACCAAAAAATAATGTCAAAGCAATAACTCCAAGGCCAATAATAAATAACACATTATCTCCTCCGATTCTGAAACGTGTTTACAAATACTGTACTGGTGACCCCACAATAGGGATAAAACTTTTTCGCAGAAGAGAGTTTAATAAGACTCGTGGCCACTCATTACAATTAGAAGAAAAGAGGTTTAACCTTAAACTACGTAGAGGGTTCTTTACTGTAAGAGCGGCAAGGATGTGGAATTCCCTTCCACAGGCGGTGGTCTCAGCGGGGAGCATTGATAGCTTCAAGAAACTATTAGATAATCACCTGAATGACCGCAATATACAGGGATATGTAATGTAATACTGACACATAATCACACACATAGGTTGGACTTGATGGACTTGTGTCTTTTTTCAACCTCATCTACTATGTAACTATGTAACTATGTCTGGTTGACGAACGGCCTTCAGAAACAAAATGAAAAGCACGAATTAACACTCGCCAAACTTCTACTAACACGAAATTAGCAGAAGGTGCCCAAAGGATGGTGCTAAAGAGCTGAAAACCATGTAGTACGTCACTAAGTTCGTGATTGTTGGCCAACGATTGTGTGCTGTGGGTATGCAATACAAGTTTTGGCAAACGCCCTTCAGACAAAAGTCCACGGTATTGTTGGCCAACAATCCGATCGTGTGTATGAGGCTTAAGAGTCTTGGCCTGACCCGGGCCACCTGCGTCTGTATTGTCCCTGGCCTGGGGTAAATCTATTCTACCTTTTTTTTTTTTTTTTTGTGTCTCTGCAATGAGAAAGCTGTAACAGTTTTAAAATCCTCCAGGGAAGACCAGCAGTCCCTGCTCTTAATTTAAAAAAGTTTTCTTAATTCTCTTAATCTTCTCATGTGTAAGCAAAGGACCTCTGACTAGTTGCCACATACTTGGAAGGAAATTTTGATAAATAAGGAAATTTCAATTGTTGGTAAGGGCTAATTAACCCTTTTGCTGCTGGGCCCAGTCCCCCCATTTTACACCTCAAATGGCTATACTATTTTGGCTTATTTTTAACTTTTGTTTTTGCTGTTTTTCAGTTTTTTTTATAATCCGCTTTGAACATTAATAAATGACCCCACCCCCAAACTAAATATTTTCTAGAATTAAAAGATGTTGATAGATGCACAAGTGTTTATCAAAGCTAAATTTTCAATAAAAATACACAAAAATCAACGCACACAAATACAACATAACTTCTAAATTAATAAACCTATAGTGCAAAGCTATCACTCAATGAGCATGTGTAGCATGAATTCAAAAATTTGATACATTTTGTGAAAGGTAAATGTGATAAATGAGAAAAAACAGAAAGGGGTGTGATAATAAGCTCATTAAAAAAAAAAAAAAAAGTCCATAAAGCATACAAAAAACAAAAGTCAATGAAAGAAGAAAAATAAATTCCAGTGTCCCAACAGATCAAAAAAAAAAAAAAAAAAAGGCAAATGTCGGTGAGGAGAGCGGTGGCGGCGCTACTGTACCCGAGCAGGTCACTGAACACTTCCACATGGAGGCTGGCACAGACCCAAAGTCAAGACACGCAACTCGTCACTGTAGATGAAAAATTGGTATGAGATTGATTTGAAGCACGCCAGGACCGCCAGCACCTATATGGATACACCTGGGAAAGGTTTTCCCCAATGCGCTGTTGGCTTTTCCATTAATTTGAAAGCCACCACATTCTGGTAAGCTGCCATCTTTTGCATTGGAGGTGTTTTACACAGAGGATCTGGGGAAGCTGGCTCTCTTATGCACATAATAATCTTTTCTACTCCCCTGTGGATTTTGATCTGTTGGGACACTGGAATTCATTTTTCTTCTTTCATTGACTTTTGATTTTTGGATGCTTTATGGACTTCTTTTTTTTTTTGATGAACTTATCACACCCCTTTTTTGTTTTTTCTCATTCATCACATTTACCTTTCACAATGTTTATCACATTTTTGAGATCTTGCTATACATGCTCATTGAGTGATAGCGCTGCACTATATGTTTATTGATTGTTATTGGTTGTTTTATCTATTGACCCGTGCTAGCAGCTGTCTTTATCATTCACTATTTTTATAATTGATTTACTTTTTAAGCACATCTAGTATGGATATTCCTTCTTTATAACTTCTATGTTCGTTATAACTTCTAAATTGCATACTAAATATAAAACATCTAAAAATGTGTTTGTAATAACAAATATATGAAATCATGCCTTTTTTACACAATGGTGAAAATCAAAGGTATGCAAAAAACTGTACATAAGGGCTTGAAAAAGCTTCACATCTACACTACTTTATTACACTTCATATGCATTAAGAGTGACCACTAAAAGCAGAGACTGTTTCAAAACTCTTGTTTGTGGGCTCACATGGCACATTGAATATAATCATACGGGAGTTTGTGCAATTTTATTTTCAACCTAAACATTCATAGAGACTGTTAATAGGGATGTGCTGGAGGGATGCACAACTCTGTGAGCTCATATGGGACACTGAAAAGTTCTTATGAGGACCTGTGCAATATTGCTTCAGTAGAATGGTGTTGTGCATACTAATAGTGTGGAAGTGTACACTTTGCAAACTTAGTGTGCACATCTTTGGGAACATTTATTACAGTGGTATTAAATCCAAAAGCAAACATTTATTATTATGCAGCTAACCACTTTTTAGATGTGATAGATGCATATTTTACTTTTTTAGGCTTTCTTTCCCTATTTTTCCCCTGGTGATTTTGCCAGTAAGTCTGTTGTTTTTTTTTTTTTTAACCACTTGACTGCTGAATGGTTTTACCCCCTTCATAACGTATTTTGTGCTAATTTAACTGGCTATTGCACGGTCATGCAACACTGTACTCAAATTAAATTTATGTAATTTTTTCACACAAATTAGCTTTTTTTTTGGTGGTATTTGATCACCACTGGGTTTTTTATTTTTAACCACTTGCCGACCGCTGCACACCGATATACGTAGGCACAATGACAGCAGTGGGCAAATGGGCGGACTTGTACGTCCCCTTTAATTGGCGGGGTTAGCGCGCCGCGGACAGCGTGACTGTGCCCTCGATCGTGTCACGGAGCCGCAGAATGCAGAAGTGCCTTTGTAAACAAGGCATTTCCCTGTTCTGTCTTGTGACATGACAGAGATCACTGCTCCCTGTCATCGGGAGCAGTGATCGCTGTCATGTGAGTTGTAGCCCATCCCCCCCCACAGTTAGAATCACTGCCTGGGACACACTTAACCCCTTCATCGCCCCCCTAGTGGTTAACCCCTTCTCTGCCAGTGTCATTTACACAGTAATCAGTGCATTTTTATAGCACTGATCGCTGTATAAATGACAGTGATCCCAAAAATGTGTCAAAAGTGTCCGATGTGTCCGCCATAATGTCACAGTCATGATAAAAATCGCAGATCGCTGCCATTACTAATAAAAAAAAAAATAATAGTAAAAATGCCATAAAACGATCCCCTATTTTGTAGACGCTATAACTTTTGCACAAACCAATCAATATATGCTTATTGCGATTTTTTTTTTTTAACCAAAAATATGTAGAAGAATACATATCAGCCTAAACTGAGTGAAAAAAATATTTTTTTATATATTTTTGGGGGATATTTATTATAGCAAAAACTAAAAAATATTGTTTTTTTTTTCTTTCAAAATTGTCGCTCTTTTTTTGTTAATAGTGGGAAAAAAAGGACGTCAATTTTGTTTGGGTGCAACATCGCACGACCGCGCAATTGTCAGTTAAAGCGATGCATTGCTGAATCGCAAAAAGTGCTCTGGTCAAGAAGGGGGTAAAATCTTCCGGGGCTGAAGCGGTTAATTTACATGAAAAACTGTTTTTTTATTATAGAAACTGAAGATTTTGAAAAAAACAATATTTTCTACTTTCTGTTCTAAAACATATCCAGTAAAATAATAAAATTACTTCGAAAATTGCGGTCAAAATATATTCTGGCACGTCTTTTGTAAAAAAAACAAAAAAACAATCCCTATAAGTGTATATTATTTGGTTTGTATGAAAGTTTTAGCGTCTACAAACTATGGTATATACAGTGGGGACGGAAAGTATTCAGACCCCCTTAAATTTTTCACTCTTTGTTATATTGCAGCCATTTGCTAAAATCATTTAAGTTCATTTTTTTTCCTCATTAATGTACTGTACACACAGCACCCCATATTGACAGAAAAACACAGAATTGTTGACATTTTTGCAGATTTATTAAAAAAGAAAAACTGAAATATCACATGGTCCTAAGTATTCAGACCCTTTGCTTAGTATTTAGTAGAAGCAGACTTTTGATCTAATACAGCCATGAGTCTCTTGGGGAAAGATGCAACAAGTTTTTCACACCTGGATTTGGGGATCCTCTGCCATTCCTCCTTGCAGATCCTCAGTTCTGTCAGGTTGGATGGTAAACGTTTGTGGACAGCCATTTTTAGGTCTCTTCAGAGATGTTCAATTGGGTTTAAGTCAGGGCTCTGGCTGGGCCATTCAAGAACAGTCACGGAGTTGTTGTGAAGCCACTCCTTCGTTATTTTAGCTGTGTGCTTGGGGTCATTGTCTTGTTGGAAGGTAAACCTTCAGCCCAGTCTGAGGTCCTGAGCACTCTGGAGAAGGTTTTCGTCCAGGATATCCCTGTACTTGGCCGCATTCATCTTTCCCTCGATTGCAATCAGTCGTCCTGTCCCTGCAGCTGAAAAACACCTGCCACCACCATGCTTCAGGCTGGGTTCACACTGGTCCGACAAACGCTCCGACATTGAGAGCTCATGTCGCATGACGTGTGAAATTTAATGTTTCCCTATGGGAGCCGTCCTAACTGGTCCGACACAAGTCGTTCCGACTTTAGAAATGCTCCCTGTACTACTTTGGTCCGACTTTGATCCTACTTCAGCCTATTGACTATCATTGAAGTCGGATCAAAGTCGGATTGCCGTCTTGCATGATCCGACTTCGGCACGCGACTTGTGCTCAGATGTTCTTGAGGGGGAACTCCGCGCCAAATTTTAAATAAAAAACCGGCATGGGTTCCCCCTCCAAGAGCATACCAGGCCCTTGGGTCTGGTATGGACCTTGAGGGGAACCCCCTACGCCGAAAAAAACGGCGTGGGGGGTCGCCCCCAATCCATACCAGACCCTTATCCGAGCACGCAGCCCGGCCGGACAGGAATGGGGGTGGGGACGAGCGAGCGCCCCCCCCCTCCTGAACCGTACCAGGCCGCATGCCCTCAACATGGGGGGTTGGTGCCTTGGGGGAGGGGGCGCGCTGCGGCCCCCCACCCCAAAGCACCTTGTCCCCATGTTGATGAGGACAAGGGCCTCTTCCCGACAACCCTGGCCGTTGGTTGTCGGGGTCTGCGGGCGGAGGGCTTATCGGAATCCAGGAGCCCCCTTTAATAAGGGGGCCCCCAGATCCCGGCCCCCCACCCTATGTGAATGAGTATGGGGTACATGGTACCCCTACCCATTCACCTAGGGAAGTGTCAATAAAAAAAACCACAGTACACAGGTTTCAAAATTAATTTATTGGGCAGCTCCGGTATCTTCTTCCGACTTCTCCCGGTGTTCCACCTCTTCTCTCGGGCCCCGCCGCTATCTTCTTCCAGCTCTATTGCCAGCGAGGGGCCCGGTCTGCTGCCGCTGTCTTGTCGCCGCTGTCTCGCCGCTTCTTCTCTTCATCTCTTCTTCCGATGTTGACACGACGCTCTCCCCGGCTGGAATGCTCTCTGTGCGCTCTGCTCTGACTTATATAGGCGGTGACCCCGCCCCCTTATGCCGTCACAGTCCCACCGCAGCGCGCCACCGCAGCGCGCCCCCTCCCCCAAAGCACCAACCCCCCATGTTGAGGGCATGCGGCCTGGTACGGTTCAGGGGGGGGGGGGCGCTCGCTCGTCCCCACCCCCATTCCTGTCCGGCCGGGCTGCGTGCTCGGATAAGGGTCTGGTATGGATTGGGGGGGACCCCCACGCCGTTTTTATCGGCGTAGGGGGTTCCCCTCAAGGTCCATACCAGACCCAAGGGCCTGGTATGTTCTTGGAGGGGGAACCCATGCCGGTTTTTTATTTAAAATTTGGCGCGGAGTTCCCCCTAAAGATTCATACCAAACACAGTGCCGGGCATTGGCGGGGATCCAAGTCGGATCCCCGTTCATTGAAAATCGGACACATGCCGGCTTCATGTCGCAGGGCAAAGTCGGATCCAAAGTAGGACGGCTGTCGTGTCGCACCAGTGTGAACCCAGCCTCACTGTTGGGACTGTATTGGACAGGTGATGAGCAGTGCCTGGTTTTCTCCACACATACCGCTTAGAATTAAGGCCAAAAAGTTCTATCTTGGTCTCATCAGACCAGAGAATCTTATTTTTCACCATCTTGGAGTCCTTCAGGTGTTTTTTTTTTTTTTTTTTTTAGCAAACTCTAGGTGGGCTTGCATGTGTCTTGCACTGAGGAGAGGCTTCCGTCAGGCCACTCTGCCATAAAGCCCTGACTAGTGGAGGCCTGCAGTTATGGTTGACTTTCTACAGCTTTCTCCTATCTCCCGACTGCATCTCTGGAGCTCAGCCACAGTGATCTTTGGGTTCTTCTTTACCTCTCTCACCAAGGCTCTTCTCCCCCGATAGCTCAGTTTGGCCGGACGGCCAGCTCTAGGAAGGGTTCTGGTCTTCCCAAATGTCTTCCATTTAAGGATTATGGAGGCCACTGTGCTCTTAGGAACCTTAAGTGCAGCAGAATTTTTTTTGTAACCTTGGCCAGATCTGTGCCTTGCCACAATTCTGTCTCTGAGCTCTTCAGGAAGTTCTTTTGACCACAGGATTCTCATTTGCTCTGACATGCACTGTGAGCTGTAAGGTCTTACATAGACAGGTGTGTGGCTTTCCTAATCAAGTCCAATCAGTATAATCAAACACAGCTGGACTTAAATGAAGGTGTAGAACCATCTCAAGGATGATCAGAAGAAATGGACAGAACCTGAGTTAAATATATGAGTGTCACAGCAAAGGGTCTGAATACTTAAGACCATGTCATATTTCAGTTTTTCTTTTTTAATAAATCTGAAAAAATGTCAACAATTCTGTGTTTTTCTGTCAAAAGGGGTGCTGTGTGTACATTAATAAGGGAAAAAAATGAACTTAAATGATTTTAGCAAATGGCTGCAATATAACAAAGAGTGAAAACTTTAAGGGGGTCTGAATACTTTCCGTCCCCGCTGTATACTGGAATATACACAGTTTAAAGACTCTATACTTGTAATGATGGCAAACAGCGACTTATAGTGTGACGGTGATAGTGTGGCGTGCAATCTGGCGTTAACAGGCACTGGCTGGGAGGGTCACTAACTGACACTGACGTCTCTAGTGACACTAATACAGGGATCAGTGATAATAATGTACATTGTAGTAATCTTACTGGCTGGAAAGGGGATAACATAAAGGGGTGTGAGCCTAACAAGTGTAATGTGTGCTGCTTTTATAGTAGGTGACCACAATATTGTGTCAATCTTGCCTCTGTTATCGGCGAAATTGACACCTGCGAGCCCCGTTGCGGGAGCCAGTGCCGAGCTGGCTCGCTCATCGGGAAAGGAAAAACTTGTTTTTTCCTTTCCCGATGAGCGACAAGCATTGCTGACAGGTGTTTGGTATGAATCATGACAGGGAACTCCACGCCAAATTTTAAATAAAAAAACGGCATGGGTTCCCCTCCAGGAGCATACCAGGCCCTTAGGTCTGGTATGGATTTTAAGGGGAACCCCCTACACCGAAAAAAAAATCCATTCCATACCCTTATCCGAGCATGCAGCCCGGCCGGTCAGGAAAGGGGGTGGGGACAAGCGAGCGCCCCCTCCTGAACCATACCAGGCCGCATGCCCTCAACATGGGGGGGGGTGGATGCTTGTACAATGTACAACATTGTTATTTCCAGTTACTTATGAGTGAGTTTATATTTTATCTATACTATATTTATCTATACCTTTGTTTCCAATAAATCTCTGAGTACAGGCACTTTTTCTTTTGTTCTTCCTGCGCCCCCCCCCCCCCCACCCCAAAGCACCTTGTCCCCATGTTGATGAGGACAAGGGCCTCTTCCCGACAACCCTGGCCGTTGGTTGTCGGGGTCTGCGGGCGGGGGGCTTATTGCAATCCGGGAGCCCCCTTTAATAAGGGGGGCCCCCAGATCCCGGCCTCCCACACTATGTGAATTAGTATGGGGGTACATCGTACCCCTACCCATTCACCTGTGGGAAAAAAAGTGTCATTAAAACACACTAGACAGGTTTTTAAAGTAATTTATTAGGCAGCTCTGGGGGTCTCTTCCGACTCCTCCGCTCTCTCTGGCCTCTTCTCCCGCTCACCGGTTCTTCTGCTGGGCTCCTCCGCTATCTTCTGCTCTTTTGCTAGCGTTGGCCCGGTCTTCTCTGTCGTCTTCTCTTCTTCCGATGCTGTGTGTTTGTAAACACTGAACTCTGCTGTGATTTGGACACAGCTGATAAGCAGGTTTCTGCGGAAATCATTGGCTGAAATCAATATTTACATATTCATTTTAACCACTTCAGCCCCGGAAGGATTTACCCCCTTCCTGACCAGAGCACTTTTTACAATTTGGCACTGCGTCGCTTTAACTGCTAATTGCGCGGTCATGCAGTGCTGTACCCAAACGAAATTTGCGTCCATTTTTTCCCACAAATAGAGCTTACTTTTGAAAGTATTTGTTCACCTCTGCGGTTTTTATTTTTTGCGCTATAAACGGAAAAAGACCGAAAATTTTGAAAAAAAATTATATTTTCTACTTTTTGTTATAAAAAAAATCCAATAAACTCAATTTTAGTCATACATTTAGGCCAAAATGTATTCAGCCACATGTCTTTGGTAAAAAAAAGTGTCAAGTGTATATTTATTGGTTTGCGCAAAAGTTTATAGCGTCTACAAACTATCGTACATTTTCTGGAATTTACACAGCTTTTAGTTTATGATTGTCTATGTCATTTCTTGAGGTGCTAAAATGACAGGGCAGTACAAAACCCCCCAAATGACTCCGTTTTGGAAAGTAGACACCCCAAGGAAATTGCTGAGAGGCATGTTGAGCCCATTAAATATTACATTTTTTGTCCCAAGTGATTGAATAATGATAAAAAAAAATTTACAAAAAGTTGTCACTAAATGATATATTGCTCACACATGCCATGGCTATATGTGAAATTGCGCCCCAAAATACATTTAGCTGCTTCTCCTGAGTATGGGGATACCACATGTGTGGGACTTTTTGGGAGCCTAGCCGCGTACAGGGCCCCGAAAATCAAGCACCGCCTTCAGGATTTCTAAGGGCGTAAATTTTTGATTTCACTCCTCACTACCTATTACAGTTTTGAAGGCCATAAAATGCCAAGATGGCACAAAACCCCCCAAATTGCCTCATTTTGGAAATAAGACACCCAAAGCTATTTGCGGAGAAGCATGTTGAGTCCATGGAATATTATATATTTTGACACAAGTTGCGGAAAATTACAAACTTTTTTTTTTTTTTTTTGCACAAAGTTGTCACTAAATGATATATTGCTCAAACATGCCATGGGCATGTGTGGAATTACATCGCAAAATACATTCTGCTGCTTCTCCTGAGTATGGGGATACCATAAAATGCCAAGATAGCACAACCCCCCCCCCCTCCCCCCAAATGACCTCATTTTGGAAAGTAGACACCCCAAGCTATGCTGAGAGGCATGGTGAGTATTTTGCAGCTCTCATTTGTTTTTGAAAATAAAGAAAGACAAGAAAATTGTATTTTTTTTTTTCTATGTTCAATTTTCAAAACTTTGTGACAAAAAGTGAGGTCTGCAAAATACTCACTATACCTCTCAGAAAATAGCTTGGGGTGTCTACTTTCCAAAATGGGGTCATTTGGGGGGGGGGGGGTTGTGCCATCTGGGCATTCCATGGCCTCTGAAACTGTGATAGGCAGTAAAGGGTGAAATCAAAAATTTACACCCTTAGGAAGCCTGAAGGTGGTGCTTGGTTTTCGGGGTGCCGTACGCGGCTAGGCTCCCTAAAAGTCTCACACATGTGGTATCCCTGTACTCAGGAGAAGCAACAGAATGTATTTTTGGGTGTAATCTCACATATTCCCCTGGCATGTTTGAGCAATAAATCATTTAGTGACAACTTTGTGCAAAAAAAAAAAAAAATTGTCTTTTTCCCGCAACTTGTGTCACAATATAAAATATCCCATGGACTCGACGTGCCTCTTAGCAAATAGCTTTCCAAAATGGGGTCATTTGGGGGGGGGGTTGAACTGTCCTGGCATTTTATGCACAACATTTAGAAGCTTATGTCACACATCATCCACTCTTCTAACTACTTGAAGACAAAGCCCTTTCTGACACTTTGTTTACATGAAAAATTTTTTTTTTTTTTTTGCAAGAAAATTACTTTTGAACCCCCAAACATTATATATTTTTTTTAAAGCACAGGCCCTACAGATTAAAATGGTGGTTGTTGATTTTTTTTTTTCACACAGTATTTGCGCAGCAATTTTTCAAATGCATTTTTTTAGGAAAAAACACACTTTTTAAATTTTAATGCACTAAAACACACTATATTGCCCATATGTTTGATGAAATAAAAAAGATGATCTTAGGCCAAGTACATGGATACCAAACACGACATGCTTTAAAATTGCGCACAAACGTGCAGTGGCGACAAACTAAATACATTTTTAAAAGCCTTTACAGGTTACCACTTTAGATTTACAGAGGAGGTCTACTGCTAAAATTACTGCCCTCGATCTGACCTTCGCGGTGATACCTCACATGCATGGTGCAATTGAAAGAGCAGGGGGGGACAGGGTGCTTTTTTTTTTTTTTTTTCTTTTTTATCTTATTTTTGAACTGTTCCTTCCATTTTTTTTAAAAATTATTTTTATTGTTATCTCAGGGAATGTAAATATCCCCTATGATAGCAATAGGTAGTGACAGTACTCTTTTTTTTTTTTTTTTTGTTTTTTGAAAAAATTGGGGTCTATTAGACCCTAGATCTCTCCTCTGCCCTCAAAGCATCTGACCACACCAAGATCGGTGTGATAAAATGCTTTCCCAATTTCCCAATGGCGCTGTTTACATCTGGCGAAATATAAGTCATAAAATGCTCGTAGCTTCCGGTTTCCTAGGCCATAGAGATGATTGGAGCCATTCTGGTCTCTGATCAGCTCTATGGTCAGCTGGCCGAATCATCGGCTGCGTTCTCGGGTTCCCTGTTGGGACAGGAGAGCCAGAGAAATACATGGAAGACGGCGGGGGGGGGGGGGGGGCATTCCCTCCCACTGCTTGTAAAAGCCGTCTAGAGGCTAATTAGTCACTAGGATTGCTTTTACATGAAAGCTGGCTGAAAAGAATGATACCAAGATGATACCTAAACCTGCAGGCATCATTCTGGTATAACCACTCAAAGTCCAGCAACATACCAGTACGTTGCTGGTCCTTGTTGGGCATATATTGTGAACTTTTTTTTCATGCAGCCTGTGGGCTGAACGAAAAAAAAGAGATTGATCGGTGGGTATGCCCCCCATTAGAATACCTCCCTTCATCCATCCACTTCTAATGATGGGCATACATGCACCGTTTATATATGCCGAAGCATGGGGGCATCCGCCCCAAATGGTAGGAGAAAATCGCT
Source organism: Aquarana catesbeiana (assembly GCF_042186555.1). NCBI lineage: Eukaryota > Metazoa > Chordata > Amphibia > Anura > Ranidae > Aquarana > Aquarana catesbeiana. The sequence continues at coordinate 246,714,046 of NC_133328.1, read as the reverse complement.
CCTCCGCCCCTGCTGCCCCCATGCTTTATATATGCTCTTTTTTTTAACTGTGGTGGTGAAATCACCTTCTACAGCGCAGGAGTCACGGCTTTATGTATCATGGGAGCAAACGCTGTTACTGTCAACATAAATAAATCCGCGCTGCAACTGAATGGCCTACCTGCTAAGCAAATGATGGTTAACAATAAAACAATAAAACAAAGTAACATTACAGTATAACAGTAAGACTTACCATAACTGCAAAGCAAATACAAAAAAAAATAGTAAAAAATAAAACATTTTTTAACGCAAACTGTGCCTAAAATATATATATGCAAAGTATGGGGGCATCCACTCGCAAAAGGTAGGAGCAAATCACTCCTCCACCCCTGCTGCCCCCATGATTTGGCATATATGCTCTTTTTTTTTTTTTTTTTTTAACTGTGGTGGCGCAATCACCTCCGACAGCGCTGGAGTCACAGCTTTATGTATCGTGGGAGCAAACGATGTTGCTGTCAAGATAAATAAATCCGCTCTGCAGCTGAATGGCGTACCTGAAAAAATGGTTAACAATAAAACACAGTAAACAGTAAAGTATAAAAAAAAATGCATACCTATAAAGCAAACCTGATAAAACATAATAACAATAAAACATAGCAGAATAGAATACAGTAAAAAAGAACAGAACAATAGAGGAAGAATAGAGAGAGAACAATAAAACGACAACTATTTTTGTTTTTTTATTTTATATATTTTTTTTTTTTGTTTTACTTTTTTTTTTTACTTTTTTTTTTTTTTTTACACTTTTTTTGTAACTAACTTTTGTAACTGTAACCGGTTCCAAGTTCGGATCTCTCAAAATGTGATGGCATCTTGGGAGACCCTGTGAAAGTGTGCCTAGTCTGTGCAGTGCTGTACCCTACGCTAATACTACACTAGTGTATGGTAGCGTTCAAAACATTCACCAATGCAAAGACCAGGATTGTCAGGACAGGAGGGACAATAATAGCGAGTGTCACGCCTATATCCGCGCTTGCTGCAGACACAACATCTTTTTTGGGGGGTTCGTTGGGTAGGGGTACTCGGGAGGACATAAAGAAAATGCCTCTCATACAGCTGCCTTACTGCATTTGGTTGGGGAAGGTGAGGTGGCACCGTCTGGAAACAGAAGGGCTCTGACGATCTCTTCCTGGAATTTAAGGAAGGATCCGGTCCATCCTGAAGCTCTGTATAGCACATGAGCGTTCAGAAAAGCCAATTGAAATAAATAAACACACTTTCTTGTACCAGCGTCTGGCCTTACGGGCAATTAGGTGCAGCGCCAACAACTGGTCGTTGAGGTCCACCCCTCCCATATTTTGGTTATATTCGTGGACACAGAGGGGTTTCTCCACAACACCAGTCACCGTAGTAATTTGGACCGTCGTGTCTGCATGAAGGGAGGGAAGAACGAAAACATTCTTATTATCCCTCCACTTCATAGCGAGCAAGTTATTACACTTGAAGCAGGCTCTCTCTCCCAGCCTAAGACGGGAATCTACAAGCCGCTGGGGAAAGCCCCGGCGATTGGGTCGCACGGTGCCACATGCTCCAATCTGCTGATCAAACAGGTGACTAAAAAGTGGCACGCTCGTGTAATAATTGTCCACATATACGTGGTACCCCTTTCCGAATAAGGGTGACACCAAGTCCCACACAATCTTGCCAGCGCTTCCTATGTAGTCAGGGCAGATTGTCGCCTCTACGTGGCTATCTTTTCCCTCGTAAACCATAAAACTACATGTATAGCCTGTGGCCCTGTCACAGAGCTTATACATCTTGACCCCGTATCTGGCACGCTTGGTGGGAAGGTACTGTTTGAATGACAAGCGTCCAGAAAACGTAATCAGGGACTCATCGACGCAGACAACTTGATGGGGAGTAAACAAGTCTGCAAAATGTTGGTTGAAGTGGTTTATGAGGGGCCGAATTTTGTAGAGCCGATCGTATCCAGGGTTTCCACGAGGGCGACAGAGTTAATTGTCATTGAAGTGCATGAACCGCAAGATCTGCTCGTATCGTGCCCTGGTCATGGAGGCAGAGAACAAGGGCATATGGTGAATTGGGTCAGTGTACCAATATGACCACAACTCACTCTTTTTAGTTCTGCCCATGTTGAGGGATAGGCCCAGAAAGAGCTTAAATTCAGAAACCGTAATTGGTCTCCAATCTCTGGCAAGGGAGGACTGGGGAATAGTGGCAATGTGTTGACCAGCATACAAATTGCTTTGGTCCACAATAGATCTATAGAGATCTTCGGTGAAAAACGGCAAATAAAAATCAAATGACGTAAAATCAACTGTTTCCATCTGAATGCCGGGTTGGCCAGCGAATGGGGGAAGTACGGGTGCTGCAGAAGTGGTGGGTTCCCAATTAGTATTGGCGAATGCAGCAGGAAGGGCACTATGGGCACGACGGGACTGTGTTCGTCTTCTTCGTGGAGCGGGACACTACTTGTGCTTGCCACCTCACCAGCTTGAACTGCACTTATGGGACTCGCCACGTCACCACGTGATACTGCAGTGCTGGATTGACTACGACTAGGGTGTACTAGGTCGCTGGTGCTTGCCAGCGCTAGTACTTCTCTGCTCCATACGAGGGACCTGCGGTTCTTGCACATCGACAGAAGAAGTTCGGGGTCCGGTACACCTGACCTTGGCAGGGACCACAACTCCGTCGTCAGAGCTATCTGTCATGGAGCCGCTGTCCTCTACAGGATCTTATTCTGAGCCTGAATCTAACAGATGAGTGGCTTCCTCTTCACTATCTGTCATGCTCAGAAACGTGTAGGCCTCTTCACTAGTGTACCTTTGATTTGCCGTTTTGGGCTCTAAATTTAGTGATACACTAGTGAGACTCACAGGTAAAAAAAAGCTCCTGACTGTTAGCGACTGTATCAAAGCGCTACCAAAAAAAAACTGTTAGCGATCGCAGGGATCAGGCCTGACTCTGCGAACGCTGCAGTTATGTGTTTAGTGTTTTGTGACAGTGATCGATCAATACTGCACTTGGGTGGGCTGGGCTGGGCGGAGGGGCAAAATGCAGGTGCTAGCAGGTATATGGGCTGATCCTGCTAACACTGCATTTTTGGGAAACCTAAACTGCTGGGGACGCTAGTATAGATCTGATCAGATATTGATCCGTTCAGATACTATACCACTAAGGGAGATGTATGCTGCGTGCGTGGGTGTTAGCGGTACTGGCACTAACATAACGCAGACCCTATCTGAACCTAAAACCTAACTTGTATCACCGGGTGCCCTAACACTATTAAAAATAAACTTACTAACCAGCGTCACCCATAACCGTTATACGGTGATCAGTGGTGAAAGGGTTAACTAGGGGGCAATCAGGGGGTTAAAACCTTTACTAGGTAGTATATGGGGGTCCCTGACGCTATAAAACGCTGACGGTGAACCTAAATACTTACTTCCCTAACTAGCTTCACCTGTGACACTAATACAGCGATCAGAAAAACGATCGCTTAGTGACACTGGTGACGGGGGTTGATCACGGGGTTAAACCTTAGGGGGGTACCCTAGACCTAAAGGAGCCTAACACTAACTGCCCTATCACTTATAACTGTCACAAAATGACACCAGTGCAGTAATCAGTAAAAAAACCCAAAACTGTTATTGGTGTCACTGTGACAGGGGGTGCAGGGGGGTGATTTGGGGGGTGAAAAGTGTTCCTAGAGTATTCTACTGTAATGTGTAATGTTTGTGCACTTACTTGATGTCTTCTGTCCTCGGCGCCGGAACGAAAAGACCGTCACGAGGAGAGATGACATCACTTCCTCTGCCGCTGTTTACATTACAGCAGCAGAGGAAGATTTTCATTTGTTGGGAGCGATCGCGAGGGGGTGGCCACGAATGAGTGACTTCCCCCTCAGCACGGATCACTCCCCTAAAGATGCCGACCGCCTCGGTCACCGTGGGGCGCGATGCGTCCCCCGCCCGCGGGAGGCAAATCACGTATCAGATACGTGATTTTGCCTGCCCATGCCATTCTGCCGCAGTATATCTGCATTAGGCGGTCGGCAAGTGGTTAAGATACACACAGCTGTTAATAAGTTGCGCTGATCACTCTTTATATTATATTGGCTGAAATCTGCTGTCTCCAATCATGCATGCCCCAAACCCGGAATAAAGTCATCAATGTACATGAACGTTGCAGAGCCTGCACCTGCTGTCTGCTCACAGTATATTTACTGTGAGCGGTCGGCAGGTGGTTAACAGGACAAGCTGTCCTGCAGAAGTAGCAGTTAGAGAGTTGAGACAAACCATTTAACACTGACAGGGGTGTTTACAATAATCTGCTTTTATTTATCTAAAACTTTTATCCCAAAAGAAAAAAAATAAGCTGTGCGGCAACTGCTTAAAAAAGTGTTGGAGTTTGGCTTCAAATTGTCTAAATCTGCTAGTGCATCTAACACTACCCCCTAGTGTAGGCACTCTAATAAGGTAGGTGTGTTATTGGCCAGATCACCAGGTGAAAACAGAGAGGAAGAAAGTCTTACCTGATGAACGATTTAAAGTGCCCTCACAGTCATGGTTGCAATTTCAACAGCAGCCTTAAAGTAGGATACCTTTTTAGTTTTTTTGTGAATTTGGAAGGAAAAAGGGTTATGTTTGTATTACTATGTACAACATTGTTATTTCCAGTTACTTATATGAGTGAGTTTATATTTTATTTATCTATACTATATTTATCTATACTTTTTTTCTAATAAATCTCTGAGTACAGGCACTTTTTCTTCTTTTCTTCTTCTTCCTTGTGGTTATTTTAGAATTTTTATAATAATATATTGCACCATGTCTGGTATTTACTGGACATAGAAGGTGGAAAATTTTCATACTGGGGTCAATTTGCTGAGAAAATGCAGTATTTTATAATTTTGAAGGTAATGTACTGATGTTGAATTAGAAGTCAAGGCTTTCAATCAATTGGTGTCCCAGTTTATGCCAAAGGTGTTCAGTAGGGTTGCCCCTGGGACAGTAACAGAGAGAAAAATCTTCTGATGGGGAAACCTGTTCTGTCGACAACCAGCAATTTACTCACTTGGAGGGATTTCCACTCACTTTCCCTTCCATCTGTGGGACAAGAAGTGAAGGGAAATATCCTTGATGGAACAAAGATGGCAAAAAAGCCTGACAGGGGTTCTACCTGCCCCTTACTCTATCAAAAAAATGTCTTTAGCTTTACTAGGTGAATATTCAAGCTTCATCTGCTGCCATTTTTAGGTGCTAGCTCCTTCAGACTGCTCTTTGAGATGCAAGGAGGCCCCAGTTTTCCATTTTCTTTTCTTGGGCCTGTTAGCCTATTTTGCTATGTTGCCCATCCATTTGTTTGCTTTTGTATGTCCCTACACTCTAAAGATTCTAATGTCCCTCAATGGGCGAGAAAGAACATACCCCTCCAATTAGTGTTTTTTTTTTTTTCATTTTCTCAATACTACTTTGCTACAAAACTTAAGCTGGCCATACATGGATTGAAATTCCCTGCTGAACGAATTTTCATGTATGCATGGGCACTTGGATTGAAAAGAAGTTGATCTACCGATTGACTTCTGTTCAATTAGCCTGATGGAAAGTTCTGTATGGAACCTGCAGCATATTCTGACAGCAGGGAAGTCTCCCTGCTGTCAGAATGTAAGGGCACAGTAGGGAGGATGCCCCCATCTACCTTGAATATGTGGATGGGGGAATTGGGTCTGTTTTTTTTTTTTTTTTTTTTTTTCATTTAACCCGCTGGTTGAACAAGAAATACAGACTCCTCTATGGCCATCCTTAGACAAGATGGTTGTGGGCAGGTTTATCCTGTGCCAAGGGCTTTTTCTGTTGCTGGTGTCCATTTCTCCTATAGGTGGCAGTATAACCCAACAGTGTGGAAATTTTTAGAAATTCCTATATCCCAGAGTGCACTCCAATAAAATGATTTCATGGTGCGTACGAAAATCCATTTTTTTTTTAATGGGGTGGTCACTTCAATGTATAAGGTATGTGGCTGAGTTGTTTCCTTGGTCTACTCAGGTCACCTCTCACTATGCTTCTAAATTGCGTCCTAAAAGCTGAGTTTTTGGCAAAACCAAAAGATGTAATAAAGTGCCTTGTTCAGATTCTCACCTCCTTGTTTGAAAAACCTGTGGAGGACTGCTGGAATTTGGTAACAATGAGATAGGATCTTGTTCCCTTTTTTAGAATGTATTAGCTATATTAAAGGAGTGGGTTAGTTTGTATATCTAGTTTGTTGTTTTGGGGACTTTTGGGTCAAAACATACATCTCCCACTTGCAAATGAGGTGAGAAGTAAAATCTTCAAGCGGATGTGATACAGTTTTGAACTTCTCAGTCAGTTGACTTTGATGAAAAAACACAAATCATTACACCACAAACCACATGCTAGAAGAACTCTCGGCTTTCCCAGAAGTGTCTTATGGGAAAACCATGCATGATATCCCAATTGTAATTGATTTTCTTGTATCTGATTTACTGTGGAGTTTACAGCAATGTTCTGTTATTTTTATCAGACCCTATTGTGCAATCAATTTCACCTGTGCTCAAATGGCCAAATGTTGCTGCTGACCTGCTAGGTAAATGCTATAGTGCAAATAGTTTATTATTGTGTGGTTGTATTATGAAAGATACTGCTTGGTGGTTAACATAGTACATTACTTCACTTATCTTGTATTGCCATTCAGATATTCTTGGTTTCTCTTTTTTACATAGGTATGTCAATTTTCTCAATGAACTCCTTTCTGGAGTGCAGAAAATGAACACGGCCCCAGTATATTTGCAATATGTTATTCTTCATGGCATTCCAAATTTTGATACAACTGGTGGTAAGTAATTTAAGGTATGGGTACTTTTCCTTTACATGATTTGTACGTTTAACAAACTGTAGGGGCTTGTTCTTCCAAAAACAAATATACAGTGCCTTGAAAAAGTTTTCATACCCCTTGACGTTTTCCACTCTTTTGTCATGTTACAACCAAAAACGTAAATGTATTTTATTGTCATTTTAGTGGCACATAATTGTGAAGTGGAAGAAAAATGATAAATGGTTTTCAAAATTTTTAAAAAATATCTGAAGGCAATTGGTTCCACTAGATTGTGGTTGTGTTGGTTTATCACATGCAAATATTTTGTTTGGGATTTTATATGATAGACTAACACAAAGGGGAAAATAATTGTGAAGCGGAAGAAAAATGATAAATGGTTTTCAAATGTTTTTTTACAAATAAATATCTGAATGTGTGGTGTGCATTTGTATTCAGCCCCCTTTAATCTGATACCCCTAACTAAAATCTAGTGGAACCAATTGCCTTCAGATATTTATTTGTAAAAAATTTTGAAAACCATTTATCATTTTCCTTCCACTTCACAATGATGTGCCACTAAAATCCCAGTAAAATACCTTTTACATTTTTTTTAAAGCCAAATAAACAATTGGAAATAAAAATAAATCATGGAAATTATTTTATTAAATGAAAATAGATTTTTTTGACTCGTCAAAGTGGCCACCCTTTGCAGATAAAACAGATGAACACACTCCTAGCATTTTTTCTTTAAAGGAAAACAAGTATTATGAAAGTTATTTCCAGTGCTGTTGTAGAAGTGCCCACAAATTTGTTTAAAAATAATTGTGCCTGCGCTAAAAAAATACTAAAAAATGACGTGCAAAAATATTTGAATTAAACCACAATAAATATGCTAATATAATCATACATGTGTAAATATATATAAATGTGTGCGATCTTTTATATTAAACCTCAAAGTGCATAAAACATTGTGCAATATTAATATAAACCATTGAAAGTGCACCGTGCATAAGTAAATTATAAATGCCAAGTGCTATCCTGTGAAATACGAGTGTCCAACTCAATCGGCAAATTCAAACTAAAAAGAGTGTGCGTAAACAGTGTCCATGAAATAAATGTTCATCAAAATTCTTCTGAACGGTGTCCAAATCACAGCAAACAATATGTGCTCTCCCGTGACACCCCACATGTGCTTGCGCTCACCTCCAACCGTGTGACACAGTAACTAAACTGTGTCAAACACGCAATGGGGCCACTCCTGGGCTCCCTCAGGATAAAATGATGTGAATACAATCCTCACAGGTAAAGCCAGAATCCACATTCTGTGAATATAAAGTATTTCTGGTAGTTGGCGATCCCTCTGCTTCAGGATTGTGACTCCGACAAACCAGACAATGACAGCCAAGCTTGGTATGGTGTGTATGGATAGATCAATATCCCAGATTCTGGTGATGTGCTTAGGATCCTCTCTTTCAAATATCTGTGAAGAAGTACCTAGAGAAACTGGGCTTGCTTCACTGATAGTGACAGCTCTTTGGCTCTCATATTGAGAGTTGACAGCAACAGATTCCAAATGGATTGGAGCATTGAAATGGAGCATTTGGAATCTGTTGCTGTCAACTCTCAATATGAGAGCCAAAGAGCTGTCACTATCAGTAAAGCAAGCCCTGTTTCTCTAGGTACTTCTTCACAGATATTTGAAAGAGAGGATCCTAAGCACATCACCAGAATCTGGGATATTGATCTATCCATACACACCATACCAAGCTTGGCTGTCATTGTCTGGTTTGTTGGAGTCACCATCCTGAAGCAGAGGGATCGCCAACTACCAGAAATACTTTATATTCACAGAATGTGGATTCTGGCTTTACCTGTGAGGATTGTATTCACATCATTTTAGCCTGAGGGAGCCCAGGAGTGGCCCCCATTGCGTGTTTGACACAGTTTAGTTACTGTGTCACACGGTTGGAGGTGAGCGCAAGCACATGTGGGGTGTCACGGGAGAGCACATATTGTTTGCTGTGATTTGGACACCGTTCAGAAGAATTTTGATGAACATTTATTTCATGGACACTGTTTACGCACACTCTTTTTAGTTTGAATTTGCCGATTGAGTTGGACACTCGTATTTCACAGGATAGCACTTGGCATTTATAATTTACTTATGCACGGTGCACTTTCAATGGTTTATATTAATATTGCACAATGTTGTATGCACTTTGAGGTTTAATATAAAAGATCGCACACATTTATATATATTTACACATGTATGATTTTATTAGCATATTTATTGTGGTTTAATTCAAATATTTTTGCACGTCATTTTTTAGTATTTTTTTTAGCGCAGGCACAATTATTTTTATGCATTATATCACACGCTATGAAACGTGGTTTAGTGTTTGCTGCTTTAAAAAAAATTTTTTATTAAGGGTTTCACAACCTAGGAGGCATTGATCCATCTGTGGCTCGCAGGAGACTCACATTTTTGCCCACAAATTTGTTGCTTTCCTTTCCCTCTCTTCTGTCAAGGGAGTAACTTTTACTGCAATAACTACCAGTGCAGGGGGTATTAGTGGGTTAATGTTCACTGCCACTTATTACCAAGGTAGGGGGGAGGGGGTAATAGTACTGACAACTAGGTGCTAGGGGCTATTATTGCGTCCGCTGACACCAGTGCTGAGATTTTTTTATTTTTTTTTGTGCCCACTGACTCCAATGGCGGGGTTTAATTTTGCAGTCACTTACACCAATGCAGGGGGGGGTTAATATTGCATTCACTGACACCAATGCTATGAATTATTATTGTGTCCACTAACACCAATTTTGTGGGTTAATATTGTGTCCACTGACAACGATGTTGGGGGTTTTGATTGCACTTACTAACACCAATGTTGGAGTTTATTATTGCATCCACTGACACCAATGCAGGGGGTGATTATTGAGCTCACTGACTTCATTGTTGGTGGTTATTATTACATCCACTTACACCAATGTCGGGGTCTATTATTTCGTGCACAGGCACCAGTGCAGGGGGTTATTTTTGCACTCACTGACTCCAATGCTGGGGGTTATTATTGCATCCACTAACATCAGTGTTGGGGGGGGGGGTTGTTATAACCTCCACTGACACCAGTTCTATGGGAAGGGTATTGCATTCGCTGACACCATTGATGGGGGTTATTTTTGCACTCGCTGACGTTAATGATAAGAGGTTATTGCATTAAAGAACACCAAAGCTTAGGGTTAATGTACTCCAACCTCTTAAAGCGGGGTTACCATTAAAAAAAAAAAAAATTAAGTCAGCAGCTACAAATAATGCAGCTGCTGACTTTTAATCGGACACTTACCTGTCCCAGGGTCCAGCGATGCGGGGGATCGAACCCCGGGTCGTCCCCCCCCCTCCGCTCAGCAGCGCCGGCATTTTAACTGTGGGCACGCGAAGCCACAGCCGGGCACCCACTGCATATGCGCGAGCCGCGCCGCGCGCTGTCACTGGCCCCGCAATCATCTGGGACTGGTCACGTGTCCCAGATGATTGACAAGAGGGAGGGTGGAGAGGCGATCTCCCGGCGCTGAGGGAAGTGACTTCAGGAGCCCAGGCACCGAAGGAGGCAGACTACGAAGGGACCCCCTAGCAACAGGCATTTAGAGGTGAGTAAGTTGAGTTAGAGGCGAGTTTTTTTTTTTTTTTTTTGGGTTGGAACTCCACTTTAAGTGTACATTGCGATATGCTGCAAAAAATGCAGGAGAACCAACATTTTTGGGTGTGAAAATGTGCTGCTATTATGCAGCACTGTGGAAGCGCCGGTGGCCACACTTGACCACCACTACTTTTTTTCTTTATTAAAGAAGTTTTGACACGGAGCCTGAAAGTGTGTTTTGGGTCATTATGTTATAAAATGAACCCCTCATCAACAAGCCATAGACCAGAGTGTATTGCACTGCAAAATGCTGTGGCATGGTTTTGGTTCAGGGAGCCAGAGTCTGATCGAAAGGCTTAAATGCTTCTGTTTGTAGGAGGTGGTATTTGCACATCACCTATTTTCTGGTGATGGTGAGTTTTGAAGTAGATCAAATATTAAATTGTACATCGAATTCTAGTGATTTAAATATCTGTAGAAGGAGTGATTAAGTTAAAGGTTTATTTCAGATGGTCAAAGAAAATAAATCCACGCTTGGTGGAAGGTACACCACCACATTAACTTAAATGCACCACCAGAGTATATGTAAACCCTCACAATTAACTTCTCTTATTTGCTGACCTTTGGTCAGCTAAAAATACATTTTGAAAGCTATTATTATATCTGATTAATAAGTGTTAAAAATCACCTATTGATTTTGCCAGAAGATTTTTGAGTTAATAACTTTCTGTGTTGCTTGTACAAAAGGAAAAGTTAGAGCTGGGAGGAGAAAGGGGGGTTCTGTCTCAACTGGTGCCATTGCCCATAGCAACGAGTCAGTTTCTAGCTTGCATTTTTTCCACACAGCTTAGAAAATTTAAATTTTAAAGCTGTTTGGTTGCACTCCAGTTTACAGTTTTTTCATCAGACACTTTTTATTAATTTCCCCACCTGTGTTGCCATTTAAAAGCAGAAGGTGGGTGCATACTATATTTATTTCTGGTACATCAGCAGTTTTTTCTCTTCTGTTTGTTGAAGGACATAGTGGAGATCTTGAATCTGACCATTGGGTCATAATGCTGCTTTCAGGAGTTGGACTCTAGGCACAAAAACAAAGCACAGCAACCAGACCACCACCTAACAACATTTTTTTGTCCCCTTGTGTTCTCATTTTTTATGAACTGAGAACTTCACTTCTGTGCAAACCTAACGTAGCCTACCATATGAGCTGGTTTATTTGGAGGCTCCACCAAGCTTTGGCCTTGTCTTTTAGCTCTGTATATTGTCCGCAGGTCGACCGCGGTAGTTGCTCTGTATCTCATTTTTGGTTTCAATTTAAACCATCTAGATTCTGCTTTACACCTGACTGTGTATCTGATCCTGGAGTAGTTATGATCTTTTCCTCTATCAAAATATTACATCTTTTGGGACTTTATCTTTAGACCAATTCTTTGTCTCTTGTTTGCGCGAGGCCTATTTGATAGTTATGTGGATGGCTGGATTCATTGTCACTACCAGTTTATGACTTTGATATCCGTTTTCTGGTTAAAATGTCTTTCAATAAAAATATTGTAAAAGTCTTCCAACACCTGAGCTGGGTGACCAGATGGATAATCTAAATCCTTGTAGTCCCCCCAGCTCTGAGTGCATGCTGATCCTTGCTACGTGTGAGTTCTTCTGTGACAATCCTACCCTGGATCCTAGGGCAGCCTATGAGTTGGCCTGTCACAGAGAAGGTACCCATCTTTCATCCTTATGTTGTGGTAAGTAGGCATACTCCTCACCCTCATACCCTCCCTGTGTGGCTTGGAGCAGTCAGTTGGTACCCTATTTCAGTTCAACCCCAATGGTGCTTGGTGCACTTGTATAGCTAGAGTCTCTCTACATGTGGGCAGCATTTGGTCCTTTTCTGCCCCTGCTGACATGATGGGTACAGCTAATGGTCTTACTATATTTACAGTGAGGGAAAAAGTATTTGATCCTCTGATTTTGTACATTTGCCCACTGACAAAGAAATGATCAGTCTATAATTTTAATAGTCGGTTTATTTTAACAGTGAGAGACTGAATAACAAAAATCCTGAAAAACTCATTTCATAAAAGTTATAGATTGATTTGCATTTTAATGAGTGAAATAAATATTTTACCCCTTCACAAAACATGACTTAGTACTTAGTGGCAAAACCCTTGTTGGCAATCAGAGGTCAGACGATTCTTGTAGTTAAAATTGTGAATAAAACGCGCTTATAGTGATAGCTGCCAGCACATCAGATAATCTGTGAATAAGTGAACAAATAAAGTAGTATAGTGCAGCGCTGATGAAGATGAAATAAGCAATAAAATTTGACCAATATAAGGTGAATATGATAAATGAATATTCAAAACAAAAATACTCAACAATAAAATATCACAACGATAATGATAAAATGGTATAAACCAACAGTGCCAGTGCATATAAAGTGCATAAAGTCCATATGACATCAAATATAGTTTCTTGTAGTTGGCCACCAGGTTTGTACACATCTCACGAGGGATTTTGTCCCACTCCTCTTTGCAGATCCTCTTCAAGTCTTTAAGGTTTTGAGGCTGACGTTTGGTAACTCGAACCTTCAGGTCTCTCCAGGTGTTTTCTATGGGCTTAAAGCAGAGGTCCGCCCACCCCACGTAAAATTAGAAGTCAGCAACTACAAATACTGCTGAGTTTTAATATATGGACACTTCCCAGTCCAGGGAGCCCACGATATCGGCACCCCAGCCGATCTTCGGATCGGGTGCAGCCGCCGCCATTGCCAGTAAGGGAACCCAGCAGTGAAGCCTTTCGGCTTTACAGCCGGTTCCCTACTGCACATGCGTAGAGCGCACTGTACTTTCTAATTGGCCTGGCGGCAGTGGAAGGAGAAGGGGGGCTGAGCTTCGGCGCGGCACCGTCTCTGAAATTGGGGAAGGGGACCTCTCAAGAAGAGGTCCCCTTCCCCGCCCTACTCCCTGAAAGGTGCCAAATGTGGCACCGGAAGGGGGGAGGACATGAAAAAGCGGAGGTTCCACTTTTGGGTGGGGGCTTTAAGGTCTGGAGGCTCCAGGACCTTCATGTGCTTCTTCTTGAACCACTCCTTTGTTGCCTTGGCCATGTGTTTTGGATCATTATCATGCTGCAATACCCATCCAGGACCCATTTTCAATGCCCTGGCTGAGGGAAGGAGGTTCTTGCCCAACATTTGACGGTACATGGCCCTGTCCATCGTCCCTTTGATGCGGTGAAGTTGTCCTGCCCCCTTAGCAGAGAAACACCCCCAAAGCATAATGTTTCCACCTCCATGATTGACGGTGGGGATGGTGTTCTTGGAGTCATAGGCAGCATTCCTCCTCCTCCTCCAAACACGGCGGGTTAAGTTGATACCAAAGAGCTCGATATTGTCCTCATCTGACCACAACACTTTTACCCAGTTCTCCTCTGAATCATTCAGATGTTCATTAGCTAACTTCAGACGGGACTGTACATGTGCTTTCTTGAGCAGGGGGACCTTGCAGTCCTTCATGGCGTAGTGTGTTACCAATTGTTTTTTGGTGACTATGATCCCAGCTGCCTTGAGATCATTGACAAAATTCTCCCGTGTAGTTCTGGGCTGATTCATCACCGTTATCATAATCATTCAAACTCCATGAGGTGAGATTTTGCATGGAGCCCCAGACTGAGAGAGATTGACAGTTATTTTGTGTTTCTTCCATTTGCAAATAATCGCACCAACTGTTGTCACCCTCTCACCAAGCTGCTTGGTAATGGTCTTGTAGCCTATTCCAGTCTTGTGTGCTGTAGGTTTACAATCTTGTCCCTGGCATCCTTGGACAGCTCTTTGGTCTTGGTCATGGTGGAGAGATTGGAATTTGTTTTGATTGCTTCTGTGTACAGGTGTCTTTTATACAGGTAACAAGCTGAGATTAGGAGCACTCCCTTTAAGAGAGTGCTCCTAATTTCAACTTGTTACCAGTATAGAAGACACCTGGGAGCCAGAAATTTTAAAATGAAGAGACATGCAACAAGTTTAGCAGGAGCCGTCCCCTTGAACTTTTAAGGCAGAAATAGGAGTAGAAGAGTAGGTAAAAGGCAACAGAGTGCCACTTTTATTGAGTACACAATATGTAATAAATTTTATAAACAAGAACAGTAACAATAAAATATACAAAGTATACCAATGAACCATTTAATACATAAATGTATATATCAAACCCAAAGCTAATAATCCAGGCACTGCGGTCAGTCCGTGAAGATTTGTAGCATACATCCTGACATGTTTCGGAAATGTATTGGTATATATTTTTTCCTTCATCAGGGGTGGTTTACATTTGGGTGACTTTATCTTTATTTGCAACACAGATGAAGTTACATAGTATTTGTACTATATTGCAAAAAAAAAAAGCAAGTAGTTTTACAGTAAACTTTATGGTTTTTAGGCTTAAAGGTATTTACATAAAGAGTTCATTGTAGGACATGGGGAAATAGTAAAAACAATTGTAAAGATTCCACGTTGGCTGAGAGAGTCTGCATGGACAACATGGGTGGACAGGCATGCAACTCCGGGCCGGCCACTGATTCAGATCCTTAGGAGACATCAGAGCGGCCGTGCTCAGACCGAGACATGCCAGCTGTGTGTGAGCGCTGTTAAATAGGGAATCACCTGATGAGGGAGCCAATTCTCACAGGGGGTGGTGCTGGTTGTCCGGCCTTATTTGCTTTATAGAGAACAGCTGAGGCCGGACTCAGTGTCTCTCTGACGCGGAGCGGTGAAAAGGAAGTCTCTGTCCGTGTTGTAGACACAGCGGGGACAGGTAGGAGGGATCCCTGTCATCCACCAGCCATGCACAGCTGGAGCCTACCAGCCGGGTGGTGTGAAAAAAAACGGGGCAGCCCAGGGAGCACACCGTGCACCACCCAGTGGACCAAAAGGACAGTGACAGCCAATGTGTTTACAATGCAAAAACATCAAATAAATCATCCATATTGCATACATGCAATTATGAAGGTAATAATGCAGTCACAAGATTGTATTTGAGAGATGCATCATAATATAGGGAAGCTATAGTGTCACTAATCATAGTGTCCCCATAGTGTCAAAAGGGGCACTTGCATAGCTAATGAATCTATGAAGCCATAGTGTGAAAGATATAGCATGGAGCAGGGAAGGTAAGATGTCATTAAAAGCAGGACTTTGAAGGGGGAGCTATAGGTTTAATTCACAGCCCCCTGAGACAAAGCCCGGAAGAAAG